>NC_057766.1:29918388-30240214 GCF_010389155.1 Erigeron canadensis
GATGCATGGATCCGTTAAAGAAATGTTGAGAATTGTCCGGGTCATGATTTGACCAGGAGAAATATGTTGAATTGTTCTTCGATGGATTGACCAAGTTTCAAAAAGAGAGATGGGATATGCTTTTGGTGGAAGTTTTAGCAAAATCACTCCAAATGAAGGTTTTGACTTCTTGGAAAGGATGTGAAGGATAATGCGGCCATGGATGATAAGAGGTTTATGAAGAATGAGAGCCGATTCAAGCAAAACAAGGTTGCAAGGGCCGATGGAAGCAATAGTTCTAGTGTAATTGATGAGATTCAAGCTTTATCGGCAAGGATGGATAAAGTTTTTGCTAACCAAGAAGCGAGGTTTGGGTATCTAGAACGAGATGTGAAGGTGCTAGCTGATGGATGTGATCATTGTGGAGACATACACTATTCAGAAGAGTGCCCCAACCGGGGACCTGAAGATGTCAACTTTGTTCAGAATCAGCAAGGAGGTTTTCAGAGGAACGCCGTTTTCAGAATCGGACATCAGGTAACAATTCCTATAACTCTCTTTTCCTGCTAATAGTTCTCGTTTTTCTGGTAACAGTGGCAAAAGAGCACTATCAAAGTCAGCCACAGCAGCAGGAGATTAGGCAAGGCCAAGGATCGAGTTCTTCCTCTTCTATTACCGATCCTAATGCCGAGCTGAGAGAGATGAGAAGCAAATGAGAGTAATCAGATCGAGACGAATACAAGTATACAGAACATAAGGGAGGATACTAGGGAGTTGAGTGAGAGGATAGACAGGATTAATGGCAAGGTGGAGATGAATGCCAAGAATCAAGATATTAACTTCAAGGATCTTGAAAGTAGGATGGCTGCTCTAACTAGGCCCCAGGGTCTTTGCCTAGTAATACTCAGCAGAATCCAAAACAATCAAGGATCTAGCAGTAATCAGAAGTACACTCCACCACCTGTTCGTCAGGAGCAAGCGAAGGCCATTACTACTCGTACAGGTAGATCCTATGCTCCTCCTCCTAATCCTAATGTTGTTGTCTCAGATGTGCAGGATACAGGAAATGAAGAAGCTGAAGATGTGACGAGGAGATTGTGATGGAAGATCAACCGACTGTGAAGACTTCGGTTACCCAACCGGAACCGGCGGTGACACCCGAGGCTAGCCATATAAGCCTAAGGTTCCATTTCCACAGCGGTTCAGGAAGGCCAAATTAAAGGAACAATATGATAAATTTGTTAACATGATTAAAAATGTTCATATTAATGTGCCTTTAGTTGATTTGATACAGGGAATGCCCAACTATGCGAAGTTTATCAAGGAACTCGTTACGGACAAGGGAAAGATGGATGAGGTGAAGGCGACATATCTAATGCTGAGTGTTCTGCCATCTTGCAGAATCAACGATTCCGCCTAAGCTTGAGGATCCAGGGAGTTTTCTTATAACTTGTTCCATTCGTACTTTGACTTGTAAGGCGTTAGCAGATTTAGGTGCAAGTATTAATTTGATGCCTTACTCGGTTTGGAGTAAGTTGGCTTCCGGTATTTTGAGACCCACTCGTATGAGTATAAGACTAGCTGACCACTCTTTTCAGTATCCCATTGGAATTGCTGAGAATATGACTGTCCAAGTAGGTCATATAGTCTTTCTTGTTGATTTTGTGATCCTGGGAAATGGAAGAAGACACTAAGGTACCCTTGATTTTAGGTAGACCATTCCTTAACACCGCGGATGCTATCATCCGGTGAAGGATAAGGAAATTTCATTGGGTGTGGTACAGATCGAATAGTGTTTAATGTTGAACGATCGATTAAGCATTCTTACTCAACTGATGAATCTTGTTTCAGGATTGACGTCATCGATGATGCTTTGGACCAGAGTTTCGGGAGTTCATGGAGACAGAAGTTGATGAGGAGCTTGTTTGCTTGGGAGTTGGGGACATTGATGATGATGACTTGTTTGCAGAGGTGATGGCGCTTGATATGGATGAGACACCTCCAGAAAATGAGAGTTTTGAAAAAGTTGTCGCTGATGGAGCTCAAGGGTGCCAAACTCGGTTGATGTACCCCCTACTGATTTGGAGCTCAAGCCATTGCCTGCCCACTTGGAGTATGCTTACTTGGCAGGTAAATCCTCTTTACCCGTTGTCATCTCGTCCGCACTTTCGAGTGACGAGAAGAATCTTCTTTTAGGCCGTGCTTAGAGCTCATAAGCGGGCTTTTGCTTGAAAACCACCGACATTCCAGGTATTAGTCCTGAATTTTGCATGCATAAGATAGATTTGTTGATGATGCTAAGCCCGTTGTACAGAGACAAAGGAGGCTTAACCCAATATGAAGGAGGTGGTTAAGAAGGAAGTGATTAAGCTTTTAGATGCGGGATCATTTTCCCGATAGCTGATAGTTCTTGGGTAAGTCCCGTCCACTGTGTTCCCAAAAAAGGGGGCATGACGGTCATTGAAAATGAAAATAATGAACTTTTGGCCACTAGGACTGTCACGGGTTGGCGGTTTGCATAGATTACCGTAAATTGAATGATGCCACCCGTAAGGATCATTTTCCCCTCCCTTTTATTGATCAAATGTTGGAAAGACTTGCCGGAAATGCATATTTTTGTTTCTTGGATGGGTTCTCCGGGTATTTTCAAATACCCATCGACCCGAAAGACCAAGAAAAGACCACTTTCACATGCCCATTTGGCACCTTGCTTACCGGCGAATGCCGTTTGGTTTGTGTAATGCCCCGGGCACCTTCCAAAGGTGCATGATCGCTATTTTCCAGCCAGACATGCTTGAAACCTCAATGGAGGTTTTCATGGATGATTTCTCGGTTTTCGGGATTCCTTTAGGTCTTGTTTGCATAACCTAGATAAGATGTTGACTAGGTGTGAAAGGCTCGTCTAGTTTTGAATTGGGAGAAGTGTCACTTCATGGTGACCGAGGGAATCGTTCTAGTCATAAGGTGTCGAGGGCCGGAATAGAAGTGGATAGGGCTAAGATTGATGTGATAGTCAAGTTACCCCCACCTTCAAATGTGAAAGGGGTACATAGTTTCCTTGGCCATGCCGGTTTCTACCGGAGATTCATTAAAGATTTCTCTAAGATTACTCGTCCGATGACCCACTTATTGGAGAAGGACGTCCCTTTTGTTTTTGATGAATCTTGTTTGAGTGCTTTTCAGGTTTGAAGGATAAGTTGACCAATTCTCCTATTATGGTTGGACCGGATTGGAATTTACCGTTTGAGCTGATGTGTGACGCTAGTGACTATGCGTTGGAGCTGTGCTAGGGCAAGGGATGATAAGCATTTCAAGCCGATTTACTATGCTAGTAAAACCTTGAATCCCGCCCAGCAAAACTACACCACTACAGAGAAGGAGTTACTAGCGGTAGTCTTTGCATTTGATAAGTTTCGGTCATATCTTGTACTAAGTAAAACTGTTGTTTTCACTGACCACTCTGCTTTGAAGTATTTGTTTTCTAAGCAAGATGCAAAGCCTAGATTGATTCGATGGGTTCTGTTGTTGCAAGAATTTGATATCGAAATCAAGGATAAGAAAGGTGCCGAGAACCTAGCTGCCGATCATTTGAGCCGGTTAGAAGACCCGGACCGGGAGGAGCTTCAGATGGGGAGATTAAGGATCACTTTCCCGATGAATATTGAATGTGATTTCTAGTTCCGATGAAGCCCCTTGGTTTGCTGATATTGCTAATTATTTGGTTGCAGGTGAAATACCAAATGATTTTTCGGGTCAACAGAAAAGGAAGCTCATATCGGACGCTAGGCATTATTACTGGGATAACCCATATCTGTTTAGAATTTGTGCAGATGGTATGGTCAGGAGATGCGTTGCAGGAGCTGAGACTAGAGAGATTTTGGATGCTTGCCATTACGGGCCAACTGGAGGCCACTATGGTCCGTCAGTCACAGGTAGAAAGGTTTTTGATGCAGGTTTCTATTGGCCGACGATTTTCAAAGAAGCCCAAACATTGGTTGAAACTTGTGACATTTGCCAACGCCAAGGAAGCATAACAAAAAGGGATGAAATGCCACAGCAAGGGATTCAGGTATGTGAAGTTTTCGATATTTGGGGCATAGACTTCATGGGACCATTCCCACCGTCTAACAAATCCCAGTACATCCTAGTTGCTGTTGACTACGTGTCTAAGTGGGCTGAAGCCAAGGCTTTACCTACAAACGATGCGCGGTAGTCATAGATTTTTTAAAACAGTTGTTCAGTAGGTTTGGTTGCCCTAGAGCCTTAATTAGCGATCGTGGGACGCATTTTGCTAATCATCAATTAGATAAGGTTCTTAAACGTTATGGTGTTCATCATTACTTCTCAACTTCTTATCACCCACAGACCAGTGGTCAAGTGGAGAACACCAACAGGCTTTGAAAAGAATTTTGGAAAAAACATTGGGGATAACCCCAAGGTTTGGTCAAAAAGTTAGATGACGCCTTGTGGGCGTTTAGGACCGCTTTTAAGACGCCTATTGGCACGACGCCATATAAGTTGCTCTACGTAAGAATTGTCATTTACCGATTGAATTAGAGCATAAGGCGTATTGGGCTTTGCGAAATTTGAATCTGGACATGATGGAGGCCGATGAACTTAGGTTGTTGCAACTCCATGAGCTCGATGAGCTTAGATTGGGAGCTTATGAAAATTCCTGGCTTTACAAAGAAAAGACCAAAATTTATCATGACAAAAGGATCCGTAGGAAGGAATTTAAGGTTGGTGCAAAAGTGTTGTTGTTTTTGTCAAAGTTTAAAATTAAACAACCTAAATTGACTTCTAGGTGGATAGGTCCTTTTGTGATTAAACATGTGTACCCATCCGGTTATGTTGAATTGTTTAAAAGAGATGGGAATGGATCTTTTATTGTGAATGGTCATCGTTTGAAATTGTATGTGGAAGAAGAACGGGAGGAAGGGACGATTGAGGAGGTTCCCATTTTTAAATCGGAAACTTAGAAGTTGGTCGAGTCTAGCTCTAGACTCGTAAATAAATTAAGCGCTTCTCGGGAGGCAACCCGTGTTTGACTTTGTTTCATTTTCAATTTGTTAGTTAGTTTAACTAGTTTTGTCAAGAAAAGTGCAGGTGCAAAATTTGAGGTGGAACTGATAAAGGTAAGTAAGTTAGAAAAATTTTGTAAGTAACAAGGTTGGTTTCGGAACAGTAAAATTTGGCTGCGCCGCAGTGGTCAAGGTAACTAGGCCACTGCGCCGCAGCCATACTAATCGTAATGGGATTTTTGCCAAAACCCTCACTGCGCCGCAGTGAGGGTGTGAACGGGGTCACTGCGTCGCAGTCCCCACCTTTTGTGTCCGAAGCACTTTGTGACCCACTGCGCCGCAGTGGGTGATGGCCGAAGCCCACTGCGCCGCAGTGGGCATGTTTGACTGGTCAAAGGGTTGGGTAATAAAGTAAGGAAAGAGGATAAGTTTTTTTTTACCACACAATTCAAAGCTTCCCTTTTCTCTCAAACAAAAGAACCGATCGGGTCTACAGTAAATTCCTTACAAGCCTCCGAAACCCCTCTAATCCACCCTCAAATCTGCTAGTTTGATTCTTCATCTCTTAGATTATCATACATTCTCATCTATCATGGCAAGAGAGGTAAGATTTCTTGACTTTTCTTTTTCTTTTCTTTAATTTTCGTTTTTTTAAGTTTTAGCTTTGTGATTGTAAATTTGATTGATGGTTTTGGATAGTTTGATGTCAGTAAAGCCAATGGATGTTTAATCTCTCTTTGAAACCACTTGTTGTTCCAGATTTGATTTTAAATTAGAGACTAGGGTTTTGAAAGTTTGGGGATTTTTGATAAACAAGTGTGGGGGAGGTTTACTAACTGAATAAGTGTTTTGGCAAAGGATTAATGATATTGTACGGATAATAGATTACCCGGGAAAAATTGATTTTATGTCGTTTGAATGTCGAATTTGCCCTGAACATCCACACCACTGCGCCGCAGTGTCGGGTGTGCACAAACCACTGCGCCGCAGTGGTTGTTTTCTTTTCTTGCACATATTTTAGACCCCACTGCGCCGCAGTGAGGGGCGATGTGAGCCCACTGCGCCGCAGTGGGATGAAATTGTTCGTAATTTTCAGTTTATGGGTTTTGTTGAAATATGGTCTTGCGTTGCACTTCTCTTATGTTTCTTTGTTTAATTGGTATATTTTCAGACCGCCGAAGAACGCCGTCAAGCTCAAGAAGGTCAAGGGAGCCGTCCCGCTCCTAAGAGATCTCGAAAGCAAGTTCAAACGCCGGCTTTGCTTTGTTTTGATGAGATAAATGAAAGGCATGCATACTTGAATTTCGAGCAGATACCTCAGCCCCACAAGAACAATTATTTGAACAAGTTGTACAAGATCTTTAGGCACAAGGTATGCCCACCAAAGTTTTTGCCTCAATTTTACATTCAGTACTTTGGGCTTGCGGATGACTTTAAGGAGTGGTTTTCGCTTGGAATGCGAGTGAGCAATAGAGTTGTCAACTGTAATATTTGGGATAACGTTTTCTTGAATCGCGAGCCGGTTTATCGGGAACTTTGCTTGGAGTTTTATTCCACGTTGAGATTGACTAAGGAGTTAAGTAAAGTGAGAGATATTTTCGAGGAAAGGATCGTTATGTTTATGTGTGGGGGAGTTCAAAGGAGGGCTTCAATAGCCGAATTTGGAGCATATGTGGGAATGTATACTATGCAGGAGCTTGGTACCCCAGCTTTTAGAATTGTTGAGGAAGGGGTATCGTGTCAAAGCGGATTTGGAAGATGGTGAGTCTATTCCGGCGTATTGGTCTCGGATCTCGGGTGGTGATCAATGGGTTTCGGGAGGTTATGTTAGTGTGAATAAGATTCAAAGTGTAAGACTGCGCTTGTTGCATCGGATCTTGGTGACCTCATTCATTCAGAGGTCGTCCCATTGGGATAAGGCGTACATGTTAGATTTATGGTTGATGAAGTTGTTCACGGAAGGTTCTCCCCGGAAGTTTGCTCTTCCCCCTATGGTTTTGTTGGATCGGATGTGTAATCATTCGGATTCCGATCTTGTGTTGGGGCATTTTATTACTCGGATCTACAAGTATATGGGGATTTTCGATTCGGAGGATTGTCAGACTTATTTGTCCATTCCTGTGTATCAGGTTGAGTTTACTCGCCAGGATTTGCTTAGGGCGAGGATTCTCAGGAAGAAGGAAGGAAATATTCCTGATAGATTGGCTGACGATGTAGGAGAGATCGGATCACCGCCATCGGAGGACGAGGATGATGAGGATATGGAAGATGCTCCGCAGGAGCCTCAGCCTCAGCCACCGCCCCAGCTACCGAGGAGGCGTGGCCATACTGATATTGATTTGACATCTTTGACCACGCAGTTGCAGGACATATACGAGGGTCAGCAGTCTAGTGCTCGAGCTTTTGCAGATTATCAGCGCCGTATGGATATGGAGGTCTCATGGTTGGGTTCCCAGAATGCCCGCATTGACTATACACTTGGATATTATCAGCCGATGTGGCAGACCCAGTTCGAGGGAGACAGTATGTGCCACCAGCGGAGATTCCTGTTTTTGACCCACCACCCGTCCGTGTGCCACCTTATAGACAGGATGGCGGATCTTATTTTCTACCCCTGCTCAGATGGATTTCTTTTCTCAGCCCCATGATTTGGGAGGCTCTCCTAGGGGGCCGGTCCAGTTTGGGCGTTACACGGGTGGGGATGGTGGCATTTCTACTTCTATGCCTTCTTTCTTTGCAGGTACTGGTTCGGGAGTTGCTGATGCTGCTACTGGTTCTGGACATGTTGGTGATCCGCCGGGTACAGGTTATGGAGGTAGTGGATCGGGACAGGAAGAGGACCGCAACTGGGTGACAGATCTTTTTGCACCGCCCAGTTTCACGAGTCCCGGCCATTATGATTGATGATGCTAGCGTGTGATGACTTCCGTCCGGATTCGTGGGATGGGGTCATGTGATGGTTAATTGGTATTCCTTCATGTTGGTATTTTAAATGAATGTACTTGACACTATTTCTCCCTTTCCTCTTTATTTCTGTAGTATCCACCCTACGGGGTGATGAGACATTGAACTTGTTTTCGTTTCTTTTCTTTTCTTAGGATTGTATGTTGGTTGCAAATACAATAGGTTGTTATGGGCGTATTATTATGACTTCATTATTGATGGTTTAGCAGCAGGTATGGATGGTTGTAGTTTCGCCAAGTGTGGGGGGAACCCTTTAATTGTTGATTGTGTGATGACCTGCATATGCTGGCAGTAAGTTCAGCGCCGCATTGTGTTTGGTTTGTTTGATGTATTCGACTTTCGCACATTCCGTTTTGGCACAAGTTGTTTATCCCGCTCACCAACGTGTCCTTCCTATTTCGGAAGTGCCATTTGCTATACGGGGTCGATAACTTGTTTCAACACGAAATGTGTCCTTATTCCGGTATGTGCTTTTATTTTTTTATTTCGATTTCGCTTACCCCTATTTCCTTTTGTGACCGAATATGGACATTGAGGGCATTGTCCATCTTAAGTGTGGGGGGGTGGCAAATAGGTTTAAGCTACCGGGTATATCACTTTTGTTGTTTTGTCATTGAGATTCCTATCGGTTTTGTTGATATGTCCCTCTCATAGGCCTTTGGATTCTATCTAGGGGTCTGAGTTTCTCTTTTGAACTCTTAACTGTGATGTGCATGTTTGAAACTGGTATTATCAATTTGGCGAGATAATAGAAGCTGATATTGATTTTTAAACTTGAGTTGAACTTGTCCTTGTGGTAAATTGCTTTTGACATTTAATTGATTACTTATTAAGCAATTTTACTACAACTGTTTCCTTGACAAATTTTTAATTGGCGAAGTGTGTCCTGAACGGTTATTTGGCTAGTCCTTTGGGATTGATATCATTACTTGCATACTCATATATATCCAAAACACCCAAATGTGAGATTTCATCATTTCATATATAGTTTTTCAGATGATGGTTTTGGTTTGTTTGCCTCGTAAATACGTCCCTCTCTTAGGCTCTTGGATTTATTCGGGAGTAAGGGTAATTATTTTTGATGCCTTGCACTAGGATGTGCGTGTTTGAGGTATTTCTAAGCCATTTCCGGGTTTTTCTATTGATAAGAGTGTGCAGATGATGTGTTGATTCTAGAACTTGGCCTGGTGATCGTGATGAGTACATTGGATGACGAATTGGCATTTAGGTTTGATTACACATCTTTCTTTCTTTCTTTCAAATTTTCTTTTGTATACCCATACCCTTATACAACCTTATACAATTATACATACAACTTTTTCACCTTTCCTTGTACATTCACATATCCTTATAACTTAACAACTTCACTGTAAATTCCCATTCATACTTGTAAATTAAACCTCACTATACCCATAGTCTGGGGGGCCGTTGATTGTCATGGTTGTTTGGATGTTTGGGAGAGTTTCATGGGTTGATTTGTGAAATATTCTTGTCTATGAGGATACGTGAACGGGTTAAGTTATTGAAGATTATTTTGGGTTGTTCAAACAAAGTGAAGAGTTATAGACATGTTATCATTGTAAGAGGTTATTTACTAGTAGAGTAAAAATGATATTTATTTAGGTTTATCTATTATATAAAAAAAAAAAAAACCTACTCAGGCTACTAGTAAATATTTCTCATTTCCAAATGTCTAGGAAGTTTGTTGTATTATTTTGGAGGATTTGGTTGTTTGAAGTGATACACCACAGTGTGTCGGGTTTTGCTTGGCTAGTTTGGGTTTGTGGTTTGATGACAATCAATGGTATGAATTCATATTAGACTAGTTTGTACACTTAACATATCCATTATATGCTTTTTCATTTTTCACAATTATCATCAACGTTCATCCATAAATTCCATTCGAACATATTCATATAACTAGTTTTAGCTTAACTATACACCCATCCTTAATGCCTATTTTGACGATGTACTCGATCCTTGCGCCGTAATGGTGAAGTGACGATCCTGGTTCAAGCCTATGGTAAAAAGTATACATCACGACTAAGCTATGAGGGTTTCTTCATATATTCAACACCAAATGTAAGTTTGTTGGAGTAGAATGATATTGGTAGGATCGTTTGTTTCATTTATGCTTAGTTGATTATCGTGGCTTACGGATTGTTCAGGTATTGTCAAACATTTCGAGTTTTCATTTAAGATTAAAACTGCTTCACCCACCTTATTGTCATTTGACATGCTTGGTGTTGCTTCTTTTTGAAACCTGTCATTTGTTTGATAGTTTGATTGTCAAGGAATGTTTTCTTTAAGATTGGATTTGCTTGAGGACAAGCAATGCTTAAGTGTGGGGGATTTGATGTGACTAATTTATACCCATTACCCACATCATTATTGGCTATTTATTTATATGTTTTAAGTCTACTTTGTGTGCATTTGGCGCGTTTATGGTGTTTGTTAGTAGTTTCAGGCGCTTAGCAGGTTACGTAGTGATTTGGCTCACATTTGGAAGACTATTGGCTAATACAATAATTCATGAAGTCGAAAGTTGATTTATGCAAAAGAAATAATGAAAGTGGCGAGTTGGAAGTTGAAAACGAGGTGGTCGAAGTTTTTGTGTCCACTGCGACGCAGTGGAAATGCACATCTGCCCACTGCGCCGCAGTGGTTATTCATGCACGAGTGATTTTTGTCCAGTGAGATTTGGCTGCGCCGCAGTGGTGGGTTTGTACGAGTCCACTGCGCCGCAGTCACCCCTTTTGCACGCGAAGATTTGCCAGTGATATTTGGCTGCGCCGCAGTGGATGGCATGCACGATCCCACTGCGCCGCAGTCATCCATGTTGCATACGAAGGGAATTCCAGTGATATTTGGCTGCGACGCAGTGGAGGCCTTTACATGACCACTGCGCCGCAGTGGGAGGCTGGTCAACAAAAGTCAACGGCCGACTTAAAGCCTTATTTTTCAAGAGGTATAAATATAAACCCTAGGCACGAATTTCGAGGCATTCAAACTCTTTCTAGGAGCTGCTCTATCAGGATTCTTCCTTCTCCAATCAAGTGTTTCACTTAGGCGGACTCATTGAAGATATTACGGGCACCCATCTAGATCGTATCTACATTATTGTCTTGCAAATTATTTTCTTCAAACAATTGGTACTTCATGTTTCTTTTCCGTTTCTTTGATTATTGTGAATTGATCATGAGTGGCTAACTGCTTAATCGTCCACCTTGATGAAACTAGACGGATAATGTGATTGCTATATTTTTAATTTAAAAGGGTTTATTTAATTATAGTTGTTCTGTGATCTTGATGGTTTTAATTCTTTTCATTTAATTAAAATCGATATTGGTTGCATATGATTCTTCGTTGGTGGTACCAGTCGAATGTGTATGTGATTTTAAAACGGTTACTTGTCTATAAGTAATTATCACTAGTTCATGGTATGATAGTGAATATCATTTTAAGTAAAGATTAAAATTGTCAACGTGATTGATATCGGTTGGTGGTACCACGTTATTGTCACGTAGGTTCAATTGATAATTTGATAAGTAGATAAAAACTATCGTTAGAAGAATTGTCTTGGTCTTGGTGGTACCGGCTCGGGTAATTAGACTAGTCAGGTGGATCGATAAATTATTCATGGATGGTGGTACCACGTGAATAGTTTAATCTTGTCACGACTACTTTTCAAACTCTTAAGAATTTGTTCCTCATCAAATGCAATCACATTTAAAGTCAAGGGAAGTCAAGGTGGATGACTTTTAATTATTTTGTCTGAATCTTTCTTTAATTTAATGCAATCAATTGGCAAATCAATTTGTTTTAACTATCGGGGTGAAAAGCATGATATATAAGCTAAATTGCTTTTATTATTACAAATATATGAAATGATTCTTGATATTATGATTATGAAATGAAATTGTTTCGTATGTTCATTATGATAAATGATTTATATGATGAGCTTGAGTTCCGTCAAACCGCTTTCTTCGGTTCACTACTATTTACTCCGATTATGGAGGCCTGTAGTTAGTTAGTTGCGCAACTAGGTTTCGTCCACCCACCCAATTGTGTAACGGTGGAAGGTTGGTTGCCTTTGTGACAACCTCCACTTTCAGTCCGACCACGGGTGTTCTAGCTACCTTACTTAGGTCGTCTCCATGGCACGACCCCTTTTATGTTATTATTATTACGGCACTTGATTGACAGCTCGTGCAAGATTTATTTATTTATTATTGGACTTTGAAAAAATGGTAGTAGTAGTGGCTCAAGCATTTACTCATCAAGGTTAATTGAATTATACCCTTGTGGTTATATGATAGTATTTTATTACGGTTGATTATAGTAAGTGGAACATACGCTTTTCAAATGTTATATTGGAGGTATACATGGAAATTTTGGTGACTCTCAAATTTTTGATTATGATGGATATATATACTTTATGTTGCTAGTTAAAAACCTATGAACTCACTCAACTCTCGTAGTTGACACTTTTTCTTCATGCTTTTCAGGTTTAGAGCCGTAAGTTAGCTAATGGACCGCCTCTGGATGTTGCATTTGTTTGTTGCTTGATGGCTTGTAATGCAAACAATTATTTTTTCAATTTTGGATTTGGATTATGTAATGGTTTATCGACATTTTAATTTGAACTATGTAACCTCTTGATTGGGATGATTTTAAGATTTTAATTATGATGTTTTCCATTTAATCTTTTGTACCATGTCGTTCTGTGGCATCTCGTGTTTCCGCCGTAGTCGGGGTGTTACACCTCGAGTTATTATACCCAAAATGCAGGAACAACTAATCTGTTTGATCTCCCTCCACATCATTTTAATCCTGATTTTTACTACGGAACTGGTCTACCGGCTTGAAACATTTCTCCTTATCTGATGCAAGACTTCTCTCCTTATATTGGTTCTTCTCAACTGCCAGCTACAAATCTGGCAAATGATGAAGGAGAAGAAGAGGACGACGTGTTCGAACCAAGAAGAAGTAACCGAGAACGTGGCAATCCACCGGGATGTGGAACTGGGGGGCATAGATAAATTATATTTTTCTTGTAATTCTTTGTTAGGTTTGTGTTAATAACTATCTGTATATTTTATAAATAAATATATTTTTTTAATAATATTGTTTAATTGAGTTATTAAAAAAAAAGCAAAATGGATATAAAACTTACATCAAGTTAAATTAAATTAATATATTCAAAATAAAAGATATCAAAGTAAGGATAAATGGAATACGTAAACTTAAATAAACATAATACATATTTGAAATACTACATAAACTTTTTAACTGAAACCGTCTTCAGCTTCCAATTTATAAATTGTCGCCAAGTCGATTTTTTTGTTAACCAACTTTAACATTTTCTCAAGTTCAGATGTTATTTCGTCGATACTTGGTAATGCCGTCTCAAGATAATCCTTATGCATTTCTTCACTTATAATCAATCCGATGCCCTTTTTGCTTATTTCTTTTATTTTCTTCTTATGTTCGAGCTTCTTTTGTTCCATAAGCAGCTTACAGTCATTAATTTTCAAGTAAAGTTCATACCCGTCGCTTATATCTTCTTTACATTGCGCTTTCAATGCATGAAATGTTACCGTAGGAGGTGATGATGGGTCAGATGACGATGAAGAAGCCATAACTTACAAATCGTTATGGGTTTTTAGATGTCGGATATATATGTTACAAATGCTTAAACACCCGAGTTATATATATATATATACTATATTTAGAACCGGGATTTGGAATACCGGTTTCGAAATTGATGCACACGACCACTGTAGCCAGTCAACAGACTTGTCACATCACCTAAAGACAACAGGCTTAATCAATGTTGCTTTTTGAATCTGGTTTTTCAAAAACCGGATACTGCAGGTTTCTGTCAGGTTGATATGATCGTGAATAGGGGTAATGGGTACTAAGTTCGAAACCGGTATTTCAAAAACCGGTTTCAAAATAAATGACCAAAACATACAAGGATGACGTAAAAACAAACATAGTTTTGTTGATGGTTAAGATTTTGGCTTATATCCCAATTAAATAGTTTTTTTTAACTAACAACCATTATTCTAGTGTTTACGTATGTATATATTTTTTAATGTTTGTTTTATGTATTGTTATTGTTACTTTGTATTTTAATCAAAACACACTTTTATTCATAATTTAAAAATACATAGAACTTATTAACGACAAACATACAACATAATAATACATAGAACACATTATTTCATCATCTCATGGACTCCTTTGGCCGTCATGATGAAGTTGTTGAATGTGTAAACCGCATTAGCAAGTTGGTCAATAGCAATTTGAATTTTCTCGTACTTCCCCTGCAAATAAGTAACATATTGACACTCAAGCTCAGTACAATGCCCGGTTTGTATATAACGGATTTCTTCAGCACACTATTTCTTTTTCGCTGCCAGTTTGAGACCAATTTCAACAATTTCCTTTTTGGACTTTTGGTGGTCGAGGATATCAACCATGATACTATCATTCACTTGATCGACAGTCATTGGTGGTTTTTGGTTACATGATCGAAAGACATTGGATGAGGAAGCCATTTAAGATGTATAAGATTTTGAGAGTTTGTAAGAAATATCTGATAAGGAGCCAATATTTATAGCTAAAATATTTACACAATTAGTCCCTATAACATTTTAGTACCTCAAATTCAAAAGATGTACAGTTTTGGTCCCTTAATCCAAGCTATAAATACAAACTCATAGACAGTTCATTTGCACGACGACACATTTTCAATTATTTTACAAATTCACACACTCTTGCTAACAAAATGGCCTCCTCATCATCAAACAAGAATGTACAACGACCTCGTCTCACCGAAGAAGAGATGAAATCAAGAATCATTGCTGATGTCAAAGAGGATACTCTCCTTCAAACTGAACTCTCTAACCAAATGGGTTATCTACTGGAGAAAAGGCAAAAATGCGAGCATCGCCTTGAGGCACTACAAGCACCAGGCCGTAAGCTCTCGAAGCACGAAGAGACGTATTCGTTGGTTTTGCAGGATGAGATCAAGAAGATAAAGAGGGTGGTGGATGACGTTTTTGACGCTGGTCACACGTTGGGTGACCAGTGCACCTGGGCTGAATCGCTTCATGACAACTGCGGGGAAGGCAAAAATACTTGAGAAGTCAAATGCCCGCAACATGAAAAGTGGTGGGCAAACGAAAAAGCTTACCACGGCTGGGGAAAAATGTCAAGCAAAGATGAAGAGTAATTTGTGTTGTATTTTAGTTTAAGTACTATGTTTTTTATATTTTGTGTTGTAACGTTATGAATAAAATGTGTTTTTATTTCATGTTGGAACCAATTAAAAACAGATAACCAATTAAAAACAGATTAGGAATTTAGGAAAAAACAAACCTAAATTTCAAATTCATCAATACAAAGAGAAATTTTAATTTCAGGTAAAACAAACAAAAACAACATTTTAATTGAGGTTGAAATTACATGGCATGACATATTCAAATTTCAGGGCATGTCTTCCTGTTATGGCCCAATTGACCGCAAATACCACATCTACCTTGTTGTCTTGAGGTTGAAGATCTGCTCGTAGAACTCTCATCCATCTCATTCCGGTACCGTCTGGTGCGTCTCCTACCCCTTTGCGTGACCAGTTTTTCAGGGTCTCCCTGAATCTGCCAATCTACCGGCGCCCAGTAATTCACCTCTCGAAGGGGAGAAAGTGCAGCATTATACTGATTTATCCATGTCCTAGTTGTGTACCTTTTACTTGGCAGATTAGCAGCTCTCTCTTGTCTATACCCGCAAACAGCAATGGCATGAGAACATGGAAACCTTTGATGCTGCCAAGCTCCACAAGAGCATTTTTTTCCTATTCTCCCCCATGACAACATTGTATGTGTACTCGCCTTGTGCATTTCCTTGGTTTGTTCTGACCGTGTAATTACCTGTTCGTTCATCAAACACTTCCACTCTATGGCTTGTTGGCGCTCGTTCACGCATCTGATAAACCTGCCACATTTTGCGAGCTAGTGGTGGGTTCCAGCTACTTGCCTTCCGGTATTGGCTGACAAAATGGTCTCTTGTCCAAGTAAAAGTGCTCTCAATTAAAGCTCTAATAGGTAGCATTCGAGCCTTACCAAGGATATTGTTTTGGCACTCGGCAATGTTTGTCGTTAAGTTACCCCAACGACGAAGCGCCGAGTCGTGCCTTAGAGTCCACTTGTCCAAACCAATGTTCCTCAAATACGGCCAAACAGCATCATCTTCACCTTTGATTGTGTTTATCGCCCAAGTATACTTGGATGATTGGGAGGTGGAACCGATAACCCAAGCCAGATTCTTGATTCTCCTATTCTTGAAGTGCGAGTTGACGTTGCTACAAATGTGCCTCAAACAATACCGATGATGCCACCCATCAATTTGGCTCACTGCATTAAGAATGCCTTGGCGACGATCTAAAATGATACACAAATCACCTTGCCTCTACAACCCGACATGCTCTTCAAAGAGATTTAGAAACCATCCCCAACTTTCATTAGACTCTTCATTAACCAAGCCATAAGCGACCGGCAATATTTGTCCATTGGCGTTCTTTGTCACTACAGTTAGCAACTTACCTTTGTAGCTGCCTTTCAAATGAGTGCCATTGACAAAGATCACCGGAATACAACGTTGGAATGCCCTAATTGCCGGTCCAAATGCCCAAAATACATACTTGAATGTATGTATATAGCTTGAACTGGTTGGAGAATGGAGCCATTCCACAACAGTGTCTGGGTTAGCACGTTGTAATTCAGCAACATACTTGGGCAGTGCATCAAAGTTACTCGGCCAAGTTCCATACAACCTTTCAATTGCTAAGCTTCTTGCATTCCACGCCTTGGCGTAGCTCACATCAACATTGAACGCTGTTTTTACTTGGGCCTGGATCTGTCTAACTTTTAAAGTTAAATCCTCCCGCACTTGTGACAAAATTTCATAAGCAATCATACTTGCTGTCATACAACGATTGTTATTAGATATCACTTCTCCATAACCATTGTGACTCTCCACCCACTTTGTGATCTGAAACAATCCTAATCTGTTTCTGTTAGATCCAGCTACAACCCACCTACACGGGACCCAGTCCAAAACACCACGATAATTCTTCCCCCTGGTCATGCACTGTGCTTTCCAAAACGCTGGCCTTGAATCCATAACAATAAGTTCCCTGTTTTCTCTTTTGTTCCAAAGCCTAACAGCGTGTATAAGCTTCGCCTTGCTCTGAAAAAACATTCCTTTTTCTATCACATTTCTATCCGGCGACCAAAATTTCACATCTTCTTGAACTTCATTGAATGGCATTAGACGATCTTCATTATCATCTTCAAGATTACCAAGTTCTTCATGCTCCAAAGGACCTTGTGCATGAGCCCCTTCTTCTACTTCATCTCCAGATACATCCCCATCAACGTTATATGCGTCGATGGTATCATCACTTGTATAAGGTGCCTCGTCGCTTGATCCACCAACCATTGGGTCAATTTCATGATCTTGAACATGTTCATCGTCTTCATCGTCATTGTCTTCATCATCGTCATTGTCTGCATCATCTTCGTTATCTTCTGGTTCGTTACTTCCTTGGAAATAACATTGGCTTTGAGTCAAGCTTAACAACTGGTTTGTAAAAGTAGGCTCGAACTTCACTTCAAATTGCGCTTCACCGAGATGATAAATCATTGCCAAAGTATTATCATCCGTAATTAAGTTCCTAAAAGGAACACCCTTAAATTCATACCACAAATATAATTGCAGTTTGAACTGTTGTTTTGAAACACCAAAACAACTGTAAATTATATCACAGATTTGTGAATAAGTCATCATGTGGAAAATGGGAAAACTTCTTCTTTTCGATGGATCTGTATTTTGAAGGATTCCATTTATAAATGATACTTGATCATCCCATACTAACTGAACTACAATGGGTTTGAATGATGAAGAAGAAGCCATTTGTTTTGAAAGTGTTTGAAATGTTATCTGAAAATGTTGTTTTTTTTTTAAGTGTTTGAAATGTTATCTGAAAATTTTTGTTGACTGTTAATGTTTACTGATGAAGAAGAAGCCATCACATACTATATATATACAACAAAAATCTAATTAAGTTAACCTAGCATATTAGGGTTTCACCACGACATGACACGTATTAGGGTTTCATCGAAACCGGTTTTTCAAATACTGGTTTCGAGAAACGTGCATTTGACCACTGTACCACCGTACCACTACACTGTACCTCTGTCTGCCTGCTCTGTCTTGCCACTGTGCTCTGTACCACCACTGTCCTCTACTGTCAAATCACCTTTGAGTCCGGTATTTGAAATACCGGATTCAAATTTCCTTTTTGAAACCGGTATTTCAAATACCAGATTTGACTGGAAAATTTGAATCCGGTATTTCAAATACCGTTTTCACTGGTTTTATAAAATTTTTTTTTCCAAAACTTGTTTGACAAAACAACCTTGAAATACGCCTGTTTCGAAAAAATTTTCATCGTCTTTGTCATGGGCCTCATGGCCTAGTAACTAGTAAAAAAAAAAACTTTGTATCATAATCTTTTTTCTTCAAGAATCAAGATCCTCGCCACCAAATCATGATATTCAGGACATAACTACAAAGAAAATGAAGACATATAGATATAGGCACATTGTATATATATATATATATATATCAGAAGAAAAGAAGAGACATAGATTTACTCACCTAATAGCAGCCCACACAACCAGGATGAAGACATATAGATATAGACACACACACACACACACACACACATATATATATATATATATCAGAAGAAAGAGGGACTGCTGTTTAATTAGGTTGGATAGTCGGCGGGATGGTCTTGGTGGCGGAGTTGCGGCGGTGGCTCGGCGTGGCGAAGCCGGCGGTGGGGTTGTCACCCTGCCAATGTATGTGATGGGAGATGGGTGATGGATGTGAAGAAGGATGGTGGATTGACTTGATAAAGATTAGGTAAGAAAAACATGGGAAGAAACAGTTTCCAATTATTTGCCTTTACGTGGCATTTTTTTTTGGGTTGTTACAGGAATTTTGTGGTCTTTTTATAATGGAAAAATCTATTATGATGTTAATAGGACTACTGCTGCTTTCACAAACATCATCTTCTTCAACTTGCATGTGATTAAATATAAAAAACCACCCCCTGATTGTGAGGGTGCAGGAGCCGATTTATATACTGCCAACAGTATATAATCTATCCCCTTTTATAATATAGATGGATATATAATATAGGTAATTGTTTATTTGAATCCTTAATTTTTTATGAATCCTAAGGACCAAATTCCTAATACCTTTCATGGGCTACTCAAATGAGAAACTTAATGACACTAACTAATGGTTCCGTTAGTAACGGACTACCATTGCAATTGAAACATATCTTTAAAGACCACAGTTGCTAAAAATATAAGAGAGGGACTGCCATTGTAAAAAGTAACAAATCACGGAAACCATTGTTGCATTAAACTCTTGAATTATTTATTGTAACCATGTTTTATATTTTAATATGAAATTTGTCATGTACGTATTTAGTTTAAATATGTAATAATAGATACTAATATTATATTTAGATATGAAGTGGTTATGTACATATAGATAAATAACAATATATAGTGTAAGAATATAATAAATAGATTATTATAATACATGCTAATGGGTTGGTAGCCTATTGGTAAGGTTTTTGACCTTGAGGAAAACCACCAGGGTTCGAATCTCACTTCCTACATTTGTAGAAGTGGATTATTATGGGGGGTTTCAAGAGTCCTGGGTTTCATCCCAGGTTTGCGTGGTTCGTGCATCGCATATTGCCTAATTGCATGTCACTGTGGTGTCTCGAATGCTAACCACTAACTACTAACTCGCTGTTAAAAAAAAATTATTATAATAGATATGTGTATATACATATATCTAGCAAGATTATTATTAGTAGTATAGTTATTAGTATATATATATGAGTAGTAATAGTAAACAATAGTAGTAAAAAATAAATAAGTGGTTTAACGGAAACCCAAAAAATCGACTATACCCCTCTTAAATAATGATAATTAGTTATGCACTATGTTAGTTTTATGAATTTTTAATGCATCAAAATGATGTTTTTTAAGTGTTCTCACAGTTCTTATTTTAAGATTGTTTTCATCGGAGTGTTACCCCCCCCCACACATATATATATGTATATATTAATCAAACCTTTAAATTGAAATCAAAGAACAATTAAAGAATCGAAATCAAAGAACAATTAACAATTAAACAAGATAACCAGATCCGATTCAAAGTACCTATAATCGGGTGGCGATATGACAGGATGCGATTTCGATTTCGGGATTCAAAGTACATTTAATCGGGCGGTGGTTGGGGGTATGACAGGATGCGATTTCGGCGGTGGTGGATGGTTGTTTTGGCGGCGGTGGATGGTGGTTTTTGGGGCGGTGGCGATGTGTGTGGTTATGGGGGGATGAATGTATGTGTTTTGGTCGTGAGCGTCTTCAGTGAAGGGGGCAAGGAGAGAAATTCGGGTATAAGGTATTTTTGAAGGTATTTTCGTTATTTAAGGGGTAAGATGTTTGGTGGTAGTGTAAATTAAAGGGTATAATAGACGATTTAAAAGTAGAGTGTTAAAATGGGGAGATGTAGTTTGTGTATATAGGGAGTATAGATATGGTTAGTTTAGGCGGGGAAAGTAGTTGGGGTAGCCTCATCCTTGTATAAATACCAACTTATAATATACAATCATCAGTTTTTAGCCAAATAATCATTTCTCTCTCACAATTGTATTTCTCTGCATCAGTGCATCTCCTACATTCTCATGAAAAATGAGATAAGCAGTGATGCAGTATTGATAGCAATCAAAAGCTTCAAAAACCTAAAGAAGGCTCTCATAAAATTGAATATCAAAACTGTCTTACAATGAAAAGAGACTCCTATAGTTTAAAGAAGACACCTAGTTGATCAACTTCTCCACAAGAAAAATCTTCCCGTCAATTAACTTCATGAGTTGGGCCTTTTGGGCCTGATGGACCGACTGACTATTGCATCAATCAGGGATAGTGAAGATAATTCATTCACCTCCAATGAGACGGAGAATAAACACATTCCAATTTTGTATGGCCATGTACTCGTGTAAACGCATCATCTCATGATCTTCGCGGAAACTACTGAAAAATGCTCAAGCTGAAATCCAGATAAAGTTTAAAATTAAATTTCCAATTATATATAATATGCCTAGCTAGCCTACCAATCCTACCATCTTGGAGGTGGCCTTTTGCTATGAGATCCATGAAACTGTGAATAAATACTGGATAGAGAACACAAAGCAATTCGTGCTGCATTGATCAAACAATATAACATAAATAAACAAATGTATGAAATAATAATGAATAGAAAACATGCACGAAGCAATTATGGATATCTTCTACAGGGTCTAGTGAGCTATAGTGCATGACCTCAACTTCTTGTACCCATCCTGATGCGTTATTCCACATTCTCATGTTGTTTCTTTTTTATTGCTTTATTATAGTGACTTATCTCCTTGTGTTGCCTGCGAGTTGGTGGACCGTAAGTCTTGCAAACCCCAAAACCATATACTGTATGTTAGCGAAATATAATACTTCGTCAACCATTAATCCCCAAAAAAAAAAAAATACTACTATTAAAATCAAGAATCAAACTCTATGAACATAGACTTTGGGTAACTTCTCCCTTTCTTTATTTCTAGCCCATTTTTGTTCTCGACCCTTTGACTATACAGGCGTGCACAGTTACACGATTGAAAACTCTCATTCAATGTTATTCTTGATGAATTTCGATATAGATCACCTATCACCAGAAACTCAGTTACCTTTTGACGCACACGGAAATTTAAGATAACTAATTGATTCCATTGATTCAAAGAATACCCGGAAAACAATTATTAAAATTATCATTGATTCACATTGAATACCGATAATCTGGATTCTCACACTAAACACACGTTGTGAATAGGGAAAAAATGAATTTTTGATTTATGATAAACTGATCATTTCCCTAGGTTCTATTACATATAAATAGAGAGGATAATTTCGAATGGGCCCTAATTAAAATACAAGTGGGCCGAAAGTTATAAGCAAAACAAAGTCTAGAAAAACCGAAAAAACATATAAAAATGTCCCAAACTCATAGAAAAAGGCTGTTTCAGGGCTCGGGGGCCGACCAAACCGCCTTTGGCGTTTGCAACTTGATTCGTCTCGTTTCTGCAGTCGTTTTGACTGGTCATAGGCCTAAAACGGAGTCCTGTAGCTCAAGTTATGTCCTTTTTAATGAAGGCCTCTTTTTCATCGCCTTCTAAATACAATAGGGCTTGGGCTTCTATACTTGGGCCTCCATCACCTTTATTAATGATTATACCCCATTTCTGTTTCACCACAGCAGATTAACAGCTGCGACCGCAAGTCATTACAAATCCATATAATAAACTCCTTCGCGGCCTCATTCACATGACTATCCTTATCCACATTACTTGACGGAAACAGTATATACAGATACTGTTAAAAGCAATGTCTTAGTAAGTATATACATTTTATATAACATAAGATTGAAGAACAAAAATATCCACTACCTCACTGGTCGCAAAAATAACCAGAAGAACAGCAACGGTAATGCGTGTTCTGTACCATGATACCTTTGCTCCGGTGGAAAAAGTTGTTACCGTGAGAACACTTCTAACAGTCGCAGTCGAGGAACTGGATCAATCAGCTTCATGTAAATTATGACTTTTTGCATGTTGATTTATCAGACAAGGTTTACATGAAGATTCTTCAAGGACAATGAAACTCGAGTATGTTGCTTAATGCTTAAGAAAGTATTTGTATGGTCTAAAACAAGCTTGTATCAAAAATTCACTACCTCTCTTTCAAGTCTTGATTTTAAGCAGTCCAAGGCGGATCATACCATGTTCATCACACAGGGTGAATCATTCGTGGCAATTCTTATTTATATGTGGACGATTACATTTACTTTGTAGTATACTGGGAATTATCCTAACAAGATACAAGAAACCAAGACAGCCGATGGTTTCGTATTAAAGATCCCGGAAGCTTGAAGTACTTTCTTGGTATTGAGATTGTCAAGACAGCCAATGGTTTCGTATTCAGCCAAAGGAAATATACGTTAGACATTTTGGAAGACAGTGGAATGTTGGGTTGCAAGCCAAGTTAGTTTCCTTTTGAGCAAAATTTAAAGTTAGATGAAGGAGAAAGAAAACTGTGTAGATGCCAACCAGTATTGCCGGTTGATGCCTGTACTAGACCCGATATGATCTTGGAAAATGGAGATGAATATTTTGTTAACTTACCTATATATAGCCATGGATATTAAATGTGGGGGATCCAGCCTAACAAACACAGCCATATTAACATGTACGGGTCGGGTTTAATTATTTATTTTACTCTAGTTTTAGTTTTGAATTTTGAATTTTACTCGGGTTTAATTATTTATTTTACTCTAGTTCTAGTTTTAGTGAGAAAATAAAAAATCTTATATAAAAATTCCGACCTGCCGGGTTCGAACCAGCGACCAAAGGATCTACAGTCCTACGCTCTACCAACTGAGCTAAAGTCGGTTTTGATAGATTCTCTCAACCACGTTTGTTTTATACGTATAATTTTGAATTTTTGTTAACGAAAAAGTAAAAAAGTTAAAGATTAAGCATAAAAAATTCCGACCTGCCGGGTTCGAACCAGCGACCAAAGGATCTACAGTCCTACGCTCTACCAACTGAGCTAAGGTCGATTTTGATAGGTCCTCTCAACCACGTTTGTTTTATACGTATAATTTTGAATTTTTATTAAGGAAAAAGTAAAAAAGTTAAAGATTAAGCATAAAAATCTCCGACCTGCCGGGTTCGAACCAGCGACCAAAGGATCTACAGTCCTACGCTCTACCAACTGAGCTAAGGTCGGTTTTGATTTTTAATTCTACTCTAGATCTATTTTTACGTTTAGTTTCTAATTTTTATTAAGAAAAAAGTGAGAAAAAAAAATTCTTATAAATAAATTTGACCTGCTGGATTCGAACCAGCGACCAAAGGATCTACAGTCCTAACGCTCTGCCAATTGAGCTAAAGTCGGTTTTGATTTAAACCTTATCCTTTATTTTTATATCCGTTTATTCTACTATGTGGTCACAACATGCATGATTTTCTTGTTTTTTTTAGAGTTAATTACTGAAATAGTACCTCACGTTTGCGCCATATTACTGGTTTCATACATTTTTTTCGAAATTACGCTGATTATACCCAACGTATGCAAATCTCCACTTGAACCATACTGGAGGCTAACACCGTCAGCTGGTCGTTAAAACCTTCCCCACGTGACTTGCACGTGAGGGGTAAATATGTAATATCGCGTTTCCTAATTACTGAAATGGTACCTAACGTTTGCATGATATTGCTGGTTTCATACCTATATGTTTCTTAATTACTTAAATGGTACCTAATGTTTAGTTATTAATTTTTTTATATTTTTTTAATTTGTTTTATTTTTCTTTTATAAAAATTCTCCAAAAATTGTTATAATTTAATGAAAATAGTCAAAATGCACCTGTAATCCACTAAAAAATAATACCAAATAGTTATTTCATAGCAAAATATAAGTTTTAAAGTTCACGAATAACCAAAATAGTAATAAAGTATCATAAAAATAATTTTAAAAAAAATAAAGTTTTCTTTTTTAAAAATTTCAAAAATACCACAACGGTAATACCAGAAATATCAGCCGTATTTACGGGTATTTAAAACATTGCTTTAAGCTTCGTGTCGCAGTAAATACTGACTTGTATTTCTGGTATTACCATTGCGGTATCCGGAATTTATTCAAAAAAAAAAAAATTTCCTCGCAAATTTTTTTAAAATTGTTTTATGATACTTTATTGCTATTTTTGGTTATTCGTGAACTTTAAAACTTATATTTTGTTATGAAATAACTATTTGGTATTATTTTTGAGTGGATTATAAGTGTATTCTAACTATTTTCATTAAATTGTAACAAGTTTTGGAGAATTTTTATAAAAGAAAAATTAAAAAATTAAAAAAATAAATAAATTAATAACTAAACATTAGGTACCATTTAAGTAATTAAGAAACATATAGGTATGAAACCAGCAATATCGTGCAAACGTTAGGTACCATTTCAGTAATTAGGAAACACGATATTACATATTTACCGCTCACGTGCAAGTCACGTGGGGGAGGTTTTAACGGCCAGCTGACGGCGTTAGCCTCTAGTATGGTCCGAGTGGAGATTTGCATACGTTGGGTATGATCAGCGTAATTTCGAAAGGAAAGGTATGAAACTAGTAATATGGCGCAAACGTGAGGTACCATTTCAGTAATTAACTCTTTTTTTTATTTAACTCATGTTTATAAACAAGTTAGTTTATAAACAAGTTACAAAAATCTTTCACATCTCTATCTTTATATTAAATAAAACAAAATTGTCATAACATACATCTTTTACAGAAATTCATAAATTATTTACATAGCACTTCCCATTCTTCTTTTTAAATTATTTTTCTTCACTTATTTAATTATGATGTTATGACCACTTTTTTTTTCCTTAAAATTAACTTTTTATGAAAAAAATATTTCTATTATCTTTTCAACACTCTAATAATTTATACATGATGTTTTACATTTTCGTCATTTATATAACTTTGTCATAACATATTTTTTTTAATTATGATGACATCATAATTGTCTATAGTGGGGAGTAATTGTACTTTTCAAAAAAAAAAAATGACATCATAATTGTAAGTCCTAGTAACCCGATCTTTAGGAAGACTATGGCTTCCCGAGTGTTGGTTTAGGAAGGCTCGTATATTCTTTTTCTTGTATGCTTGTTTGTTGTTTGTATCTTTGGATTGTACTCTTAGTGAGCAGCTTGCTAGTGTAACACCCCGAGCTAGGCTCCAAATATTACTGAAAAGATATAGCGTATGCATGGACTTATCGCAGAATAAGTCTAAATGAATAAAAGGGATCCGGTGAATCCAACCTCAACATAAAGTACAAAATGCACAATTAAAAGACGACTATCGATCCTAAGCATAATGTAAAGCAATGGGCGAATGAATCCTTGATCCACGAAAGTTCAAGCCCGAGTCCAACATAAGTATCAATCAAACTTCACATTCAAGAAATTCTTGATTACCTGAAAAGTGTACTAAACAAAGTCAACACTAGGTTGGTGAGTTTGTAGTAATGGTTCACAAGGAACCATTGACAATAGTCACATTGTAAAATCACAACAAGGATACATGGCATAAAATAGTCACGTGTAAAAGATGAGCACAAGTGGTGAAAATATCCAAGTCATGTATTGTGTGTATGCACATGTCGGGACGGATATCCAATGTAGACTAACCATGTCATAATGTCATATCAGAATAAGATCATATGTGTAGTTGCGTGTAAAGCGCGACAATATGTATAGTTGCGTGTAAAGCGCGACAATATGTATAAGTTGCGTGTAAAGCGCGAATATATGTATAGTTGTGTGTAAAGCGCGACAATATGTATAAGTTGCGTGTAAAGCGCGACAATATGTATAAGTTGCGTGTAAAGCGCGTACATATGTATAGTTGCGTGTAAAGCGTGACAATATGTATAAGTTGCGTGTAAAGCGCGTACATATGTATAGTTGCGTGTAAAGCGCGTAAAGTCTCTCATCCCACAAATCATCCAACCCACCATGAACATACATTTCATACGACTTTACATTTAAGGAATTATTGATGCTTATATATAGGGCCACCCGCAACCTTCCCACTACATCTCAAATTCATTAAATGTATCATCGTTTTCCATATATGTACAACTATCCTAACCACATCTCATAATCATAAACGAATGTATAATCAACCAACTGACATATGAGTATATGATGCATAGTAAATACGTGTAATGAATGGCCACAAGTAGTGCCAATATCGAATCATGCATAACATGTATGTCCATGTCATAATGTATATCAAATGTATGTCAACCATGTCACTAAAGTACCAAATAGGGTGTGCTTGCGTGTAAACCGCTCCAATCGTGTCTAACAATGCGTATATGTTCATAGCATTACAATTAAGCCAAACCAATCCAAACAATCAACAAATCCATCAAACCAACAACGAATTCAAGAAATCAAACAAGTAGTAAGACAATCGTAACTCAAGCCAATCAAGCTATCAATCAAACAATCAAGCATGTATGTATACACTTTTCAGCCCAAATCTCAATTGAGTAGGGAGCTACGGAACTCACCTTGATCGGCAATGAGAAGTTAAGATTGAGTTAAGCTGAGTTTATAAACGTTCAACGATCGCTACGTGTCCACAACCTATCAATGTACATCACATTACAATCAATTCCAACTCTAATAACCTTAACAAGTTGGTCTAGCAAGTTTAAGTCGAGTCACAAACCCACTAACGCTTAAACAACCTTCCCGAGTATAAATAAGACACTTAGACTCGACATTTTTAAAAATGTAGGAAGATTCATCCCACATAAATGTTATCAAAAGAAACTAGACTCTCTTATGATTCCAACGATAGGTCATATGACTCGATTGGACTTACGGATCAAAAGTTATAAGTATATACGTATATAGTTTGAGTTAAAATCTCAAGTTTGATTCCAAAAGTGACTCTCGACTTTGAACGGATGGTTTGTCTTGTGTAGGGCAACAATGAGGTCATAACAGTACATTTCGGAAAGGTCAGGACGATCTTAGGAAGCTAGAATTGAAGCTAGGAAAATGTTGAGAAATTAAAAGCCCCAATTGCGCCGCAACAGAAAAACAGGCATTTAAGTTGCCCCGCAACTTGACTAGTTGCGCCGCAACCCACCCAGATCAGCACCGGCAACAACATTTCGAGCCAAACACCCCAAAAACTCCATTTTTGACCCAAGGATCGATCTAGGAAGGTTCAATACATGTTTTGAAGCATAAACTAACATCAATTGACATAAACAAACATAACCCACATCTTAGATTCGATTCATAACATCAAATCCTTGCTCAAATCCATTTTGACCCATTTCAAACCCTAATTGAACCCTAATTCGTTTTTACCCGATTTGTGACCCGAATTTGCTTGAAATCAACTAGAAACAAGTTAATAAACATAAAATGATAACTATGGGTTGAGTTTAACTTACCAAAATCTTCACCAAGTGCTCAAATCCGAATTTGACCTGAAATTAAGTTTGAAGAACCAAATTTTTGATATGTTGTTTAGAAGATGATAAGGATAATTATTCTTGTGAAATTTAGCTTAAAACAACCATTTTTGATGTAAGAATCTAAGGAGAAGGAGATGAGTGTTAGTGTGTGTGTTCTTGGGAGGGAGGTAGAGAGAAATAGAAGAGTGGGTGAATGAATGGATGGGAGGGAGCTGATAGGGTGTAAGAGTTGGGTCATGGGTCTTGGGTCATAACCATGGGTTGACCCATCTACACTCCTAGTTCATAAATTCATCGCTAGTTATCGTGTCACATAATGAGTCGATAATTTGACCCGTCAAGCATCTCATCAATCATAATGTCCCGAAACGAAACGTTTTCATTAATAATGTAAGTTATTGGTCAAGTTAAGCGGAAAGTCAAACGATCAGAATTGACGGATGTTACAGCTAGTTTGCTTTATTAATTCCAATTGTTGTTCTAAAAATAAAAAGTTGAATGAAGACTTACAAAAGTTAAAATAATGAAACATATAAAATGAAAATAACTAGATCGATCCATTTTTACCCATTGAAATGTGCATAATGTGGTATTACTATCTATCAATGATGATTCAAGTATGCAATTCATGAATTAGAGCAGCAGGCCTACTGGGCGGTTTTTTTAATAACCAAAGTAACAGCAAGCACATATTTGCGACATGGGCTGTTGAAACATGCTAAATTTGCGAGATGGAAGTTCTGTAAGCTATTCGATAGTCAAGGAGAAAGGTATTGAAGTTTTATTTTTGCTCAAAAGTTCTTTATCTGATTTCTATATTAGTGTGGTTTCTTCAACTAAAAGTTTTTGATGTAATTGCTTTAATCTGTCGATATATGTATCTAACTTTTCTATCAATTGATTGGTCTGAATATTCTGCCAGTTGGGTTGTCTAAATTCACTGGTTTATCGGTTAATAATCACTTACTATTTGCATCAATAGGTTCTGAAATGTGATTGAGAAGTGAAGATCCGGCCAACATGAAATCGTTTGTTGTTAGCATATACAAGGTTTCAGAACTCAAGGCTGCTTCCTGGGATATTATCCATGTCATGCCTCCAAGTCATGGAGGTCATTTAATCGGTGTACTAATAGAAAAAAATTGCTAAGGCGGTCAAACTTCAAATCAGTAAAAGGTAAATGTTCCTTACAGTTGTCAATCTACCATAAATTGTTCCGTTTCTATTTTTAGAAACATAACAACTCATTGTTCTTTAATTACCACCTTGCTGTCTATTAGCTGCTGTGATGGTGCTCAATTATCACTGAATAGTTTTTGTCATCATTTTGGGGTGGACCCAGTGGTAACAAAAGTTCTGTCAAGCAACTATACCTATTAGTTGAACCACTGGTGAACGTGATGCTTTGTAGACCTATTAACTGATCCTAGAGCAGTTATTTAAACAAATGACTCACGACTGTACTATGATCCAAAATACGCCACCATAAGAAACATGAGTCAAGCTCTGTTCATCTTGGAGCATAGACTGTGTATTATTAATTACATCAGTACCTTCAGCTACCGGCGATGTATATAAAGTTGAACTGGGGCATCTTTGGTTATTTAGGAATTACATTGTCTATTGGATCTTTTGCTTCCTAAGGTTCTTTGTATAGTTGAAGGATACATTAGACATGCGGCAATTTTACAAAAATAGGTATTGATTAATATATAACCAAAATTAGGGGGTGTTTGGATGTCTTTTGAAAGCAGATTGAGTGGGTTCGGTAAAACTGGTCAATACAAACAATTTTTAACATGGTTCCATACGGGTCAGGTTTAGTTGGGCTAACTCAGGTAAACATAACCGTATTATCACTTTTAAAACACATATCCAGTCACTTCTCTTGATGAAAAATAAAAGGTAGTTTTGTTGATCTTAATGATACAAGTTTTATAGATCTTCATGGGCTCAATACCTAAAGAACATGGTCTACTAATGTATCTAAAAATCTATGATTAGGGAAGAACCAGTTATCTTGACCGATACCACATGAACTTTGTGATCTTGCTAGCATTGTTAGAATGTAAGTCTATTTTGATGCTCGAACTTTATATTCTACTAATGAAACAAACAACATGTATGTCTTATGTCTGGAGCTAATTTATAATTGTTAGCAATCGGATGAATTGACTAGCAAATTGCTTCTACTACATTAGCAAAATACATAAGATGTTCAGAGTTGACAAAGGACATGATGGAGGGGTGATTACAACTGCTGAGGAGACAGTAGATTTACAGAAAAAAAAGTGTCGGCGTTAATTCTTTTTAATCAGACTTTGTCACAACCTGGCAAAGCTTCATCACAATCAAGTGTGGACTATGAAAATGAAGGGAAGAAAAGCAATATTGGGGAGAAGATTACGGTGAGTATTAAACGTAGAGCTGGCAACATGGACAGGTGACAAGTTGGACAATGGGTCAAAGCGTCTAATTTCTGGTATGCCTTGAAAAGGGTAGGGTTGACCCGCAAAATTTTCATCAAATTTCTTTAATTATAAAGCTGGTGGGTCCAGTATGGTTACAAAAACATTTCGAGGTGTATAAGATTGGTATAAATAAAATTAGAGAAAGCACAAGAGATGTGAATAGGGATGAAATTTAATTTAGATAAGGACGCTTCTGAAAGTAGTTTTAAATGCATAGGTCATTTCTGCTGTATCTTTTATTTACCGTGGAATGTACCAGCAGGTTTCTAAATCTACTTCAGAGCTGGAAGTTGTTCTTGCGATTATAACGAGCTATTCAAAGGTTCTATTAGATTCAAAGGCTTTACTAGATACTTCTATACACTCTGTTTTCTCAATACAGCCATTGTGCATACTGATGTGCGTGTTTCTTTCAGATAATGCTAAGCTAAATTTATATATATTTCAAACCAACATAGTTCTCAACTATTCCAGTCTTTCCTAACAAATGCATGTGGATACCTATGCCTATCTTCGCGACATCAAAAGTTGGTCAGTGTTTTTTTACCATTTGAATATTTGATACATGTATTGATATTACCTTTTAGAGACCAACAAATGTGTTCTCAAACACTGCCTTTGTTGAATATCTCATCGTATTAATTATTCTGTTAATACATCAGATCCGCCATGCTTTATTAGTCTCCGTTCAACATTTCTCAGGTAGTGCTTTCTGTAAAGGCGGTGCACATACTTACCACTAGGACCACACCTTCTGGTAATAACCAAGCTGATGATAATGCCCGGCGTAAGTTTTAATTTTATAGTGTTCTGTAAGCTACACTTGCAAAACATCAATTACTCGAGCTTTATGAAAGCTAAGTCAATGATGGAGACTTTCTTATTTTTATTTTATATAATTTATTAACCAGAAGAACATGCTTCAAGCATATTATTTTAGCCCTTAATCTTGGAGTGCTCATAAGGCTACTAAATAAATCTTTTACTTCAAGTTAGTTATCTTTAAAAATATATATTTTTGAGAATAGAATATAATGAGTTGTTGTCGATCTAAGTATTTAACTAAATTATTGACCCGCGTAATACGCGAATAAACATATTTAACTAATGACATATTATCGTTTCATAATATCGTAAATTGGTAAACATAGATAGAAGTTGTTAAAAATGGATCGATTACTATCATGATGCAAAATATGTAAATTAATATTTTGCTTTAATGAGTTAATTTAAACATAAACAAAATTTTATTAAAGACTATTTCATTTACAATTAAAATTAAGATATAAACATAAAATCTCGTGAGTTTATGTTTCTATAGTAAAACTTAAATTAATGTATCAAGTGATAATTTAAAATTCAAGGTAACCAAATTTGTTTAGTTGAATATAATTAAGAATCAAATATAGATTTCATTTCTTCTTAAGTCGTGTAACTATATTAGTCATTTTTTACAATTTTTCACGTAGTTTAGTGCTTATATAAATACACACATAAAGAAAAACTATCAAAATAAAAAATAAATCTTTTATAAAAAATCAAAGAATCATAATATATCTAGACACTACACTTACATTTATTATTCATTTGAATCAAGCAAGCTAATGAATACCATATTTAATACCATTTTTTAAAAAGGTTGTGAACGTATCAAGTTTCCTATTAGAACTATATATATTTTCACTTCTATTTAAGAATATAATTTGAAATTTTCTTTCTAAAGTATTTAGCCTAAAAAAGTCTAGTACTTTTTTATAGCTACTTTTTTTTAAGAATTTCTAAAAGTAAATTTACATCAATATATTGAGATTTTTAAATTATGTATTTATAGTTAATGGCTTTTGAATTTTGAATAGTGTACAAACAATTATCTTTAATATCATAATATATTAACATTATAAAAAATGAATTTTTGTTAAAGTAGAAGAACTAATGTCGTGTTTATTTAAAAATAAATTTGGCAAAAACACAATTTTTTTGATCTAAGGGTTGTGATCAAAAGTTTAAACTCATCTATCGGTTCTTGTTTTTTTATTAAAGAATTTAGTACGTTCCTATATATATATCGGTAGATATTCATGAAGATGATGTCCACTAATATTATTAGTTATATTTGGTAAACTAAAATGGTCTTTAGGATCATTGCATTGTGAAAAGATTGTATGTTATTGTGTTTAGAGAACAAATAATGAAAAAAAGTGTTTGGTAAAAGAGATTGATTATCTGAATTTTCATATAGACAAAACATAGCTAATTATATTATTATTAAACTTATATTTGGTAAACTAAAAAGGTGTTTGGGATTTTATATTTCAAAAGATTATCTGATTATTGTGTTTGCATAACGCATATAATAAAAAATAGTGTCTGGCAAAAACTTGATTATAGATTTTTCTTATAGAAAAAATGTAGTTTTGAAAAAGCAGGTTGGGTATGCTTTTTTGAAACACACTTTTTATTCGCAAAATTTATTTTGCAAACACAATTCCAAACACATGTTATAATGAAAACTTATGTTTATACCGTGTATTAGGCGGAAAAATTTATTATATAGTTTAAAAGTAAGGCATTACTATCATCCATATTTATCGAGGTGATCCTATAAAATAAAATTACAAGATTGTTATCAACTTGCAATTGTTATCAAATTGCAATGTGGTTGCAATGTATTCAAATGACATAAGACATTTGTGTATAATGTAGATAAAGAAAAAAGTTATATTTTGTCTAAATATATTAAGTAGAAGAGCTAATGTTGTGTTTACTACATCTGTCTATACTTCTGATACCAGTGACGGAGTTACATGGTAGTTACGACTAATTATATCCGACAATGTTTATAGAAGTTTGAATTTTTTGTACTATCTTTATGTATTAGAATAGTTTACTACAAAATTAAATTGTGACCATACAAAACATATTCCTAAAATCTCATATAACCCAACCCAACTTCTATGAAAATTACATAATCTTTTGTTCTAAATACACTCGACAGTTAATAACAAAAAAAATAAAAAAAATAAAGTTATGACTATTTAAAAATTATAAAATAAAGTTTTAAAGCTACTCTTCTAAGTTTGATGTTTTGGTAACGGGCTAAGGAAAGTCAAAGACCAAAAGCATTGTTTGTTTTTTTTTTTTCAAGTCGACGGCAAAAATAAAATAAACTATTAAGTTAAATATATAATGTTTAATTATATAAAGTATAAGGACTAATATTTTATTTCTTCAATAATAATTTTAGTAATAATGTCATTATTTTGATCTAAAAGTTGTAATTAAAAGTTTGAATTTCTTACTTACCCATAAAAGAATTAAGAAACCTTGTTATATTTCAAGCTTTAGAAGTACTTATTTTGATTTGTCAGGTTGACTTTAGTTTGACTTTGAATAAGATTAATGCCCTTTTAGCCTTTAAGTCATTTAATATCATTATATATATTAATGGCTACCACAACTAAGAGAAAAAAATATAGTTGTAGGTTGATCTTAGCCATTGAAATAGATCAAGAAATAAATCTTAACCATCTAAATTAAAAGTCAAAATTCACTATTTTATACGAGCATAGTGCCCGCGCGTTGCGGCGGCTAGAAGGTGAGAAAGGCAGGTGGTGGTGGATATCGAGGGAGGCTGTGGAGAAGGAGGGCGGCAACGGAGGGTGATAGAAAGTCGATAGAGTGTATAATGATTAGAGAGAAAATTGGGGAAAGGGGAATAGATAAGGGTTTTATGTTTTAAGTAGGGGTATTTTGGGAAAAAAATTTTTGCTTAATTTCTTAATCTCAATTCTCTTTATAAGGGATTATAGATATGGTAACTTTTTAATGTTTGACTACTTATATAATTATGATAATTACTTTGTGCTATTTAACTAAACTTCCAAAACGCTTTACAGATTCCAATCCATTTTACTACAAACTACGGATGCGAATATTTTTTCTTTTTGCATTAATTTAATACAATTTTACTTTTAAAAGTAAAACTTTCAAGCTTATGCATGCAAGGGGAACATGGAAATTCATGTTGTATATAAATTGATACTCATATATACAATATTTTATTTTATTTTCAACTTAATATGTGACTTAAAAAATAAATATAAAATTAAGAATATCGTAAGGTGTCACAATTAAAGATAAGCTTTATTTTGAGCAAAGAGTTAATAAATAAATATTAAAATTCTCAATTAGAAAAATCCTTAATAACTATATCATCGACGTGGTTATGGCTTAATATCAAAAATTGATTTGAAAATCTCAACCCAAACCTGTCAATCCGTCAACCTAAACTTAACCACAAACAAAAAAAAATAATCAGGTTAGCGGGCGGATTAAATGGTTTGGTGGGTTGATTTTAGGTGACATAATTGGTGGTTGGCGGATTAGTTTTAAGTAAAATGGGTTATGAGTTGTCTGATCAAATAAGTTGGTAGATCCACCTATTAAAATTTTTTATTTAAATTTAAAATATTTTAGGTAGGTGGATTGAGCTATGAACCCAAAAAGTGAACCCGACCCCCTGACCCTAAAATATCAACTTGTCTGTTACCGAATCGAGATTTCACAACCCTATTTAGTAAGGTCGATATTGAAAATCTTAATATACATCAAGCCGACTCCATATATGTTATACCAAAAAAGGTAGAAGGTTTGTTATCTTAACATTATGACGGATTTCATATAAGATATGTATTTTCATATACTATAAGACGTATATTTTTGTAGTGAGTGATACATGTATTGTATAAGTTTATTTTGTAAGTTTATTTAGTAACCTGGTTATCGACCGGGTATAATCTAGAATATACATATGGCCCATGCTACAAAGAGAAAAAAATAAATTCAAATTTTGATCTACGCCATTTAAAATAATACACAAAACAATCCGAGCCCTTGAAATTAAAGTCAAACTTTGTTAAAAATGTTAACTTTTTAATGTTATATATATACACTTTTTAAATTATGTCATGTTTTTATTACTTTCAATTTAAATTTAAATATTTTATGTAGCTAATGAAATTAAAATGGTGAGACTTGAAACCAAGAAAAAGGAAAGAATTTAAGAAAGCGCTCACATCTAAAAATCTTTATATCAAGTGCGGATAAATATTGTTGTGTGGAATTCTCGATCGAAATATATAGAAAAAAAGAAAGGCTTCATAAAATGAGATTTTAAATTTGTAATTTTAAATTAAAAGTAAATATATTTCAAGTGAGTGCAATGCGACATTGGTGATGGGTGACAACAGTGGCGTCGTGACGGATGACAGCAGTGTTAGGCATGAGCAGGGGTATAAACCCGGCCAAAGCCGTGCAAACCCGACACCTGACAATGCAATAAAACTTAATTTGTCATGATCTTATACGTATTTGTTTAAAATAATTGTTATTAAACTAATACTAATAACATACGTGCCCATCTAAGTTTCGATATTTTTTATAATACTATTTATGTCTTTTGTCAATTTATTTATCTTTGTATGTAAAGTTCAACATGTACTGTTTCTAACCCGATCAACGACCGAGTATAGATCTAGTCTTGTATTGTTTAAAAAATTAAGGACATTACACTACTTCGAACACTAAATCTCTAGGATGAAACCTAGAAAATTTCACAAAAATACATGAGTACTATAGTTCTAAGAGTTATCATTGACGCGTCGAAAAACTTATATTTTTCATAAAGCTCATTTTTCTTTTTTAGTTTTATGACAAAAATTATAACTATTTTTGTACATTAACAAAAACATATATATGAGATTATAATCTATAAAACTCTTAAATTTGTAAGGAAACATATGTAACTTTTTATGTAGTTATATACATTAAATATACGTTTTTTTAATGCATCATGAATCAAAATATAATTGTGCAAAATATAGTTGTGATTTTGATATGTAATTAAATATAACTGAGTATAGTTATAGTTTTTTTTTTTTAATTCATCTATTTAATAATCAAAATGGAAAGTTAAGGAATTTCTATATGAGATTTTCGTATATCCCTTACGGAGTTACGGGATAATATTTTATATATTATTTATTAACGAATTAGAAATTCTTGTTTGGAATAAAATTATAGAATAGAAAGTATATGTTCTTTTTATATGTGAATCTACGTATAGTCTAAAATAATTCATTAAATGATAATTATTTTTAATATATATATATATATATATATTAACTATTTAATTTGGAATAAAATTATAAAATAAATGTTAACTATATAAAGTAGAAGGACTAATGTCATGTTTACTTAAAAATAAATTTGGTAACAACACAATTATTTTGATCTAAGGGTTGTCATCAAAAGTTTGAACTCATCTAACGGTTCTTATTTTTTTATAAAAGAATTTAAGACCTTGTTATATATATATATATACTAGATTATTTTTCCGCATAATACGCGAGATAAATATATTAAGTTTTTATAATAATATACTATACTTAGTAATGATTGATAAAATAAGTTGAAATATGATAATATTACTATTCTATAAATTTTATGTATGGAACTGTTTAGTAGCAATGTAGCATATACATGTTGAGTCCTAGTTTAATTTTAAGATTTGTTGATAACAAACGGTGTAAAAGAATATACTTTTAGTTGTAAGTTGAGTCAACTTATGCTCTCTTAAGTTAGGTAAACTCTCTTAAGTTAGGTCATTTTGGATCTCTAAGCTGACCTAATATTGCACATGTATTGATGTAATAAGTTTAAAAAGTAATTATTCAATATTCATTAATGTAGATTATAACATCTTATCTAAATCGAAGATGAATAACAAATATAGAAGACAAGTTGGGTGTAAAAGTTAGTTTAAATTTACAGTCATCTATGATGAACAACTTTGGGGCTTACGATCGTACAAATGTCCTAAGTTGTTTTATCTACCTTCTGGTTATTAGAATTAAACCCTGGGTTTGGATAAACATAAAAAAAGTAAAAGGTACACTACTCACAACCGATCCTTAAGCGTTGGTTGTTGTCCTTTATGTGAGTTGTTCTCTCTCTAATTGGTAATGAAAAAGTTTGTTGCTAGATATAGGGAATCAATATTACAAATATCACTATCAAATAATTCTCTTTATGCAAAGGTCACAAAATCATTGCATAACATTCTTTCTTTCAGAACATTTAACTATGTAAAAGTAGTCGGCTCAAACTATATTAATAGATAAAATATTTTTATTCAACATAATTATAAAATTCTCAGCAAATAATAGGGCTACCAACAACATGTATGCTAATTAATAAAGTTTGTGAAAAATTAGTGTTTAATTACAATAATTCTCTATATGTTTATTTACAATGAGATATTAATGTTAACTTAAAGGAAACTAACATATACAAATACATTCATCATATAAGTATGTTAAACTAACATTTACAATAAAATATTTGTTATTAATATTAATCAAATACATAAATTTTAATTATTCAAAATAAAAGGACTAATGTGTTTTTATTTAAATTAAAATGTATTCTTCATGATTATATCGTTAAAGTAATTATTTTTTATAATTATAAAATATGTGAATAAATTTTCATAATTTATGGCCGTTTTTAATTTTTTAATTAAAATTAAATTTTAAAAATTAAAAAGTATATATATGACATCAACATTCTTATCTAACAACTTAAATGAAACTTAAAATTTGTATTATAACTAAAAGAGTAGGTTGGGGTACACTTGTCTCCTAATCCCTTTTCTTGAGCCTAATTCTTCATCCTAAATAATCCTTTATTTTCTTTTATTTTCTTAAAACTTTCTAGGCCAACCTATATACTATTAAATGATAAAAATAAATTTTTTTATCCTTAAAACTCTCTAAAAAATTATTATATATATATGCAACCTAATAAATAAATCCTCACAAATTCTCAACAATGAAAAAAAAGGTTCGACTACCTCAGGAATTCTCAAAAAAAAAAAGTCCGACTACTCAACAAACAAAATGGTTTTATTTTTTTTATATTTTTTGTTCATGTTTAATCATTATTATTTGACACTAAATTCTTATGTTGTTATTATTATTATTATTTTTATTCATCTTTTCGCCTTCGTTTCTTTCTTTGGACACGCATATAAATATATGATGTGCGAAATCTAGCTTTAAATTTATAAACACGATTTACCGAAAGACTGACTACTACACACTCACAGGCAGTATACCTGATCGCATGCAGTATAGTTAAAACCGGTAAGCCAAGATCGTTCGCAAGGACTTAAATAAGCAATTGTAAACATTAAATGATTCAAGTAAAATATGGGGGTTTTGTGGCCGGAGGTAGTTAGTTTGAAAAGTCAGTAATCCCAAAGGATTAATCGAAAGAGAAATTTGTTGTTGAAAACAATAATTTTAAAAGTCACTCATCTTGATTTCGCTCGACAGAATGTTAGGATTGCACGTTTGATTAAATTCAAATTCAATTTAGTGATTAAATGACCGAGACTCAAATTAACCGCCAACCCCGTACCTGTCAAGTTAACAACTTATTCGACTCTCTTGTATAAACTAGTTTCATTATTAAGACCGGTACCGCGAGACGCCTTTTTATAACTTCTCTAGTTTAACAATGGTTTTGGTCATTTCAGATAACAATTTTGCCTATCGATTGTACCCAACCGTCAACCCGTTAATTCTTATCAAATATCGATTACCCTCTACCGTACCCGTCATAGAACCAAGTGCTTCTAATCAAGCAATCAAAATAACTTATACCCAAATCCTAGTCGTCACTAAGCAATGAACACAAATTATCCGCCATCAATAATTGAGTAGCAAAGAATTCATAGATTAAGATCACGACAAAACGTTAAATCAAATCATTTGAATTAATAAATATTGTGCAATCCCTACATAATGTCTCACTCCATCAAGATGGATGAAAGGGCGATTAGCCACTCATACTAAATATAAAATAACAAATCAAAACGAAGGAATTCATTGTTACGGAATACAAAGGATTGAAAAACGAATAACGAAATGATTCCGAACGAGTCTTTGATCCTCCAAATTGATGAAAAATAAGAAAAACCCTTGATAAGCCTCAAATTGTACATGTTTCCCTACACCGAATTGGACGTTTTGTACTAGTTTTATAGCCATTTATACTTGTTTTGTGGTGCATTATGGTATTTGCAAGTGGTTTCAGGCCTAAAGCAGGTATATTGCCCCAAATGGTAGAAAATAGCTCAGAAATGGTCCATATGCACTAACCAAAGAAGAACGAAGCTGAAACGGCAAATCCTTGCAAGACCTCGCGGCGCGAGGAGGGTGACTCGCGACGCGATCCAGGGTAATTCAACCCAGTCGCGGCGCGAGAAATGCAGGTCGCGGCGCGTTTTGTGGTTTTACAAGACAGAACTTTTCACTGAAGTCCCTAGCGGCGCGATTAGGCCCTCTCGCGGCACGAGCCAGGTTTTCAACCCAGTAGCGGCGCGAGAAGGGACCCTAGCGGCGCGAGTTGGGCACTTTCGAAGTCAGAACTTTGGCCTGAAGGAGCTAGCGGCGCAACCCAAGACCCTAGCGGCGCGAGTTCTGCCTAACATCACCATTTTCTCTCTCCTGGGGTATAAATACCAACCACCACTCCACGCAAACCCTAGTCTGGGACACTTTAGCTCACATACTTATACTCCAGCCGATTTTCAAAGGTTTTTAAGAGTTTTGACTAGTCCAACATCATTTTGAAGACTTGAAGACTAATTTTAGCTATTGTTACTCATTGTAGCTCTTTTTAACTTCGATTTGGATTCGTTCTCTATATTGGGTACATTATGTCCTCCTTTCTACTTCAATCTTTAGCTTTTAACATTATGAGTAGCTAATTCCTTATACATCTATGAAGATGAAGTGAAACAATTGGTTATGGTTGCATAGTATTTTGAATTCAAGTTGGTTTTACTTAACATTTTGTCAAGATCTTAATGAAGTGATTTCTTCTACTTAAATTTGTGTTCTTGGTGATATTTGTGTTCTTCAATAGTGGTACTAGTTGAATGCAAGTATTATTCTAGTTGTTTGTCTATGAACAATTTTTGCTAGGTCATGGTATGATAGTAAAGAATATAAGTTTAATAGAAATTAATTTGTTAAGTGAATTTAACGGTTGATGGTACCACGTTTCTTTCACAAAGATAAAATTGTTATTTAAGTAGTCAAACAAACTAGTTAGTTCAAGGAAGTGTAATAAGGTTGGTGGTACCACTTGTTGCAAGGAATTGAATTGGCTAGGTGATTGAGCCGATTTTACAACCGGAGTGCACGCCGGGTGTGTTTTAGTCTTGTCACGATTATTGTCACCAACAATATTGAATTTTGAGCTTAAACCATATGCAACCTAAACTTCTTGTGTAGCGGATTCGACATAGATGGCTTTTTAATTATTCGTCACAACTCAAACTATTTTCGCATACTCTCGATTGACACCGGTTGAGTATTTAATTTATTTTACTTGTCGATTAATTAGCTTTCTGAAACGCAAAGTGACAACTCGGTCACAAACCAAACTTTCTCTTGATTTGCATTTTTACAACCTTAAGTACAACATTTAGTCCTTGTGTTCGATCCTGGTCTTACTCATTAACTATATTACATACGAACGGGTACACTGCCCGTAAGTGTGTGGTAGACAGTAAACGGTAGATCTTGTTATAAATTATTAAACTCGATTTCACACATCAAGTTTTTGGCGCCGCTGCCGGGGACTAATTTTTCGTACTTGTGGTTGAAATTTTGTGAATCGATCCTTTTTTCGTGCTTTGCACGGAAAAGTTACTTGCTTTATTTTAATCTTAGTTTGCTTCATTATACCTCAGGTGCTATTAAGGTTTCCATTTGTTGTGTTGTGATCGTAGGTTATTCTCAGGAAGTGGATGAGCACTAGAGCTTCTGGGAAACCGTTAGTGAAGGCCACATCTAACCCTGACAAACTCAAAAAGCGCACCAAACCACAAACATCACACCCGTCATCATCCGCACCCACTTACATAGACACCACTCCTAGACCTAGACCCGACCACATACTTCACGAGACTTATTACGAGTCGGGAAGTACCGAGTGGGGTTACTATTCTGAAAAAGAAGAACCGACTTCCGATAGAACACCTACTCCACCCGAATCACCGAAACCAACCATCAACATGGCCGGACAACAAAATAATCCACCCGACCTTTTTAACACCAAAATCGAGGACTTACCTTGAACCATACCAACCTCTCGCCAATCCGCCATTGTTAGCCCCGCCATTGACACTTTCACCGTGAAAGGCAACCACTTGCAAATGGTCAAGGATTTATGTTTTGATGGGAGAAAAAAGAGGGATCCTCATGAGCATCTCGACAAGTTTGAGATGATTTGCAACTTGTTCAACTACGGGGAGAACCAAGCTAACAATGTCAAGATGAAGCTTTTTCCTATGTCTCTAGCGGGGGAAGCTCATAAATGGTTAAAAGGGTTAGCACCAAATAGCTTGACCACATGGGAGGCGGTTAGAGAAGCTTTGATTGAAAGGTTCTTTCTGGCAAATCGGGAAAGAGAACTTAGGCTTATAATCCGTTCTTTTAGGCAAGATGAGGACGAGTCCATTGTTGAAGCTTGGTTAAGAATGAAAGATCTTTTGTGGGAATGCCCCGGGCATGGGGTAAGTGATACTGAGATTGTTGGCATATTCTTGGATGGAATGAATATGGAAAGTTATGAGAAGATGGTCATGACTTGTGGGGGTAGTACTACTTACAAGACTTCTAGTGAGATTTGGAAGATGTTTGAGGATATGGCTAAGGCTCAAGTTTCGAGGTCCCCTAGTAGGGATCGTAGGGATAGAAGGACACGTAGAGTAGTAGCCCGGGTTTATGGGGGAGAGACATCCGAGGTAGTTAGCGAGATCAGAGCGCTCTCAAGGCACATGGATGAGAGGTTTTCGATGGTGGAAAACAATTTCGGAGGATTAGAGCGTGATGTTAAGATCATGGCCGGGGGATGTGTTCATTGTGGTGGACCACATGATGCTGATGAATGTGATCAAATGGTTAGGGAAGACGTGAATTATGTGCACAACCAAAGATCCGGTCAATATCAACCGCTTTTCCAATGTGGTGGCAATTACCAAGGCCGTCACCAAGGTAACTCTTCAAACTCTTCTAATTCTTTTTCTAACAATCGTGGTGGCAACTTTCAAAATAGGTGGCAAAAGGATGACAACCAGGGACCGCCTCAACAACAACAACCACCATCACCTCCAAAGCAAGATGACAATGGGGAGGAAGGTTCGCCCCTCATGGCCATGATGGCCAAGTTCTTGGATAAGCAAGAAAAAAGGGAGAAGGCTCAAGAGAAGCGGAATGCTTCAATGGAGAACTATTCGAAGCTTTTGAATGATAAGATTGGGGGTTTGCATGTAAAGATCGATGAGAGCAACCGGAACAACCATGCCTTGATATCTAATTTGGAAAAGAGGTTGGATAGGATGGGGAACTCTAAAAGGCAGCCGGGTACACTTCCAAGTGACACCCAACAAAACCCAAATCAAAGCCAAGGAGGGTCGTGGAGAAGTGGGGATGACAAGTACAAAGGACCCCAACACCGAAATGAGACCGTAAATGCAATAACAACACGGTCCGGTAAGGTAACCACTCCTCCTAAAGTTAACTCTTTTGTTTCTAATGCTTCTCCTAGTGCAGAAAATTTCGATGAAGAATTTGATGATGAAGTGGAGATGGAGTCACCACCGGGTGTGACAACTTCGGTTCCTAAAGCTACACCAATCAAGGAACCCGAAGTCAAGCCATACAAGCCCAAGGTTCCATTTCCTCAATGCTTGAGGAAGGAAAAGCTTCAAGACCAATACAACAAGTTCTTTGATATGATCAAGACGGTGACAATCAATGTCCCACTAGTTGACCTCATTTCGGGCATGCCTAACTATGCCAAATTCATCAAGGAGCTAGTAACGGACAAGAAGAAGCTAGATGAAGCAAAAGCAACCTTTATGAATGAAGAATGCTCGGCGGTAATTAAAAACAAGCTTCCACCAAAGCTTGCCGATCCAGGGAGTTTTCTCATTGCTTGTTCTTTTGGTACTAAATTATCTTGTAAAGCTTTAGCCGATCTTGGGGCTAGCATCAACTTGATGCCATATTCAGTTTTTACAAAGCTTTCGTTAGGGCGATTAAGGCCCACTAAGATGAGCATCCACCTTGCGGATCATTCCTTCCAATACCCGATGGGGGTGGCTGAAAACTTGCAAGTGCAAGTGGGCCAATTTGTTTTTCTTGTGGATTTTGTAATTTTAGAGATGGAAGAGGACACCAAGGTGCCCCTCATTTTGGGCCGACCATTCTTGTACACCGCGGATGCTATCATTCGGGTGAAGGACAAGGAAATTTCCTTGGGTGTCGGGGATGATAGAATAGTGTTTAAAATTAAAAAAGCTTTGAAACATTCTTATTCCTCTGATGATACTTGTTTTAAGATTGATGTGATAGATGATGCGGTCGAAGTTGAGATGTTGGAGCTCGTAGGTATTGAAGATGGCACAAGAGATGAACGATGGGCTAGCATTGGTGAAGCGGATGTTGCTAGTGACCAAGTGGAAGAGATTGCGGAGATCTTGGCTATTAGCATGGATGAAACTCCATTGGATGATGAGGAGTTTGAAGAAATTGAGGCAATCCCGAGTGGTAAGCTACCTACTTCGCTTGATAATCCTCCAACGGATTTGGAACTCAAGCCATTGCCCGATCATCTAGAATATGCTTACTTGGAGGGTACATCTCTACTCCCCGTTGTTATTTCCTCATCACTTTCGGGTGAGGAAAAGACCAAACTCATGACCATTCTAAAGGCCCATAAAAAGGCCTTTGCTTGGAAGACTTCCGATATACCCGGAATTAGTCCCCGATTTTTGCAAACACAAGATAAATTTGTTTGAAAATGTAAAACCGGTGATTCAAAGGCAAAGAAGTCTTAACCCAAACATGAAAGATGTCGTAAAAAAGGAAATTGTTAAACTTCTTGATGCGGGTATCATTTTTCCTATATCGGATAGTCCATGGGTTAGCCCGGTACATTGTGTACCATAGAAAGGAGGTATGACCGTGGTGACTAATGAGAAAAATGAGTTGGTTCCAACTAGAACGGTCACCGGTTGGAGAGTTTGCATTGACTATCGTAGGTTGAATGAGGCTACCAAAAAGGACCATTTTCCTTTACCCTTTATGGACCAAATGCTTGAAAGGTTGGCGGGTAATGAGTACTTTTGTTTTCTAGATGGTTTTTCCGGTTATTTTCAAATCCCAATTGATCCTAATGATCAAGAGAAAACCACTTTTACTTGTCCTTTTGGAACCTATGCCTATAGTCGCATGCCTTTTGGCTTATGCAATGCACCAGGTACTTTTCAAAGATGCATGTTGGCCATTTTTCAAGATATGATAGAAACTTCTATGGAGGTCTTCATGGATGATTTTTCGGTTTTTGGTGAGTCCTTTGATAGTTGTTTGGTTAATTTGGATAAAATGCTTGATAGGTGTGAAAAAGCACATTTGGTGCTAAATTGGGAAAAATGCCATTTTATGGTCAAAGAGGGTATAGTTTTGGGTTACAAGGTGTCAAGGGCGGGTCTTGAGGTTGACAAAGCCAAAATTGATGTCATGACTAAATTACCTCCACCCACCAATGTGAAGTCGGTAAGAAGTTTTCTAGGTCATGCCGGGTTTTACCGGCGATTTATCAAAGATTTTTCGAAAATCACAAGGCCTATGACTAGATTGTTGGAAAAATGTTGATTTTGAGTTTAATGATGAATGTTTAAACGCTTTTTCTCTTTTGAAAGACAAATTGACAAATGCTCCAATAATGACTTCACCGAATTGGTCTTTACCCTTTGAACTTATGTGCGATGCTAGTGATTATGCTTTGGGGGGCGTTCTTGGCCAAAGGGATGAGAAGCACTTTCGTCCAATCTACTTTTCTAGCAAAACCCTAAACCCCGCCCAACAAAACTACACCGTAACCGAGAAGGAATTGTTGGCGGTGGTTTATGCCTTTGATAAGTTTAGACCTTACTTGGTTTTGAATAAGACTATTGTGTTCACCGATCATTCAGCCTTGAAGTACTTGTTCAACAAGCAAGATGCCAAACCCCGTTTGCTTCGTTGGGTCTTGCTTTTGCAAGAATTTGATATAGAAATCAAAGACAAAAGTGGGGCTGAAAATGTTGTCGCCGACCACTTGAGTAAGCTCGAAAACCCTCACCTTGAGGAGTTGAAGGAGCATGAGATTAACGATTCTTTTCCCGATGAGTTTTTGATGCAGGTTGAGGACGAAGAGGCACCTTGGTATGCCAATATTGCTAATTATTTATGTGCAGAAATTTTGCCCAAGGGATGGAGTTCTCAACAAAGAAAGAAGTTCTTTTCGGAAATCAAGCATTACTTTTGGGAGGAACCGTATTTGTTTAGGGTGTGTGCGGATGGCATGATAAGGAGATGTGCTTGGGGTGGTGAAACTAGAAAGATTTTGGATGAATGTCACTATGGTCCTACCGGTGGACATTATGGAGCATCGGTAACGGGAAAGAAGGTGTTTGATGCGGGTTTCTATTGGCCCACCATTTTCAAAGAAGCTCAAACACTAGTGGAAACTTGTGATGCCTGTCAAAGGCAAGGAACAATCACCAAGAGAGACGAAATGCCACAACAATCGATTCAAGTTTGTGAAGTCTTTGATGTGTGGGGAATCGACTTCATGGGTCCATTTCCACCATCAAATAAGTGTCTTTATATATTGGTTGCGGTTGACTATGTTTCCAAGTGGGCGGAAGCAAAAGCATTACCCACTAATGATGGCAAGGTGGTGATTGACTTTTTGAAGGGCTTGTTTAGCCGGTTTGGTATGCCAAGGGCGTTGATTAGTGACCGGGGCACACATTTTGCCAACCGTCAATTAGAAAAGGTCTTGAAGAGATATGGGGTCACTCATCGTTTCTCAACTTCTTATCACCCACAAACTAGTGGGCAAGTTGAGAACACGAACCGGGCTTTGAAGATAATCTTAGAGAAAACGGTTGATGGAAATCCAAAGTCTTGGTCAAAGAAGCTTGATGATGCCTTATGGGCATTTAGAACCGCTTTCAAGACTCCAATTGGCACAACCCCGTATAGGCTACTCTATGGAAAAACTTGTCATCTACCGGTAGAGATCGAGCACAAAGCATTTTGGGCATTGAGGAATTGCAATATGGATTTAGTAGAGGCCGGTGAGTTAAGGTTATTACAACTCCATGAACTAGATGAGCTTAGGCATGGTGCGTATGACAACTCGTTGATGTACAAGGAGAGGACTAAGGTTTGGCACGATAAGAAGCTTAAGAGGAAGGATTTCAAAGTGGGAGATAAGGTGTTGTTGTTTCTCTCCAAGTTCAAAATCCACCAACCAAAGCTCACATCTAGGTGGAATGGCCCGTTTGTTATCAAGCATGTGTATCCATCCGGATATGTTGAATTGTACCGAGAGAATGGGAGCTCTTTCATTGTGAACGGGCATCATTTGAAGTTGTATAATGAAGAAGAAGTTGGGGAGGGAGCCTTGATCGAGGAGCTCCCAACTTTCGCTTAAAGAATGAGGTTTGATCGAGTCAAGCTAATGACTCATTAAAAAATAAAGCGCTTCTCGGGAGGCAACCCGTGAGTTTTTAAATTTTTGTTGTTTTCAGTAGTTTAGGTCTATTTTTATGTTTTCCGTTGAGATTTACAGGTGAAAATTGATTGTGAATGAACTGGTGTGTGAAGTGTTAAATGGTCAAAAGTCTATCAAACAGAAGGTCGTGGCGCGAGATGGGGTTCTCGTGGCGCTAGATTTGAGATTTTTGGACAGAAAATTTTGTTGAAGAAACTAGCGGCACGAGAAGACACACTAGCGGCGCGACTGGAGGAAGGAGCAGGTACTAGCGGCGCGACCCTAGTATCTCGCGGCGCGAGATTGAACTTTTTGGGACAGAAAGTTTGACTTGAAGGAGCTAGCGACGCGACCTACTCACCTCGCGGCGCGAGCGGGGTCCAGGTAAGTTTTTTTTTCTTTTTTTTATTTTCTTTAATTAAAATCAATAATAAGATTAATAATTAACCACAGGGGACCGATTTTTTTACTTTCTCTTTTTCCCTCTCAAATTCTTTTCTTCTCCAAAACCACACACATATCCACGGCTCACACACATACACACACACTTAATTTGTTATCTACTCTTCTCCTCTTCAAGATCTTCATCTCTTACTCTCCATTCCATCATCATCATCATGTCAAGAGTAAGTTTTTCTCATCTACCTCTCTTTAATTTTTTTTTATATTTCAATTATTTAGGGTTTATTTGTTTAATTTTCTTTTAAATATTGTTAGTATGTTGTATAATATTACTTACATTGTTGTTTATTCTACTTAGAACTAACTAATTTTGAATAAATCTTGGAAAACTTAATTAGGGTTCTTAGTAATTCACATTGAGGATTTTTAAGATTTAGTTAGTTTTTAAGCATTGTAATTCAAATTTATGATTATAGTATTGTTTAAGAGTTAATTCCCACCAGAGAAAAAACCAAAAGAAAAAAAAAAATAAAATCTGAACAGACTAGTGGCGCTAGCTAGGTTACTAGCGGCGCGAGGCATGTTCTGTTTGATCCGTTTTCGTCGTTTATTCTCTGTAGCTTTTCGTTATCGCTCCCAAGTTGTCTCCTTTAACTTATTTTATATGTTTTGGCTGATTTTACAGAGACAACAAGGTACAGAGAGATATGAGGGCAACATTTGGCCCCGCGGTTATCAGTTTGATTACGTGGATGAACGCTACAATGCTCCTTCTGAGAAACCAAGCAGTGTGTTCAGGACACTAAGAACACCAACCCATCCTTGGCTTAAGTTCCCGAATTCTTCAAAAGGGGAGCGACAAGCCTACTTGAATAAGTTGTGTGAAATTCAAAACTTTGATTTGGTTTCTCCTAGGACCATAGATTGGAATATGATTCGGGAAGCCGGTCTCATGGAGTACTTTGAGCAAAGACTGTTAATTGAGTTTTGGTCTGAACCAAGAGAGGAGATGGTGCAGATACCTATGTGGAAGCGAATTTTTGAACTAAGGAAAACAGTGGTTAAAGAATGGTGCCAGGAGTTTTACTCTACACTCCAAGTCCAAGACCTACCTATTGACGAGTTCTTGGAGGATCGGGTGATCCACTTTCGGTTGGGGGGTAGGCAGCGCCACTGTACCGTTGTTGAGTTTGGGTATTTATGTGGGATGTTCTAGGTTTCAGAAATTGAGGATGGAGCGGTATACCCGTTTGTGGACAGGAGTTCATTTCACACTTCTTCCTTTGATGATAACATGCCATTTGACGCGTATTGGTTCAGCATTTCTGGGAATGAAAAGTTTTATTCTGGGGTAAGCAAAGTGTCAGACATTCGGTCCAAGAGGTTGAGGATTCTTCATAAGATGATCACCTACTCCTTCATCCACAGGGCAAACGCCACTGATAAGGTCACTGTGGATGATTTATGGTTGCTCAGACAGTTCGAGGAGCTCCCCACTTCCGGTTGGTTTTGTTGTGCTCCATACATTTTAGCTAGACACATGTATCGGTGTAAGGAGCATAGGTACTTATGTGGTCACTTTATAACCACGATGGTGGAAAGGCTAGGTTGTGATACTCCAGAGGGTCGGTCAGAGGTTACGCTAAGAGTGGAGACCACCCTTTTGGACATCAAGGAAATGAAAAAGGCGAAAATAATAAGGACCACCAACCCGAGTGACTTACATTTAGATGGGGAGCAGGAGCCACCTGCACAGAGACCGAGGATGGACTCACCACCTAGGGAGCAGTAGCCACCACCTAACCCTTATCCTTATGATTTTGCAGATTGGGGGAATAAGCTTGATCAAATCTTGATGGAGCAGAGGCAGGTGCGAGATACTCAGGATATGCTTGTGGATGGGACACGGACGATGTGGAGCCAGGTGACCCGCTTGGGTTACCAGAACGAGTATTGGAAGCCTTATATTGATCATATGATTCGACCAGAGACTCCACCACCACCACCGCCTACTCGGGATTTTAGTCCTCCACCCATCTTTATGCCTGCCAGCACCACCTTTGGTTTCTTCTGTCCACACCCTGGTCAACCCGTTCCGCAGCAGCAACCATGTTGGATGGGTCCGAGTTCGAGTGCTGCCGGGACTAGTGGGACAGCAGGGGACGCTCTGGATATTCCCCAGTTTGGCTCGTATAGGCATACCAGTGGGGAGCGCTACTCGGGGCATGCTTTTGACTTTTACAGGGGTATATTTGGTGAGCCGGCAGATCCTAATGCTGGAGATGGTGTCCCTTCAAATCAAGACATGGATGAGAACTGATTCTCTTATTCTTCTCTCTTACTTCTGAACTTCTTAAGACAATTATATTTTATGTTTCAATTTGGTTGTAATTCCGCCGTGTAGGCAATGAGACATTGTGGATGGTTTACTTCAATTCTTGTTATCATCGTTTATCTAGTATTTCGTTATTTTGTTATTTTGCTTGTCAGGTGATTGTATGGTTGCACGTTGCATTTTTGGAATCGCTCTTGGAATTTTTGGAACAAACAAGCGGGTTTATGCTGGCAGTCAATTCAGCACCCACTTAAATTTTGGCTTCACCTTTGCCTTGGCAATACCATGCTTTCACTCGGAGGTTTTTCATTGTTCCTTTCTACATTTTGCAATTTTTCCTCTTTTCCAATTTTGTTCACCTTAGTTATTCGTCCATTGAGGACAATGTACAACTTAAGTGTGGGGAGGGAGAATGGTAAATCGGAAAAATGACAAATTTTCGAAGTTTCCTTACTTTATTAGCATTTTGGTGATGTTTTTAAATTTTTGAGGCTATAGGTTTTGCGCAAAGACGAAAAATGAAGTTAATTTAAGATCTTGCTAATCTAGGATAGAACTTGAGATTGTTTACCTTTAGCTTTCCTTTTCTAGTGCTTGTGGCATTTCATCATTCCAAGGGGCATAGGCTTGTTCTGAACTTCAATATAATCTAGGTTGCTTGCTAATTGTACCTTAATGATAAATCAAATGTGAATAAAGCTTCACTAGATGATGTATTGGTAGGCACCGCTTGAAGTTTTCCATTTGAATTTTGCAACTTGTGTGCACAAAGTGCTTGAATTATTAAATATGCTTGTGGTAATTTGACTTAACATATGGTCTACGCCCGGCTGTTGTCAAAAGCAGAATCCGACCCTTAATTCTTATGTTATAGGTTGTGGTTCTAGTCATTATGTTGGGTCTTTATATCGGGGTGCCTGGGGTGTTTCGGCATCAAAAACGGGTGGCATATGCGGGAATACGTGCAAAACAATTTTTCAATGGCCTAATGCTAATGTGGGCTTTGAGATTCGAATAAGTAGGTCCAAAAGGTCCGAAAGTTCGCTACACGGGTCTCATAGAAACTCACGGGCATTAAATTATAAAAACATTTTGTTCTCGTATGTGTTAGTGTTTAGAGCATGGTCTCTGAATATGCAACCCAATCTTGAGTTCTGGTGTATGTCTTTTAACGATACTCACGTATCCGTAGCGAACCGCTGGCCGAACGCTTAAAGTGCACTTTCGTATGATCACCTAATATATGGATAGAGTTTCAATTCTAGACCGTAGGAGTATGTTTTGTCAAGGGACTCACAAGTACACCGTAATGAAAACCTTATGGAAAACCAAGGGCGTGGGTGTTTAAGTGGACAAATATACCAATAATCATTGTGGAATATTGCTTATGTTGCCAATAATAATTTTGAAGCTTGCTAGTGGATTATAAGCTTAGTAAGAACGAGCTTAAGGTCAATTGGAACGATAGAAATGTTAAAGAGGTAAACACGAGCATAGGAAGGATTCTAATTGTAACCGAAAGATGGTTTTGCTTTAGATTAGTGGAATTTTCTGATTTCATCTAAAACTTTGCTCATTAGTTTTTAAATGCATTTTGCTTTTGGTATTCAATGCCGCTTGGTAGGAAATTTCTCTTTTAACTATATTTTGTGTTGACAATTTGAGTCTTTGATTGTTTAAGTGCATACTTACTTGAGGACAAGCAAGGTTTAAGTGTGGGGAGGTTTGATAAGCCTCAAATTGTACATGTTTCCCTACACCGAATTGGACGTTTTGTACTAGTTTTATAGCCATTTATACTTGTTTTGTGGTGCATTATGGTATTTGCAAGTGGTTTCAGGCCTAAAGCAGGTATATTGCCCCAAATGGTAGAAAATAGCTCAGAAATGGTCCATATGCACTAACCAAAGAAGAACGAAGCTGAAACGGCAAATCCCTGCAAGACCTCGCGGCGCGAGGAGGGTGACTCGCGACGCGATCCAGGGTAATTCAACCCAGTCGCGGCGCGAGAAATGCAGGTCACGGCGTGATTTGTGGATTTTCAAGACAGAACTTTTCACTGAAGTCCCTAGCGACGCGATTAGGCCCTCTCGCGGCACGAGCCAGGTTTTCAACCCAGTAGCGGCGCGAGAAGGGACCCTAGCGGCGCGAGTTGGGCACTTTCGAAGTCAGAACTTTGGCCTGAAGGAGCTAGCGGCGCGACCCAAGACCCTAGCGGCGCGAGTTCTGCCTGACATCACCATTTTCTCTCTCTTGGGGTATAAATACCAACCACCACTCCACCCAAACCCTAGTCTGGGACACTTTAGCTCACATACTTATACTCTAGCCGATTTTCAAAGGTTTTTAAGATTTTTGACTACTCCAACATCATTTTGAAGACTTGAAGACTAATTTTAGCTATTGTTACTCATTGTAGCTCTTTTTAACTTCGATTTGGATTCGTTCTCTATATTGGGTACATTATGTCCTCCTTTCTACTTCAATCTTTAGCTTTTAACATTATGAGTAGCTAATTCCTTATACATCTATGAAGATGAAGTGAAACAATTGGTTATGGTTGCATAGTATTTTGAATTCAAGTTGGTTTTACTTAACATTTTGTCAAGATCTTAATGAAGTGATTTCTTCTACTTAAATTTGTGTTCTTGGTGATATTTGTGTTCTTCAATAGTGGTACTAGTTGAATGCAAGTATTATTCTAGTTGTTTGTCTATGAACAATTTTTGCTAGGTCATGGTATGATAGTAAAGAATATAAGTTTAATAGAAATTAATTTGTTAAGTGAATTTAACGGTTGGTGGTACCACGTTTCTTTCACAAAGATAAAATTGTTATTTAAGTAGTCAAACAAACTAGTTAGTTCAAGGAAGTGTAATAAGGTTGGTGGTACCACTTGTTGCAAGGAATTGAATTGGCTAGGTGTAAGGACCCAAACCTTTTTAAAACAAAATCGAATAAATTTTTTTTTTTTTTTTTTGGGGTATCCATTACGGCGCAGTGAGGCGAGACGCCTCCACTGCGGCGCAGTGGAAATTCACTGTAAAAAGAAATGGGACTCACTGCGGCGCAGTGAGGCAGGACACACCTCCACTGCGGCGCAGTGTTAATTCTCTGCAAAGTTAACCAAAAGCCCACTGCGGCGCAGTGAGCTAAAACAGGCTCCCACTGCGGCGCAGTGGGGACTACCTGCAGCAAATCCACTTGTTCAAAATCAGGTTTTCCTTGCACTTGACTCATTTTATCAAACCAAAACACCATTTCAACTTCAACATTTCCGACTACCAAAACATGACCTTTAGAGCATATAAATCACCCAAACATTGAAATCATTCCTTTTAACAAGACTTTTGACTACGAAATTTCACAAGCGGGTCAATAACCCTACTTGGGTAATTGTCAAGTTAGTTACAAATTCTACCATTACTAAAGTTTCCAACGCAACTACAACTTTTCAGGAGTTCATCCAAAAATAATTTGACCAAAGAACATGTATCAAAAGCCAAAGGGTATCAAAAGGGACCATCTACCCAAATTATCCAAAATGCCAACCTTCCAAATGGCAAGAGCTTCCAAATTCTAACTTCACTTGATCACTTCCTTACCTTTGCTACTACCAACTCCTATAAGAGAGTTAAACAACTAAAACATAAGCAATGCTTAGTGAATGCATACACATATAATCATAATCATGTCATTTCAACTTTGTGCATCAAGCACCATATAAGCCTAGCAAGCTAGCCTTTGCATACATTTCAAACAACATACATTCATTTTCAACATGGCCATGGATACAATGGCTAGTAGGAATTTACCCACCTACTAGCTCTTACATAAAAAATGACTAGTAGGAATTTACCCACCTACTAGTTCTTACATACGATATGACTAGTAGGAATTTACCCACCTACTAGTTCTTACATACAATATGACTAGTAAGAATTTACCCACCTACTAGTTCTTACATACAATATGACTAGTAGGAATTTACCCACCTACTAGTTCTCACAATCAATCAAACAAATGGGTCATAGGAATTTACCCACCTATGAACTCAAATATCAAAACATGATTATATGCATATACACTCACCTTAAACTTGGCTAGTCGACACAACAAGGCTACAAGATCAACAATTTAATCTCCAACACCTCAAGAATGGGAAACAAAGAATTAGGGTTTTCAAATGGAAATTCTTCCTCTTTTCTTCTTTAAAGAATCGGTCACCACCACCTCCAAGAAAGCCCCAAATTTCAATTCTAACACAATAGGAGATGATTATTGTTATTGCTTTTAAGATTAAACTTCTTCAATTTGAGTTTCTATTGCATGAACCATGGAAGGATTTTGAGAAAATGGAGTAGTTAGAAGAGAAAAGAGCTTGAGTGGGAAAACATGAATCATTAATTTAGTGGCTGGCTTTACTCTCTGGTAGCCACGTCCCATATTGTATTTTGTGGGTAAAATACCTGCTAGCCACTAAAGTTCCAACCAAAATAACCCTTTAACTCAAAACAAAATACTAGGAAATTAATTTAATATCAAAACTACAAAAAAGGTTAATTTTCTATTACCTCAAAATACTGGGATGTTACACTAGGTGATTGAGCCGATTTTACAACCGGAGTGCACGCCGGGTGTGTTTTAGTCTTGTCACGATTATTGTCACCAACAATATTGAATTTTGAGCTTAAACCATATGCAACCTAAACTTCTTGTGTAGCGGATTCGACATAGATGGCTTTTTAATTATTCGTCACAACTCAAACTATTTTCGCATACTCTCGATTGACACCGGTTGAGTATTTAATTTATTTTACTTGTCGATTAATTAGCTTTTTGAAACGCAAAGTGACAACTCGGTCACAAACCAAACTTTCTCTTGATTTACATTTTTACAACCTTAAGTACAACATTTAGTCCTTGTGTTCGATCCTGGTCTTACTCATTAACTATATTACATACGAACGGGTACACTGCCCGTAAGTGTGTGGTAGACAGTAAACGGTAGATCTTGTTATAAATTATTAAACTCGATTTCACACATCAACCCTAGAAAAGGCTCTTAAAATCGTCTGGAATATCAAAAGATAGGTTTTTGGAATGTTTTTGCAGCTATTTATATGCTGACTAAATTCAGCAGATTCGGCATTGAACTGCGTCGCAGTTTCTTCTTTGACTTTTCTGTTGACTTTGACTTTCATTGATTAGCCTTCTGTCGTGTATAGCCAAAATGCGTCGCAGTTTCACTAAACTACGAAGCAGTTTCAACCTCGACTTTAATTACTGCGACGCATACCCATACTGCGTCGCAGTTTCTTGTTGACTTGCATTGACCATCTTTGACCAGCTTTGACTTTCTTCTAATCTTCAATTACGTGCCCGTAAAACGTCCGTAAGCACTCGTTTTGCTCCAGAAACTTCGTTTTCTTCAAGTTATCGCTTAGGTACCTATTTTCCACCTGAAACACTGACAAATACCATAAATGCACCAACTGTATACGAAAACAACTCGTAAACCTCACTAAACAAACACTTTAAGCTTTGGGAAATGGGCATAAAATACGACATATCAATATATAACCTAAGAAAAAAGGGTAGAAGTTTGTATGTGGTTATAACTTCAGAAGATCGAAAGATCCAATTGCAAATTTTTTATTTAACTAATTATTACAAATTAATAAACAAAAGAATTTGCCAATACAAAAGAAGTTGAAAAAAAACGGGTTAACTGGAATCGATATTAATATGTAGTTAATCTTCATATGTTTCGTTTTTTAATTTGTACTTTATCTATTTGAAATTTATCGTTTTTATCTATATTCCTTTATAAAGCAAACTAGCTTTAAGTCATTAAGAACCTAATAAGTCTAAAATGCCCCTCACCTTAATACATCTTTCTATACCCACCTCTACAATTGGACTAAACTACCCCCGAATCTATCTCATTCTTAAAACAAAATTCCGCTGCAACGCGCGGGTATTATGCTCGTTTAACATAACATCAAGACGATCATCTATATTATTAAAGTAAATTATATAAGCTTACAATTTATTATTATACAATTACAATCGTATCTAATTGTTGGAATCATGCATGTTAATAAACTAATAAATAAATAATATCACAATTTGTAAAAGGATGGAATGAGTCGAATATTTGTATAGGAAGGAATAAATAGAGTCGAATATTTCTCCTTTTCACAAATATTATAAATTATAAGTATTAGTATTGTCATTTAATAAAGATTAAACAATTAAATTTGGTTTAATGGTCATAAATCAAAGATAAAAATCATCAAGGGGTTCCTATTTGTTGATTAAAGTATTAGCTATTATTTTTTATTTTTTGATTAAAATTATTGGGTAAAAAATGTAATTTTGTGATAGAAAACCAAAAAGTGTAATTTAAATTTAAAGGGGTATTTTTTGTATAATCATAAAAAAATATAAGTATTAATATTGTCATTTAAGAAAGATAAAATAATTAAATTTGATCTAATGGCTTTAAGTTAAAGATGAAATTTATCCAAGGGTTCTTGTTTGTTTAGAAATAAATTTAACACCTTGTTATTTATATATCGGTAGATAAAATGGTGACTATCTTTCACTTAAAATTTGAGTTAAATCCAATTTATGCCCTTCATATTTTGACATATATGAATTACTTTATTAAAAACCTTTTTTATTAATTGTCATTTACAATTTGTATGGGAAGTTCCTTATGACTTGTTGAGATTCGTTTAAACTTTAAATTTCAAAATGCCTTAAAAGATCATTTTATAAATTTTTTTTATTCCTTATTATATATATATATTAATTCGTTAAGTCCAAACCCAATATAATTTTCATTGTGATCTCTAGTCATAATTTTCTATTTGTTTGGATCTCTTACTAATGTTAGGTTCATTTGTCTTCTTCAACATTTTTGTTAGTATATGTTTTTTCCTTTTTAGTAATTGCAGTGCATAACTTATGTGAATTTCAATACAAATTATTTTTGTTTAGTTATTATTTTGTTTAATTTTACCGTTTAAACACTAAATATATAAAGATAAAACAAAATAAAATAATTATGATACTAATAGATTAGAAAAAAAAATGAAGATAGTAATAGATTGAAAAGAAAGAGTACATGAACATACATTTAAAATATCTAGTGATATTAGTTTGTCCTTGAGTTTGAATATGGGTACTTCAAATTAATGTTTAATAGCAATGATAGATTTATAACATAATTAAGGTTGGATCAAGTGGTTAACACCCTTTTCTGTGGAAACAGAGGTTATGGGTTCTATTCTCATCCCTTGTAAGGTCGGAGGTCTTTTTATATCTTTAGATAGAACCTGTAAGCAGCCTCTCTACACCGTCGTGGTAGGGGTAAGGCTGTCTACATCTTAACCTCCCCCATACACCGTCGAGGTATTGGGACCCAAAACTCGTGGAAGATGGTATTAGGCGTTACTTTATTTTCTAGCTATATTAAAAAAAGAAAAGAAAAAAAGTAGCTTAAAATTTTATGTTTAATAAAAAATAAATATGTATATTTTATGTGTTATGGTGATTGAGTTGTTAAATTTTAATTTGTTTACTTAACTTGTAGGTGTATTTTATTTTTGAGAAGGTGAATAAAAATAAAATGTTTTATATATTTAAGTATAAAATTTAACATGTAAAATTCTATCAAAAATATTACTACATTACAAATGTACATTAAATAGTGGTTTTGATTTTAACTTTTTTAACGGCAAGAATGTTTTCAATTAAGGAAAAATAGAAGGTTATATTTTGTTTAAATTTATAAAGTGAAAAGGCTAATGTTGTGTTTAATTATTAATAAATTTGGTAATGATATTACTTTTTTGATATAAGGGTTATAACTAAAAGTTTGAACTCATCTAACAGTTTTTGTTTCTGCATAAAAGAATTTAGCATCTTGTTACGATAACAGTTTTTAACCATACAACATATAGTTTAATCTAGTAAATAATATAATACAAGATATTTTAAATACAAAATAAATAATAAATATAAGAGCTTTCGTATAATAATTTATTAAATTAAAATCAATAAAACAAATAGTATAATATGCAAATTTGTAAAACAGGAAAGCTGTATCAATTGATGTAGTCATTGAAATCAATATACTATTAATTATTAAATTAAATATTAAGTTAAACTTAAAAGTATATATGTACACATCGCACATTGTTTATTATCTTTGTCGCTACGCATAGAAACTTGTTATTTGTAAAGTCAAAATAATATGAAATCACAATTGTAAATGTAAGAGTTCGTATAATAATCTATATTAATATATTATTATTATATTGTTATTAATGTGATGTTATTATCTTTATTTATGGTATATATATAATAAGTAAGAAAGATATATTTTGACAAAACATATAAAGTATAAGTATTATTGTCGTCATTTATTAAAGATGAAATAATTAATTTTGATTTAATGGTTGTAAATCAAAGTTGAAACTCATTCAAGAATTCCTATTTATTTAAAGATGAATTTAGGACTTAGTACTTAAAGAGATTGATGATAGTGGACCATCCAAACATAAGCCTAAGCCTAAGCCTAAACCAAAAACCAAAAGTGGATTTAGGAAGTTATTGCTTGGTTGGGATGAAGAACCAGTATTAACTCAAGGTATTTTTTATGAGGAGGGGGTTGAAGGTCCAACAATTGCTGGTTAAATTTGTCTCCAACACATCTGAATCGAAACTAATTTTACAAAATAAATTTTAAAAAAATAGTCAATTTGTTTATTTTAGCCGATTAAATTATTGATAGATAAAAATTATCATTAAAGTTCAATGTTATTATATTTTTTTTAATGACAAATTAAGGCTCAACGACATGTCTCTTCATAAATGAGGGCAGTGTAGTTCATTTTAGGGGTTGGGGATATATGTCGTAAATAACTTTATTAAGGGTATGTTTTATAGGTATATTTAATGAATATATTTAAATTAACAAATAAAAAGTAATGGTAATTTCGGTATTTGAAAGTTCAAAAGTTGATAAGAATAGTTTGTTTTATTTAAGAGTAAAAATATTAATATCAATTAAATATTTTTCTAGATTACAGTGTAACTCAATTTTGGTTTCCATTTTCATGTACATAACTACATAAATAATAATCATTAAGCTAAAAAAATCTAATAAAGATTTCGAATGGTATGACATACATATAAACAAAACGTTTTAGTATACATCTCTACAAAACTAACATGTTTCTTTAAGTTTAGAGAAAAAAATATTACTATAATACATTAATATTATTTAAATACTTAAGGTTATATTTAGTCTAAATATATAAATTAGAAGGACTAATGTTGTGTTATTTAATAATAAATTAGGTAATGATATAATTATTTTGATCTAAGGGCTATAACTAAAAGTTTAGACTCATCTAACGGTCCTTACTTCTCCAAAAAAGAATTCAGGACCTTGTTATATATATATATATTAACGATAAAATGATACATTACGATGTTAAAACAAAAAATTAGTATTTAATTACAAATTAATTATTATTATTATTACTATTATTGTTGTTGTTGTTGTTGTTGTTGTTGTTGTCGTCGTCGTCGTCAATATGTTTATCTTAGTTGAAAATACTTAATAATGAATTATCCGATAAATTTAAGTATAAAAATTACTTGGTAATTTATCTTCTATATCTACTAAAAACTCTAAATTCTAAAAAATGCAAAATATAAAACACTTATAATGAATATATTTGGTACATCTGGACGTAAAACATTGATGTCAATTTATAATTGTTAAATGTTAGTATATTAATACGAGTATTAATTAGTTTTGTATTTATTTTGAACATGATTTACTTACGTATTTAATAGTTATTAATTTAGAATTTAGTAATTTAAGGAATAAAAATGGTAAACGATACAAGCAAAGTAATCCAAGGGCTAATATTCAACCTTACTTCTCATCCAAAGGTCATGACTTTTTTATAATTGAATTTAAGAGGCTGTTTTATTATTATTGGGATATATATATATATATAATGGACAATTCCTATTTGATTTTTATTATAGCGTTAATAAGATGGAAGCAAAAAAAGATGGAAATTGAATTTGATGTGTACGAGTGAATTGAAAGTTCTTGGAAGTCGAAAGGAATGAAGGAAAGTTGCTTGCGTACGCATATTTTCCAAAGATATAATAATTTATAATAATTTTATTTACGGTTATTGATATATTTTTAAGGGGGTTTTTTGTCTAATCATATAAAGTGAAAGTATTAATATCATCATTTTAAAAAGATGAAATAATTAAATTTGATCTAATGATTCTAAATCAAAGCTGAAACTCATCCAAGGGTTTCTATTTGTTTAGGAATGAATTTAGGACCTTGTTATATATATATATTGGTAGATATTGGTAGATATGTTAATTCTACATATGTTTATAAAATATATATAGAATCTATAATAAAATCCACTGGACAAGAATAAGTTTAACTCATGCAATAGAGCCGATAATATTGAACAAGAACTTCAACCACTATAAAGAGAACTTGCAAAGCATCCTTGGCAAAGAACTTTAAATTATTTTGATCGATCAACACGGATGTAGCACGTTGGTATTGATGGTAGAAGCCTTAAAATAAGAAGGGTAAACCACCTTATAGGCATAATGCAGTGTTTCATGTAACATTGTAACAAATGCAACAATATGATCCCAATAGGCATAATGCAGTGTTTCGGGTCCCAGATGCAACCAAGATACAACCAAAGCTTCTGATAATGTTGTAGTTGTCGTAAACGTATTTATTTCAACCAAAGTTAGTTTCCTTTTGAGCAAAATTTAAAGTTAGATGAAGGAGAAAGAAAACTGTGTAGATGCCAACCAGTATTGCCGGTTGATCGGTCGCCTGTACTAGACCCGATATAACCTATGCTGTGAATGTTGCTCATCCGCGCCGTAGTCACTTGGAGGCTGCAAATCGAGTTTTGCGATACTTAAAAGCAAAACCTAGTCGTCAAGACATACTTCTTTCTCGTGAAGGAGCTCCAACTTTGAATGCCTATTTGTGATTCTGACTGGCTTGGGTGCCTTACAAAAAACGATCACGAATTGGGTATCTCATTCTACTGTGATCTTGGAAAATGGAGATGAATATTTTGTTAACTTACCTATATATAGCCATGGATATTAAATGTGGGGGATCCAGCCTAACAAACACAGCCATATTAACATGTACGGGTCGGGTTTAATTATTTATTTTACTCTAGTTTTAGTTTTGAATTTTTTATTAAGAAAAAAAGTGAGAAAATAAAAAATCTTATATAAAAAGTCCGACCTGCCGGGTTCGAACCAGCGAGCAAAGGATCTACAGTCCTACGCTCTACCAACTGAGCTAAGGTCGGTTTTGATAGATCCTCTCAACCACGTTTATTTTATACGTTTAATTTTTAATTTTCATTAAAGTTAAATATTAAGCATAAAAAATTCCGACCTGCCGGGCTCGAACCAGCGACCAAAGGATCTACAGTCCTACGCTCTACCAACTGAGCTAAGGTCGGTTTTGATAGATCCTCTCAACCACGTTTATTTTATACGTTTAATTTTTAATTTTCATTAAGGAAAAGTAAAAAAAGTTAAATATTAAGCATAAAAAATTCCGACCTGCCGGGCTCGAACCAGCGACCAAAGGATCTACAGTCCTACGCTCTACCAACTGAGCTAAGGTCGGTTTTGATAGATCCTCTCAACCACGTTTGTTTTATACGTTTAATTTTTAATTTTCAATAAGGAAAAGTAAAAAAAGTTAAATATTAAGCATAAAAAATTCCGACCTGCCGGGTTCGAACCAGCGACCAAAGGATCTACAGTCCTACGCTCTACCAACTGAGCTAAGGTCGGTTTTGATAGATCCTCTCAACCACGTTGTTTTATACGTTTAATTTTTAATTTTCATTAAGAAAAAAGTAAAAAAAGTTAAATATTAAGCATAAAAAATTCCGACCTGCAGGGTTCGAACCAGCGACCAAAGGATCTACAGTCCTACGCTCTACCAACTGAGCTAAGGTCGGTTTTGATTTTTAATTCTACTCTAGCTCTATTTTTACGTTTAGTTTCTAATTTTTATTAAGAAAAAAGTGAGAAAAAAAAAATGACATGTCCTAGTAACCCGATCTTTAGGAAGACTATGGCTTCCCGATCTACAGTCCTACGCTCTACCAACATGCATGATTTTCTTGTTTTCTTTATTTAACTCATGTTTATAAACAAGTTACAAGAATCTTTAACATCTCTATCTTTATATTAAATAAAACAAAATTGTTAAATGTTTTACATAAATTATTTACATAAATTATTTACATAGCACCTCCCAATCTTCTTTTTAATTTTTTTTTTTTCACTTATTTAATTATGATGTTATGACCATTTTTTTTTATAAAAAAATTAACTTTTTATGAAGAAAATATTTCTATTATCTTTTTAACACTCTAATAATTTATACATGATGTTTTACATTTTCGTCATCTATATAACTTTATCATAACATATTTTTTTTTAAAATTATGATGACATCATAATTGTCTATAGTGGGGAATAATTGTACTTTTCAAAAAAAAAATGACATCATAATTGTAAGTCCTAGTAACCCGATCGTTAAGGAAAACGTATATTGTTATGTCTATAGAGGGGAATCCTCTCAAGATAATTAGTTTGGTGTATGATTATCTTAATAAGTATGTAATCAACCTAAAGTATTACACGACTTATTAGATAAACACAGTGTTATTTTGCATTTAGGTATTATGTCTCAAAGAATCGAGTTTTACATAATTGGCAGACGCAACACTTGCTCAACAGAAAACTAATAACATCAACCATGATGTATTTTTCAATGACCTTTTTGTAAAAAAGGTGTAAGAGATTTATAAAAAAAAGTATTATCCTTCAATGATAAAAAGCTTTTCAAAAGCTTAAAGTTAGTTAAATTATAATTGTTAAAATGAAAGAGTAAGTGGAAAGCTTAATATCTACCAACCTATAGGTTATAACTTGAACATATTTTTGTACTAATATAATGTATTTTAATCAACTCTAAGTTTTGAAAAGCTTTTTGTCATTGGAGGTAAATGTTTTTTATAAAAGGTTCTTACACTTTTTTATACTTTATTTACAAAAAAAACTTTTGATAAAACACCATTGTGATCAGTTTCTATACATACATTTTGCTCATATATCGTGTCCAAATCCAAACACACACAAAAATGACTAGCTAATTTCACCTTGACTTTGAAAACGACAATGCCTTCTGGTCATCCTGTACGTTGTGAAAGCAATTGAAATAAACAAAAAGACTAACAATACTCTAAAAGATTGAAGGCATATACGGTAACATAAACAATTAATCCTGTACGCAGACAACGAAGTCAGGTGTTAGCAAAATTCATGATTAATATATACGGTAACTGATTGTACACCAAACCGAAATTAGGTTAAGAAGGGGAGATAATGGGTGTTTTTTGTTGGCGATTCCCCGAAGGTAGAGTGAATCTCTTTACGCCAATTGAGTATAATTTGATTGTTGGCCGATTGAGATTGTGCTTGTTTTTTGATTTATGATCAGCCGAATTGTGTGTATCTTGTATATCCTGAAAGGTCTTTTTTGTTCTCCTTTTATAGGAGGATCTATCTTGAAAAGAAAGTCAAGACTTGTTAAGGTTTCCCCAAGTCTTAGGAGGTAAAAGTCCAGGAGGATTATTTCCTTCTTTAACGGACTAAGAGATAAAATCAAATCCCAGAATTGTAGAGGAACAATTCTTATCTTGCAGCGGAAACCTTCGTAGCGAATGACCCTTCGTATCGCAGCTCCTTATGATAGGCCTTCCGTACCGATAGAGGGGTATGTCATCACGCCCCCAGTCCAAGGTGATGATTTTTGTCAAATAAGCATTGCATTGGACTATTATGAAATTATCACATTTTCTCAGGGGGTATTTCGAAAAAATGTGAAAACCTAAAGTCCACTTTGTCAGTACACAAATCCCTAGGCACCCAATCGACGGTTAGGGTTCCTTGACTGTATCCTCATAAAAGCATTCCACCATCATTTTCTCGAAGAAATTAGTGCGTGGTTGTCATTTTTCTCCATCTTCTTTTCATTTCATCATTTTTTTTTGAAAAAATCGTTGTACTCAACCATTTTTACTCGTTTTTCATCGTATGGCATCCAAAAGAAAAGCGACAGAGGTTGGATCATCGGCCTCTCCTGCAGAAGATGTGACGACCAAGAAGGGGAAGGGTGCTATTACCATACCTTCCGTATCATTTTCTGGGAATACTGCTCGTAAATTTATGGAAGATGAACTGTCATCAAATCAGATGAGTGAACAAAAAAACCTTTTGATTCGTGGACTATGCCGAGAATACGAGTATTCTCAAGATATGTTGAAAGAATCGCAGTTGGTTGCTGGTAGTTTACCTGACGATATCGCAATTCTCGAGAAGCGTTTGTCGGAACAAGATGTGGAGATGAAGGCGCTCCGAACTGGTTTGGAGAGGCGTCATGATGAAATCCTGCAGAAGGATCTGGAGAACATGTGCTTGCGAGAGGAGGTGGAGGCGTTTGTGAAGAAGTTGATTCCTCATGTGTGTGAGACTCTTGCAACTAGTCCTCAGGCTATCTCTCAAATCGATGCTGTTGTGAATGCTTCTAAGAAGAAGGGGGTTCTTTCTGTTACTCATTCCGAAGATTCTCCAGAATACTTGGAGGCTAAGGAGGCGTTCGACCAATCCATTTTGAAGCTGGCAAGTTACCATAGTAATTATATATATGATATTACTCATCTTCATGACTCCAGGGCATATTATTTTCTTGTTGTTAAGCCCCGTTTCGATTAGTCATGTGATATGGAATCTATATGTATTTGTCTGTTATGACTTTCTTTTGGATTTATGAATTTTAGGGTCGTCTGTGCAGGCGTCCCTGTCAGCTTTTTCCCTTTATGAGGTTGCGATCCTCTTATTTGAAAATGACTAGTCTTTGTTGTATGTCCCTCGTAGGGCTTTAATATGGTACGCGACCACATGATTATAAGACTATGACTGTCTCTCGGTTGATGTGTGGAGACTATTTACTAAGTGGGTGGAGGCGAAGCCGCTCGCCACAACGGATGGAGATCAAATGAAAAAATTCGTATGGGAGCATATCATATGTAGGTTCGGAATACCACATACAATAATATCCGATAATGGCCCCCAATTTGCGAAGGGAGTCTTCCTCGAATTCTGCAAGAATTTACAAATAACGCAATCGTTTACGTCTGTCTATCACCCTCAAGGAAATGGGCAGGTAGAGGTAACCAATAGAGAAATAGTAAAAGGCATAGAAAAAAGGCTTGGACGAAGTCATAAAGGATGGATAGATGAGTTACCACTGGTTCTTTGGGCCAATAGAACAACACCCAAACGAAGCAATGGGGAAACCCCGTTCAGCCTCGCATTCGGGACGGAGGCCGTAGCACCAGCAGAATTTCAAGTCTCTACATATAGGATGCTGAATACCGAGGAAAATTAGAAAGAATTGAGAATCGACCTCGACCTTTTAGAGGAACGACGAGAAATCGCGGCCATTAGAGAAGTTGCCTTTAAAAAGAAAATTGAAGGGTATTACAATAAGAGGGTAAACCCTACATCATTTAAAATAGGAGATTATGTACTACGGTTGAATAGAGCAAGTGAGAAGGAATACACCAGAAAGTTAGGACTGACGTGGGAAGGCCCATATCGGGTGCAAACAGCCTTCGGAAATGGAGCATATAAGCTAGAAACACTCGAAGGAGCACCGGTAGACAGAACCTGGAACAGTTGCCGACTCAATTGCCGCAAATACCTTCCCTTTGTTAGGGCGCTTAGGATCAAACCTACCCATTTTCTTCACCCCACTTGACTCGGGTGCATCCTTCCTTTTTGATGACGATGTTTTGCTCGATTCGCCACTTCTAAGTAAGTCCTCGGTAACACTACCGGCTCGGTTGATGGCTTCCGTCAAGGAGGTAGGCATGATATTATTCACCAAGTGTCAGACTTTTGGAGTCAAGCCCATAACAAACTTTTGGATAGCTTGTGCCTCGAGGACACCAAGTGTGGGATAAGTGTTGACAACTCTTGGAATCGCCGAATGTACCCTTTGTAATCCGCTCCATTCATTTGAAGTTGCACGAACTCTAATGTTAAAGTTTGAAGCTCATAGGGAGGACAAAACCTTTCCTTCACCAAGACCTTGAATTGATCCCAAGGTATAGCATTGCCCGCCCCTATTTCTTTGTTCCACCACTTCAATGCATCACCCTTAAACATGCCGGTTGCATAAGTAACTTGATCATCATAAGTACAATGGCTCCTAGCAATCACTGCTTCAATCTCTTCAAGCCACCTTATGCAAGCCGTGGGACCCCCATCCCCATTAAACTCGGGGGCTCCACAACACTTGAAATCTTTGAAAGAACACCCTTGACGATACACTCCATGTTGATTGTACATGGGAATGTAGTTATCTTGCATCACCGGTGCCTCTTCTTCTTCCGCTACAACCGGTCGAGCACCCTCATTTTTACCATTTACTTGAGCTTCCACATTGTGAGGCACATTGGGTGGTGCCCCATTGTTTCTTTCAAGAGTTGTCGTGACTTGGGCAACTATGGTTGGCATAATGTTAGTGACCGCTTGGGCAATCACTTCCGCCAAGTTTGGCATGGGGGCTTCACCACGACCCCTACCTCTACCTTGGCCTCCACCACGGCCTCTACCTCCCCGGCCTCTTCCATGGCCTCCTTGTGCTTCCGGTTGAGCTTCCGGTTGTGGTTCTTGAGAGTTAGCCCTATAGTTAGCTCCGGCTCTCCTTAGCCTCACCATTTCTATAAAACAAGTAACATGTTGACCCGATTGTTAGTCTCGAAATGCTCACATGTTAGTTCCACAAGTAGTCAATACTCTCAAGTCGACATATCACACATACATCATATCGTTACGCTAAGGTAAAAGTACTAATGTTCTAGGGGAAATCGTTATGTATCATGCCATCATACCACGTTCACAATAATTGTCCATCGTCAACTACATACTCATGTTCAATTACATAATACAACCAAGCAACTAAACAAGCGGTTCGAAGTATAGTCCAAATCCGATATACTCTCTAGTTATCGTTCGGGTTTGTATATAGGGTGTACCAGCGGCTAACCCTCCACCCAACAACTCCCATCAAGTATTTCGGTTTCTTATTATACTCCAAACCAAATGTGTGCAATCCGTGATGTCATTAACTTGTTATAATACCAGGTAACCATAAAATAGTTGATCAGGCTCTTTTAGGGTTGCCACAATATTATATCATGTTAATGCCATAATTTCATCTTGCCCTAAATCATCAAACAATATCAATTCAAGCCAACAATATGCACATTACCTCAAGTAACCACATTGACCTCATGTACTTGACCATCGCACAACAACACATTGATCACGTCAACCAATTGCACTCATGTTATCACATATAATGAACCTTCCTACGAAACCCAAACGTACACTTATAATGCTCATATAGTTCACGTTGCATACAAGATTCCTAATCATGCATGCTATATGAAGAGTTTTACTTAAGCCGTAGTCTAGGTCAATCCGCCTAATTCTCTACGACCATGCGTGGGCCACCATTCTATAACACCCCGAGCTAGGCTCGAAATGCACCGAAAAGCATGACACAAGATAGAATTATCGTAGAACGAGACTATATGAAAAATAAAAGGATTCTGTGAACCCAACATTTAGTTTTCAAGTTACAAAAGCACAAGGAGCATACAACCATCAAGTGTTTTACAAAAATGATATCAAAAGATGGCTCATGATCCTAAGCAAGTCCATCAATGGGTAATGAATCACGGATCCATGGTCATAGTCCAACTTCTAGCAATGCAATCAAGCTCTTGGGTTATCTTGGTTACCTGAAAAGTGTACTAAACAATGTCAACACTAGGTTGGTGAGTTCGTAGGAAAGAAAGAACAAGAACACGTACCAATGTCATCCATCACATAAACAATCATAAAGAACAAGAATTTAGACATCCATTAAGTATCTAACATGACAAATGATCTCACACTTGCACACAATGTCCCTCAATTGTCCTCATGTCATCCATAATTGTCATTAAGTACGTATCGTACCCGTATAATGTCATCAAGCACTAAAAGTGCCCGTTTGTATTGTCATCATACCCCTCATTTCATTCATTTCACGTAAATTGATCATCAATGGCCATCATTGTCCAACATAATCAAACACCATGTGTATATACTTCCTATGATACTACTTTTGAAAGGCCTTTAATGCTTATATATAGGGTCACCCGCAACCTTCCCACCACATCTCCAACCTTTCAAAGGCATTATCATCCTCCAAATATACCCAACTATCCTAAAACAACTCATCATACATAGACAAGTAACCATACAACAAATCACATAATTGCACGTCATCAAAAACCTTCACGCAACATGTAATTCACAATTTGTCATCATGGACAAAGTATACTTTTCAGCCCGACTCTTAAAGAGTAAGGGAAGCTATGAAAACTCACCTTGGCTCAAGCAATTACAAGTATAAGTCAGGCTATAAACGTCCAACGACCGCCAAATGTCCACAACCTATCAATATATACATTACAATACAAGTTAAGAGTCTCACTTTGTTCTACTTATGACTCCCAACCATGAATGACTCAAGAGACTCGAACAAGAAACCAATGGACCCGAAAGAATGTGTACAAGAAGGTATGGGTCGACTCAAATACCATGGACAGTCAACAAGCTCAAAGGATTCTTTGTAGACTACTTTCAGTTTTTCCTTGTCTACTTTCAGTTTTGTAGACCAATTTCAGTACACAAGATGACCAATTGAGACGAAACTTAATTCTTAGAAAATGTAGAGGGCTCAAAGACCTTTTCAAAAATATAGGGTTTGACTCTTGAAGATCTCTAAAGAACGAGTTACGGTGTTTCCAAAAACAGACCTGCACACTTTCGACTAGTTGAAACCTAGTAACCAAACACACCCAAATTCGTCCCAATATATTTTGACCTCAAATTCAACTAGGAGATTCTTTCAAACTCATTTTTAGACATAAATGAACATAACCCACATCACAATTTCGTTCTATAGCACCAATTTTGTGTTTAATTCGTTTTTGACCTGTTTTGACTTTTGAAAAAACCCTAATTGACCTAAAATCGGATCTTGGAAAGCTTGGACTCGTTTTTGCAGCTTTTATGAACATATTTAGATACAAAATACTTCAAAACTTGATTCAAAACATCAATTTTTAGCTTAGATTCGAAATTGACCTAATTTACCCACTTTGTAACCCTAATTTTTGACCCACTTTGATTTTGAATTGCAATTTGACTCAAGAACACTTGGGTTTGACTAGAAACATGTTAATAAACATAAAATGATTGATTTGAGTGAAATGTAACTTACTAAAACCCCTTCCAAGTTGTTGGCCCGAAATTTGAGCTAGATGGGTAGAATTCTTGCACTTTGACTTTTCAAAATTTTGATATGTTGCTAAGATGATGATAAGGATGATTATTCCTATGTAAATCTAGCATGAAACAACCATTAATAACCCAAGAATTTAGAGAGATAGAGAGAGAGAGAGAGATATGTGTATGTGTGTGTGTTCTTGGAGAGGTTTAGAGAGAGAGAAAAGATGATATGAATGAATGGATAAGAAAGTGTAAGGGATTGGGTAGATGAGGCTTAAGTAAAAATGGTAAATGCTACACTATTACCCTAAGTAAAAACTCTCTTTGTCTCCAATAGTCTATTTTTGATTTCCAGCAACTTTAGACTATTACTCTGGGAAGTAGTCTTATTCTGTCTAATTCTCATTTTTGCCACTTTTAGACTATTACTCTGTCTAATTCTCATTTTTGCCACTTTACACTATTACTCTGAGAAGTAGTCTTATTCTGTCTAATTCTCATTTTTGCCACTTTAGACTATTACTCTGGGAAATAGTCTTATTCTGTCTAATTCTCATTTTTGCCACTTTAGACTATTACTCTGGGAAGTAGTCTTATTCTGTCTAATTCTCATTTTCTCCACTTTTAGACTATTACTCTGGGAAGTAGTCTTATTCTAAGTGTCATAAAAAAATGTAAGAACCGACTAGTACTAACAAAAGACCCCGACTAGCACATAAGTCCCAAATTGAACGATGAATTGATCTATATGAACACATTGCACTTAATTGAGCTCCAAATTGTTCTCAATATATAATTAACTAAATAATTAGTCAAAATGTACATGAAGTCAAAGAGTCAAGAATCACGATTGTTACAGATAGTGTATAGTGGGTCAATAATAAAGGAGTTTTAGTGGAGTTTAGCACAAAAAATGCTTGGGAGGATTTAACAGGTAACTGACCTAAAGTGGTGTGGAAGAATGTGATTTGGTTCCGTCAAATGATACCAAGACATGCATTCATGTAAGGACCCAAACCTTTTAATCAAAATCGAATATTTTTTTTTTGTTCTTTATAAGACCCCACTGCGGCACAGTGGAAACCCACGGATCAAAGTGACCAAATGCCCACTGCGGCGCAGTGGGAACTTACTGCACAGAACCTCTTATTCAAAAACAAATTTTCCTGCACTTTAGACTTTATCTTCCAACATCAAATTACCATTTCATTTCCAAACCTTTCAAAAACTAATCCAAACCATCCAAGACATATAAGAACACCAATACATTAAGATTTGCTAACTATACAAAATTACAACTACATTGTTCCACAAGTGGGTCAATTACCCAACTTGGATAATTATCAAGTTATTCACAACTTCTTTCAAAAAAACTTACATTTCCACCACAACCACAAATTTTACAGAAGTTTAACAAAGATAAGTTAACCAAAAGGACTTGTATCAAGAGCCAAGATGTACCAAAGGGATTGTCTACCCAAGTTACCCAAAATGCCAACCTTTGTGATGGCTAAATCCTCCAACTTGAACCTTACTCGATTACTTCCTTGCTCTTGCTACTACCAACTCCTTAAAAGAGTTAAGCAACTAAAACATAAGCAACGCTTAGTGAATGCATACACATATAATCATAATCATGCTACCGTAACAACGTGCATCAAGCGCCACATAAAGCCAAGTAAGCTGGCCATTTCATTCATAAAAAGCAACACACATTCATTTTCAACATGGCCATGGATAATTTGGCTAGTAGCAATTTACCCACCTACTAGCTCTTACATACAATATGACTAGTAAGAATTTACCCACCTATTAGTTCTCACAATCAATCAAACAAATGGGTCATAGGAATTGTGGATAACATGATTTCTACCCTGAATTCATATCACCAATGGTGGATTTTATGTGTGTGTGTTCTTGGTGTGAGAGTGTGTGTTTTGAGAGAGAAAGAGGATGATTGGAATTAAGTGTCTGTAAAAGTTACAGGAATGAATGATTGTTGTTCAAGCTTGTTAATGATATCTAAGGTATGAGGGTATTTATAGTCTATCCCTATACATATTCTAATTATCACATCTAGTCCCTCAACCTTAGTTATCATTAAACTATGAATTAACAACAAGTAAGTCCACTAACTTAAATTACAATTTATCACTATTTTTGGATTTCTAACAGGAATTTACCCACCTATAACCTCTAATAATAAGACATGATTATATGCATATACACTCACCTCAAACTTGGCTACTTGACACTACAAGGCTAATAGGCTCAACAAATTATTCCTCACCACCTATACATAATCCAACACATAAACAACTATGAGTTCTATTAACTCAACTCTTTCACAAACATCTACTTGCATTCAACAAAATTCTTACATTATGGTGTTTGGCTACTCAAAACTTTTCCAAAAATTTCAAATTCTCATAATAACACTTTATATCATATTTACTAGCCAAACACCACAAAATGTGAGGTTCTTACTATGGGAGATTTTCATTATCAACATTCTCTTTAAATCAAACTATCCATTTCTCAATAAAATTTATTAGGGTTTTACTTGAAACTCTTAAATAACAAAAACCCTCAAATTTCTAAGATTAAAAACCCTAATTTTCAATAACAAATAAAACTAGGGTTATGGAAATCAATACCTCAAAAGTGAAAGACAAAGGATTAGGGCTTTCAAATCAAGGTTCCTTCCCTTTTTCTCCTTCAAAATTTTGGCCTCCACCACCTCCACATAAGCCCTAAATTTCAGTTTTTAATATAATTGGAGATGGTTATTTATATTATTCTTTTACTAGAATGATTCTTTGATTGGTTTTGATTAATTGCATGAACATACTTGATTTAATTGGATGGAATGGAAGAGAAGGTTGAAGAGAAGAAGTAGTGAAAATATGAGTAAAAAAAAATTGAATTGGTTGGACATCCACTCCTAATGCCACGTTTTTCTTAGAAATAAAAAGGGTATTATACCCGCTATCCACTAAAGTTCCAACTAAATTAACCCTTTAACTCAAAACAAAATATTAAGAAATATATTTAATGTAAAAATTATGAAAAGGGTTAATTTTCTATTACCTTAAAATATTGGGGTGTAACAATTCATTCTTTTGTTAGTTGTACAAGGAAGATTGATGACTCGGGATAAAATATGTAGGCTCTTAAACTCTTATTTGTGATGTAATTTACTGTGATTTATGATACGGAAAAGAAAAGTTGCAGAGAATTTTGATACGTAATATAAAAGGAAAACTTGCACTATTTCATTGATAAGAAATTAGCCTTAATTAGGAAAATACTTACATAGAGGACCACTTCCCATGACTCCACAATTTAAGCAAAAACCCACGTACTACATTTGACCCACTACTTCCATATCTCCACTCCTATAAACTGACCCACTACTTCTTTCTTAGACTAATTAACCAAACTCACTGACTTAGCAAATAAGGAACATAAACATGCAAAAACATTAATTAAAAGACAACTAGATACTAGACACATACTAGACTGACTTGATTAAAACATGACACTAATTAAACTTGACTCATAAAAAACTTAATATGTCAAGATTATCTAACAATCACCCCCATAATCTTGACATCTCATAATTACTTCAAAGCAAAGCAGGTTCATCATCCATCTCGATCAAGTTTGCTTCTTTTTCTTTCCCCTTCCATTTAGTGCATTCATTTGCAAAATGGCCAAACTCACCACACTCATAGCACCTAAACTTACTCTTATCAAACCTTGAACCTCTTCCATGTCCTCTTTCACCTCTACCATGCCCACTTCCACTTCCACGACCTCTACCTTGTCCATAGTGCCTACCACCAATCTCTCCATGTGTTAGCATAAGTTGGTTATGATTTTCTTCCTTTTCTTTAAAACCGTCAAGCCTATCTTCATATGCTTTGAGTCTCCCAACGGCTTCAACAAGTGGCATATTTTCAATATCACCATATTGTTCAATAGAAGAAACAATTGGCAAGTATTTCTTCGTAACCGAATTGAGAAACTTTCTCACGGTTTCTTCTTCATCAACCCACAAGCCAAGACATTTGAACCTTTCAATTATACTACCCATCTTGCCCTCATAATCATTGATTGTCTCACCCTCCTTCATCTTTAGTTTCTCCATCTCTCTCTTCAATGTTTGTAGTCTCGCCTTTTGCACCCTTCGGTTCCCAAACACCGAGTCTTGATAGATTTCCAAACATCTTGTGCATTCTTGTGTTTAGCAACCTGCAAAAGAACATTTTCAGGAAGAGTGTTATAGATTATAGCTTTTGTGGTGTAGTTTCTCTTCTCATCTTCATCTTCTCCCGTCACCATCTTCCAAAGGCCTTGTGCCCTCAACACCGTTTTAACCAAGATGGACCACGATGCATAGTTTGCCTCCGTCAGTTTTGGGCACTGAAGTGGAACACTCGCTTGTTCTTGTTCACTTACAATCAAACTCTTATCACTTGTCGCCATTCTTGCTGTTCTTTCCGTCTTCTTTCTTCACTGTGCGCACTTCTTTCTTCGTTCTGTCTGCTGGAACTTCCTGCTCTCTTTAACCGGTTACTGCACTTGCTAACTTGCTGTTCTTCTTGCTAACTTGCTGCTTTTAACATGCTATGATCGAGCCATAAGGCTCTGATACCATGTGTAGGTTCTTAAACTCTTATTTGTGATGTAATTTACTGTGATTTATGATATGGAAGAGAAAAGTTGCAGAGAATTTTGATACGTAATATAAAAGGGAAAACTTGCACTCTTTCATTGATAAGAAATTAGCCTTAAATAGGAAAATACTTACATAGAGGACCACTTCCCATGACTCCACAATTAATCAAAAACCCACGTACTACATTTGACCCACTACTTCCATATCTCCACTCCTATAAACTGACCCATTACTTCTTTCTTAGACTAATTAACCAAACTCACTAACTTAGCAAATAAGGAACATAAACATGCAAAAACATTAATTAAAAGACAACTAGATACTAGACACATACTAGACTGACTTGATTAAAACATGACACTAATTAAACTTGACTTATAAAAAACTTAATATGTCAAGATTATCCAACAAAATACTCAAATGGCAGCAAAATGTAATTTTGCAGTGTGCTTTGTGTAAAGGTAGAGAAGATAGTCATGAGCATTTGTTTTTTCAGTGTGCATATGCAAAGTAGGTTTGGATAGATATGACAGTATTAGCTCCAATGCTGCAAAATGGTGATAATTTATAGATTATCTATATAATGACATAAGCGGGAGTCAATTTGATAAAATCGAACGATTTGATTGGTTATAAATTATTAGTTTAACTGTTTTATAGTATATAATAAAATAATAATAATAATAATAATAATAATAATAATAATAATAATAATAATAATAATAATAATAATAATAATAATTGTAAAGGGTTTGATGTCTTGTAGGTGTGACTGAGAAGGAAAAAAAGAAAAAGGATCAGATAGTGTTTAGCCGCAAAATTACGGATAAGAAGGAAGTCAAAAATTTATTTTTTTGTTGTTTGATGTTATGGCCGAGCAAATAAAAAAAAAAGATAGGAAACAAAAGATTTTATTTTGATTGTTTTACTATAATAATACAATTCTTGCATTTGATGGGTTTTCTAAACGAACGAGCGAAGGAATATTATGTTGTTATATTGTTTTGTTTCACGTGAGCAAGGGAGAGGAACAAGTGTTTGGACTTTTGATGATTCAAGATCTTGTAGATTTTGGTTTCGAGAGATATGTAACAAGTTAGATGTTCTCATGATATTATGATAAAAGTTCTGCTTGATACTCCCTTGTGCGCGTACTACATTCCATCTTGTGATTGGGTGCTCTTCCACACTATTCCATCCAAACAAGAGTGAAGAAGCAATCAACATTTCACCATTTCTGTTAACCTGAAGAACCTGCAACGTCTTTACAACACCATCAAATTCTCGAAGCAAGCTCTCATAATAGGACCAAACTTTCAACCAGTCCACCTTTCCTCCAAATTAGACCAACACGGTATATTGAGAGTGAACAAGCGAAGAACGGTGATGGTATGCGACAAAATCATATCCATATTGACCCCCACAATTCACCACTCAATTCCTGTCACGTAGATGGGAATAAGCCTTGAAAATATCTGGGAAAGCTACTTTTACGGAAATCATGTATTCCCATATGTCATTATTTGTTTATATAGTACTACCACCCCTTACTATCTTTATACATTTTAGAGAAAAATATAGATAAAAAGCTTCCTCTAAAAAAAACTCACACTGTCTTTCATCTTTACTCTTTCATTTCAAGTGACCAATATATATTTGAATCAAAAGGTTCCCTTGTTCAAAATCATAGTCAAGACGAACATTAGGGCCTAAAGTATTCCTCTCGAATTGGATTTAAAAGATAATTTAAGATACAAAATTAACTTTGAAATTGGATTTGGAAATGCATTCGCTTTTGTCCCTTTCGATCTCCTTCCATCTTGGTCTCCCTATTCCATCCTTTGGAAATTAGTTGAAACATATAGAGGAAACATCCAAATTTCTCATCCACTAAATAAGATTCTCACAAAAACCAAATGTATAAAGGAAACACCCGAAATTCTCAACTACTAAATAAGATTCTCACAATAACTTAGTTTCTGTGAGAGTTTTATTGGTTTTTGCGAGAATCTTATTTCATGGATGAAAAATTTGGATGTTTATTTTATATGTTTCAATTAATTTCCGAAGGATGGAATAGGGAGACCAAGATGGAAGGAGATCGAAAGGGACAAAAGCGAAAGCACTTGCAAAGCCAATTTTAGAGTCAACTTTGAATCTTAAATCATCTTTTATCAAATGCAATTCCAAAGGAATACTTGTAGGCCATAGTATTCATCTTGACTGTAATTTTGAACAAGCCAGCCTTTTGATTCAAACCTACTTTGGTCGATTTGGAAGGAGAGGGTAAAGATAAATGGTGGTTTAAGTTTACACTAGTGGAAGCTTTTTATCTTTGTTTTTCTTGAAAATGTATGAATATTGTAAGGGGGTGGTAGTATAAAAAAAGATAATGACTTATGAGAGTACATGATTCCCTTAAAGATAGCTTTCTGAATGTATTAAAGCTTATTCTCATTTATGGGACAAAAGTTGATGGTGAGTTGGTGGGATCAATATGGTGCTGATTTTGTTGCATACCGTCACCATCCTTCACTTTTTCACTCTGAATATGTCGTGTTGGTCTTTAATTGTAAGAAAGATGGACTGATTGAGACTCTGGTCTGATTAAGAAAGCATACTTCGAGAATGCGATGGAGTGGTAAAGACGTTGCAATATTTTCATGTTAATTGAATAAGTGAAAGATGATTGCTTCTTCAGCTTCTTGTTTGGATAGATATAATGTTGAAGAACGCAGCATCTCAAGATGGTGGAGTGAAAAACCTCACTTGGAGGGATCAAGGCGATGCATGCAATATCCTGTAGAATTAATAGCATAGCTCGGTAAGAAGTAGCTTGTTGTATGGGAAAGATCGTTAAACAGTTTGTTGAGCCAAATAGACAATTGGATTGTGCAATGAGTATGGCTAGTGGTAGGTTACGTAATTAGAAAGGGATACAGTCACAATTGTAGAGACAAATTGCAGTATATACATATATTTGTTTTATGGCTGCTGTTTATATAGATCTCCTAGTGCAAATTCTGCTTATAAACACAATATTACTCTTTTTGTATACTTATCACAATTATCGTTAGGTAGTATCAAATATATTTTTATTCATATATGTAGCCCTTAATTTACTTGCAAACCATGAGATAATGACACATGAGAGTACATGATATTCAAAAACGTAGCTTTTCTAGATGTATTTAAGGCTTATTCTCACCTTTGTCGCATTCCATATATCCCCTTCCTTCACTTGTTCACTATGAATATGTTGTGCTTTGTTGAGAGTTTGGTCTCATTATAAAAGCATACTTTGAACTTTCAGTGGTGTTGGAAAGACATTGATGGTTCTTCACGCAAATAAAAATAGCGAAAAGATTATTGCTTCTTTAGCTCATTGTTTGGATGGATATAGTGTGGAAGAGAAAACAATCACAAGATAGAATGCGGAGATCAAGCAGCTCGAACTTGGCTATAAATACCCCCAAAATACCATCCAAATTGTTTATCTTGTTATATAGTACTATGTTAGTGTAATATCATGCTCCACACACACACCCTTAATTAAAAAAAAATTAGAACGGCATTAAGGTGGTCCATTCTTATAATTTTGTCACATTTTTGTCTGTTACATATTTATTTATTACATAAAATACATACATCACCAACAATGTATGAGTGGTCCATACATGTGTGACAGTGTGAGTATTAATGTGTTACATGTGAATATTACTATCAAGTTGATGTGAATGGTACTATCAAGTCATTACATACATCCATATGTATCAATGAATATGGTCCTAGTGTTTTTTTCTTTTCACAAGATAGGTAAAAAGATAATAAATTTTGAAAAAGAAAAAGAAAGGTAGAAGAAAAAGACAACTTTTTACACAAATTAATGTCATTAGTACTATCTACATCTTATACAAATCAAGTTAAATAATAAAACAACTTTTAAATAGCGGCAGTAATTGTATGATATTTGCATGTTTATATGAAATTTGACAGGATATGTATTAGTTACAGTATTGTTACATGAGTTGTGTTCGTTACTGTCGACCCCTGTTTAGTGAATAACTCATTAGAGATGGAGTATGAGAATTGTGATAAATTAGTATATTTGAGGAATTCTCAAAAAGGAGGTGTAATCGGTGATACACAAGTGGGTAATCAGTAATGGGCACGCTTGTGAAAAGATACATTACAATTATAGTCTAGAACATGATTGCAAGTGTATCACGGCGCGAGTGTGTTCGTGGCTAAGCGTGTATTTACCGTTGTGGGCTGAAATTTAGTTTGAGATTGCCGCCATATATATATATATATATATATAAATATTAAAAGAATAGTTTTCATAGCTTTTTAGAGCCATCTATCACAACTTAAAACTATCTTTAGATTTTGTCACGTAAGATTTTCGAAGAGCTCGAATGGCTATAAATACCCCCAAAATACTTTCCAAATTGTTGTTCTCATGCTCCACACACACATCTTAATTAAAATTAGAGTGGTCTATCTATATAATTTGTCACATATTTGTATTTTGCAAAATATACATACATCATCAACAATGTTCGGTCTATACATGTGTACGTGAGTGTTAATGTGTTACATATAAATATTATTATGGGATAAGCACCCTAAAATGTAACTAAGTATAACCGAATATCTAAAGCAAGAACCAACTACAATTTTTGGATATTGTATTGTATTAACTTGTTAATGTGATTTGATGAAAGTACCCTATTACTATCAAGTTAATGCGAATGGTACTATGAAGTCATTATGTACATCCATATGTATCAATGATAATGGTCCCAATTTTTTTTTTCACAAACAGGGTAAAAAGACAATAAATTTTGAAAAAGAAAAAGAAAGGTAAAACAAAAGGACAATTTTTACACAAATTAATGTGAATGGTACTATCTACATTTTACACAAATTAAGTTAAATAATAAATACAACCTTTAGAAAGCGGCTTTAATTGATATGATCTTTGCAGGTTTGTATGACATTTGACATGATGGTTTTAGATAAAATAAAACAAGTATTAATGTAAAACAAATAAAATAATAGATTTTTCTATAATGATAATCACTATACATCATAAAAATCATCGTACATCAATTGTTTCGTGAATCTTTGTGCATCAATTTAACCATGATCTAAGGGTCAAGATCTTGTCTTATTTGTTTTATTTTAATACTTATTTTACAATACCCAACCTCTTGACATGATATATATTAGTTATATACTGAGTTACTAACCATCTTAATACTTTCATTATTTAGGGGGGAGGGAGCCGAAGGGGAGCTGGCCGCGAGATGGAAGCGAGATGCGGAGGGATGAGCGAGTTTCGGTTGCCACCTGCGCGAGTTCGCCGCGAGCCGGAGGGCACGAGCTAAGAGCTCGCGAGAGGTTGAAGAAGGCGTGTGTCATCAGGGACTAAAGGTACCAAATTTTTAAACCTATAGTGATCGTTGGGGGGGACTAAAGGTGGAAGAAAGATGGAGCCAGGGACCTAAAGTGACAAGTTGATAAAAGTTATATTTTTTTAATTTTCTTATTTATATTATCCATTTAAACTTCCAAAAACACAACACACACTCAATATAAATTCCTAAAATGACATTTTATTTATTAAAATAGTACATTACAACATAATTAAAACTACTTAAACTAATTTAAAAGTACTTAATATTACAACATATTAAACACTCATTTTTTTTTTGTAATGTTTTTAAGTGTTATGTAATATTTGGTTATTAATAAAAGATATAAATTAAAAAGGGTTAGTTATGTAAAGTTTATAATGTTAAGGATAAATTATTAAAATGTGAAAAAAAGGTTGGGAGTTTCGGTTGCCACTAAAAAAAGGTTGAAAAAAGTTTGGAGGGTTGAAATGAGATGGAGTAATTTGATTGGTTATTTGAAGAGAGATGAAAAGGTTGAGCCTTTCGGCTCACTCCACCCTTATATTGTTTTAACCACTTCATATTCTTTTAGTTGTTTTATTATATGTTAAAGACCACATATTTGATGATATTACTTATTTGATATATATAGGTATGTGACTTAAATCAAGAATTAGTTGAATAAAAAAAAGTATCACGCTGTTATAGTTACATTCTTGTAACCCAGAGATCTAAGAAAAAACATGGATGCCTACTTAAAATCACAATAATTTGTGATCACGTCGGTGTGTCTAGAAAAAGTGGTTGTGATGTTAAAGACACCCCAAACAAAAAAAAATTAACTGCAAGTTTAATTTTAGTTGGTTAGAAAGAAGCATAAGGTCAACAATTTTTAGGTGTTAACAGAGAAATGATAAACATAATCATGAAACTTGTTTTTTATGCAGGGTCATTCATATGTAAAGAAGTTGAATAGTCATAAAATTAATTTAGTTGCAACAATGACAAGCCAAAATTGATATTTTTGCAACATTAAAGACGTTGAATGAGAAAAATGTGTCTAAATACATAATCATCTATAATGTCCAATATAAGTTATATATTATATGTACAGATCGTCACGGTGGTTTACACACAACATCCTTGTGTTTTCATATTATCAGTCGTCGTCCTTTACAAGTGGATAAGGGTGAAGGTTAGTCCTTTAATTTGATGGTTGTTTATTGTATTCCGTTAAGCCTTACACGTGACCTACAAGTGAGGGTATTTTGGTCTTTTATTATATATAAAGAACCAAATTTGATTATTTTTATTCTTTTACTATGTTTCTCCATCTGCTACAAAAATATAACCACCACCATTCATATTCATCTTCGATTCTTCATCCAAATAAATCTATCTTTCCCAACTAAATCCTATTAACAAAGCAACATTACCCGCAAATATTCATTTCGAGTTCTATTATCAAATTTCATTTTACCATATCAAATCAAAATAAAATTGAAAAATCACTAACTACAACAAAAAACCAAACCACCACCACATGAACCTTATCAAATCTGCAATTCTTTTAAGATAAATAACCAACCATGTGAAACCAAATCAAATTACTACCTTCATAATGGTTTTCGTCTGTGGCTTTGGTTGTTTGGGTGGTGGAGATTTTCGGTTATGGCTTCCGGTAATGGGTGGCGGGGTTTGTTTCCAGGTGGTGGCGGAGTGGCTATTTTCGATTGGGTAAGTGGCGGCGGCTGTTTCCGTCAGGGGTAGGCAAAGATTGCTGTTTGTAGCAGAGGCGCGAGATGGTAGTCGTCCGAAAAAGGATAGAATATATGTATTGATACATATCTGTGTGTGTGTATATATATATATATCATAGATTAATGTAGAGAATCATCATTATAATATTGGAATCTGGTTGTGTAGGCTCATCTTGCAACACCCGAAACTGTTAGGGCGCGTTTAGTCTGAAAAAATCTGGTTGGTTTTGGCAAACGGTTGGACGCGTTTAGTTCAAGAAAATGTGGTTGGTTTTGGCAAATGGTTAGGGCGCGTTTAGTTCGAGAAAATGTTTTCAAACTTTTCATTTCTAGTTTTCTAGAAAATGAAAAGGTTTTTTGTTTATAGAAAACTCTTGAAAATATTGAAAACAAGTTCAAATTAAAAGATGAAGTTTTCATTATTCCATTTTAGAAGACTAGAAAACATGTTCAAATTCACTTGTTTTCTAATTTTAGGTTTATAAAAGGTTTGGAAAATAGAAAAGTGAAAACAAAAACTGAAAAAAACAGTTTTCTAATTTTAATGCAAAAGTTGGAAAAGAGAATTTTCATTTTCTATGAAACCTGTTCTAGAAAAATACAATTTGAACGCGTTTCTTGTTTTTCATATTTTCTTGGAAAATAAAAATATAAAAAAGGGGGGTTTTCTTGAACTAAACGCACCTTTAACTTCTTCAAGGGAAACATCAGCCACAAATCTCGGAAGGGGAAATCATGAAAGTGGTTTTGGGCCTTCGCATTCGCCAAGAACAATCTGTGTGTATTTATAATTGTATATTAATTATAGTGAACAATATGTTTATGTGTATGTATGTTATTGGAAGTGATTTTAATTTTTTTATGTTGAATATAGTTAGATTTGAAATGAGTTTGGGTTTGAAGATGAATGAAGATCAATATATATATAGGATTAGATTAGATTTCCAGATCTTGAATTTACATGGTGTTTGTATGTACATGCCCAGAAAGGGTTTTTCAAATCATCACTAATGGTCCTTTATATATATCAAAAGACCAAAATACCCTCACGTGTAAGTCACGTGTAAGGCTTAACGGAATACAATAAACGACCGTCAAATTAAAGGACTAACCTTGACCCTTATCCGCCTGTAAAGGTCCAAAGAGCGCAGACTACGGTGTTCGCGATTTGGTTCTTACCTAGTTAAACCGCAAACGAACCGTTTAAAAAAACAAAAAACACCAAACCGTTTTTGAATTTGGTTTTGGGTTTGGTTTGTAACCAAAACCGAAATAAATATGTGGTTTTTGATTTGGTTATGGTTATATGATAATGAATTTGGTTAAACCTAAAAAACCGAATAAGTTATATCTATATATCTATTAAAAGAGTAGGAAACCTAGCCTTCTAAAGCCCTCCTCAATCTTAAACCCATCTTAAAACATTGCCACGTAGGATTTATCCTATGTGGCATCTCCATACTTTTTTGTATATATTTATTTAATTTAAATAGATAAATAGATTTGATTAAATAGGTAAAGAGTATATCAAATATACAATTACAATTTATTTATTATTTCATCCGATATATTTTTAAAAGTATATTTACGAGGGACGTAATATATGTAAATGTAGATGCTGCCATTGTGATTTTGCTCCACAAAGTTATTGGTGTTTATGTTTTTAATTTTTTTCTTTACTATTATCAAAGTAATGAATCAATTCACTTATTGTTATGTGGATTTTATAAAACAAATCTATCTATTTATGTATTTAACTTTTGTGATATTAGACGACCCACTCTCTTGAATTCGGCTAATTAATCTATATATAAGAATTGATTATGTATAATTATTTATATGAAGATGATAATGATTTTATGAAGTTAAGGTTAGATAGTTGCACAGATTGAGATTACCCCATCAACAACAGTTTTTTTTTGATATCTTATCAATTCAGTCATATAAATTAAATATTCTTACATATACATATATTTCACATTTGATTATCATTTATCTAGCAGAATTTCATTATTTTTTTTATTCAACATTTACAGGAAGGATTTTTTTTTTTGGTTTGTTGCCGAGTACTTTATGTATTTGCTAGAGTCGCTTTGTCCAGATTATGCCACGATATATCTAGAACTAAGTCATTAACTAATTACTGTGTTGATATTGTTACCAAGCTACAAGAACTCTTAAATCCTGTTTTTGTTTTAGTATATCGGTGCATTATTAACTTTGATAACATTCCTTAATTTACATAGTTTTCAATTTACTTTTAAACATTCTTTTTATTAATATTCAAATTCAAATAAACAATATTGGTCAAAACTTTGTTGAACCGTCATTTTTAAAAACCGCACATCGTGCGGGTAAAATACCTAGTTAATATTATGTATTATTAACAATATTTAATGCATATACTTTTTTATATGGATAATTATTAATGTATTTTTTACTTTTTATGTTTATTTGTCTATTATGTTAACTTTTTCCTAAAGTTAGAAAAATGCAATTGACAAACAATGAAGAACTCGATGAATTTTTTTTTATAATTTTGATGACAAATAAGAGTTTAGCAGTTTCAGTTATGTTTACTTATTTATCCATGTTGTGTTTGAAGTCTAAATTACTATTTTAGTGAAAATTGAAATTATGAACCTATTTTGATTGGACACAACTTAGACAAAAAAAAAATGGTGAAATTGTGTTTTTCATATTTGGTTTTTTCGGTTTGAAACTGAAATCGAACCGAATTCTAATTTGGTGTTCGGTTTGGTCTTTTAATTTTGAATTAGGTTTTGGTTTTGAAAAGTAAAAATAAAAAAACCGAAAAACCCGAACCAAATAGACCGAATAACCGAAAACTGAACTGATGAACACCCCTACAGACTAGCCATGGAGCTTGGATACGATTATGAAAGTACAGGAACGAAAGGTGATGTTGTATGTAAACCACATGAACGATCTGTACATTTAACCTTTTTATTAATTATTATCATGTACTTAGTATGTAATATCCGAAAATTATTCTATTTTATTAGTACATTGACCATGATGCCATGAAGGATATTGTCAAAAGGTCCTTTTCGATTACTTTTGAACGTCCATCCTTTTAGTAATTTTTATCTTTATCTTTATATATAATAAAAGACAACTAATTTAATAGCTTATTAACCAATCAAAGAGCTCAATTTCATAAAATTATAAATTGATGATGTCATAATCAATATTAATTAAAATTCCTAATAAAGATTTAAAAAAAAATGTATACCCGATCCTAATCCAATATAGAAAAGGATATATCCAACATATAATTGTTATCATTATTTGATTACTCCATTAGACAAAGATATACTTAAACATATGCACCTACGATATTCACTTTTATAATTATTTATGTGTTCAATACTAAATTTCATCCCTTTATATTATGGACAACCGACGATATATATTTGCAAAATAATACTACAACCCAGAAAAATTAATAGCACAAACTAAAATTATAATATGAACAATTTTAAATCACAAATAATATTCTGTAATTATATCTTCATAGTAGAAAAAAAATCTTATTAATTTACAATTTTTTTTTTTAAATATCAATAATTATCACTTTTTGCCTCACTAAATACTTAATTTAGAATTATTACAATTTGTAGTTATGAACCCTCACTAAATACTTAATTTATAATTATATAAAATTAATTACTAAAAAATAAATAAAACTTAATGTAAATATTAAGATTTTAAAAATAATTGTACTATTTTTTCTTTCTTTTGAAATATTTTTAGTAATTGTCATAACAAGTATACGAAAAATAAAACATGTAATAATGTAATATTTATAAGAAACAAATATAACATTGTCATATTTCAAGTGAAATATTTAGAATATGTTTCATCTAAAAATAAAAATTTAACTTTTAAAAGTGAAAAATAAGAATATATTGTGTAACAATAAATCAAATAAAATGATAGTGACCTGTTATTATGTTTTGATATTCAAATATCGCTAAATATGTCACAATTTACAACTTTGATGGACATATTTTGTTTTCGTAATATTCAAATATCGTTATATATGTCACAATAAACAACTTTCATGAACATTGATGTGTGAAAATCTAGTTAAATTAAAATCCTTATAAATACTCCGAATCGAATACCACACACAATCGGGCAGTGGACCCGTTCGTATGTAATATAGATTAAAGTAAGTAAAGGTTCGTTCCACGGAGACTACAAAGAGCTAGCGAGTTTTAAGTAATTTAGAAAGAGTTTGGTTTTTAAAGACACCACGTCATCTTGGTTTTTATATTAAAAGTTAGTTAATTGAAAGAGTTAGAAATTCCGTAGAATTTATCAAAAAGAAAATTGTTTTAAATCAAATAGGATGAAAAGATCATCCACTTCGACTCCATGATACACATTATTTAGGTTGCATATATTTAAAGAACCAATTCAAATATGTTGATTTTATAACCGAGGACTAAACAAAGACTCACCCCGTACCCGTTAAGTTCGTTACTTTATTCAATTCCCTTAATTAACTAGTTCCATTACTAAGACCGGTACTCCAAGACGCCTTTCATAACTTCCCTAGCCAACTAATTGTTTTGGTTATTTAGATAACAATTGTGTCTATTGATTGTACCCAACCATTAACCCGTTAACCCTTATTAACTATGAATTACTTTCTACCTTACCCGTCATAGAAACAATTGCTTCTAACCAAGCAATCAAAATAACTTATACACAAACTAAGTTACCACAGAGATCATGCAAAAGCTATCCGCAATTAAGAGTTAAATAACAAAGAATTAATAAGCTAAGATTACGACACAACGTTAAATCAAATCAATTTGAATTCAAAAGATTTATGCAACCATTATTCAATGTATCACTTCATCTCAGTGGATGACGAATTATTTAGCTACTCATAATCAAAAACAAAGCACAAAGAGTAAAAATATAGAAGAACATATTGTACCAATGTGTAGAAAACAAGTAAACGCTAAGAAAATCGACAACCGAATGCCTTGAAGCTCACGAACAACCCTTAGACCTTGATGGACGAAAAAGCTGCTGAGAATAGCCCCAAAGAACCCTAAAATCGACTGGAGGTGATTGTGTATCGAATGGGAGGGTTATGGTCTTGTATTTATAGAGTTTGCAAAAAGTCTTCACAAACCGACCTACAGGTGCGACGCACCAAGCTTCAGGTGCGGCGCACCTGGCCTTGTTTCCAAAAATAATCCTGCCCGATATGCGACGCACCACAGGGTTGGTGTGTCGCACCTCCCTACTTTTCAACAACTTCCAAGTTTATGATGAGAAAATGCTCCGCACCACTCTACCAGGTGCGACGCACCTGCTCTGTTTTCAGCCAAAACTTGTAGTTTTCATTCCGTCTTCACTCGTATGCATCCACGAACCATCCTAATGCATCTTCTAGTCCTCCGAAAGCTGTTTCTAACCATTTTACCTGTTCTAAGCCTGAAATCACTAACAATACCATCAAAGCATTGAATATACATATAATTTGCACATAATTAAGCTTAAAACGACTTAGAAATGATATGGGAATATGCATATAAATGGACATATCAAACATATTGTAAAAATATTTCACTATAAAATTCAAAGTTCTATATAGATCATTTTTTTTTTACTAAAAACTGTAAATTAAGTTTTAAATCATAATAAACTAACATCTAATATTGATAAATTGTAAACTCGTGTATTTGACACGGGCCTAAAATCTAGTTTTTTATTATACTAAAACACAGTTGCTCTAATAAATTATCGAACAATCACAACTCTCGATTTTTTAAAGTTGACCATTGTTTTTAATTTTGACTTTAATTTACACTTTTTTTTTCCAACAAATTTACACTTTTTACCGAATAATTTTAATATATTAAATAAATAATAATTGTTATTATATATCTTATAAAATAATAGTTAATATCTATCCAATAAAATAATCTATATATATATATATCCAATTGAATAATAACTAATATATATCCAATAGTATATTCTATCATATAAACATAAAATTAATTAATTAATTTGATGTAAATATATTAACATTTTAAGACAACTTCGATGAATATATTTGAAAAAAATATTTTAATATAAAACTCAAAGTGTTGATATATCGATCAATTTTTATTCAAAATAGTATATTATGTTCTAAATTATAATAAAAACATCTAATATTGATAATATCGTAAGCCCTGTGTATTAGACACGAGCCTAAAACAGTTGAACTAATGATTTATTGACCAATCACATCGCTCAATTTCGTCAAAATGATTCTCGCTTATGTCATCATAATCTTAATAATCATTATTAATTTTTGTAGCAAAAGTCTAACTAATTTACACTTTTTTGTTTTCTATCAATAATTTATATTTTTTTAGCTCTAAATAAACAATTTATACTTTTTATAATATTTAGTCCCATCAACTTGAGAATATTTTTTATAATATTTCATCATTTAATTAGTTTTTTTATTGACCAATCACAACTCTCGATTTTTCTCTAATTTTTCACAAGTATGTTTAATATCACATTATGAATATAACTAGTTTTAAAAAAAGTTATAATATAGAAAATATTGTAACATTTGCCTTTGTGGAATGACTATGACAAACAAATCCATCAATATGTCTCATGTAATTATTGTATTATAATTTGCAAAGTATAACACTTAGAATCATATATATGTTCAAAATTGTAAACTTTTATGACTTCAATTGTTAAATATATGAAGATCTGATATTAATAATATCATAAGTCCCGTGTCCAGTGTTGAATACGGGTCTAAAATCTAGTTGCTACCACAATTAGAGATTTTTATTTTTGTGTAACCACGAGGTATACGGAGTGTGTGACCACGCGTTATACCACAACCGCTTCTTTAACTTATCTATATGTATGTCAAATACCTATCTACTAAACTAAAACAAAAGTGAATTATTATTTAAACAACATGTGTTCCTTTTAATTTGTTAAACAAAATCTCCTAAATTTTAGTTATTAAAAAATATTTAATTATTGAATCTTACTAATCTTTTTCCCTTCCCAACTCATATAATATTAATTAAAAATAATGTTTTTTCACCCAGCTAACATTTTCTATATATATCTACGTTACTACGTATGCACCTTTAAAAAAAATCTACAAGGTCCTAAATTCATTCATAAACAAATAGGAACCCTTAGATGAATTTCATCTTTAATTTAGAACCGTTAGACCAGTTTTAATTATTTCAACTTTATTTAATGACAATATTAATACTTTTACTTTACATGGTTAGACAAAAACTCCCCCTTTAAATCCTAAGCCATAAAATAATATGGTATACGTACTGCTAAATTGCCTTTTTGCATCACATGTACCATACATAAATAATTTTAAATAATAATAATAATTAAAAACCCTTGACCAACTATCTCAAAAAAATCGACATCTACATCAATCTCATTACTTCCTTTTCATGGTTCTTAGGGGGTGTCTGGTATGATGAAATGGAAAGGGGAGAAAGGAAATGGGAAAGACTTCACTTGTTTGTTTGCGACGAAGAAAGGGAATGAGAATGGAGAAAGGGGAATCAATTATATTCTCTCCATTCTCTACAAATTGTGGAGAATGGGTGAGAATGGAAAAAAAAAAAAAAATTTTTTTGAAGATGTTATATGTAATAAATGTATTATTATTTAAAATTTTATTTTTTATATATATTCATTCTCGGTGGGTACCAAACAACGGAATCCATTCTCTTTCCAAATACTCATTTTCTTTCTCACTATTTCCATTCTCTATTACATTTTCATTCTCTATGATTCCCTCCTACCAAACACCCCCTTAGTTTTTCCAATTCTCCCTTTGCATTATTTTTGCGACCCTCCATTTCTTCTCCAAAATGGATGATGGTTGTTTTATCTTTGATTCTTAATTTGTACCGTGTGATTGTGAGATGAATATCATTACGATTTAGTGGGCCTAAAGCTCTTTACAGACAGAAGCATGCTGATGTTGAGAAGCAACTAAAAGAAAAAAGGGCTAAGTTTGAAAGTGAGAAGGCCAAGTGGTTAAAAATCATGGAGGACAGGAAGAAGCCTAAAAGAGTAACTGCTGTTGAAGCACATAAAGCTGCTATGGGGACAAAAACCAATCTGAAGTTCCTAAGGGAAGGACAAAGTGTTCCAACCAGACTTGAAGATGTAAAGCTAACCAACTTGGGGGCTTTAGAGTGGTTTGAATACTATATGTTGATTAAAGATAAAAAGACTGATGTGCGAAATCTAGCTTTAAATTTATAACACGATTTACCGGAAAAAAATACTGATAACTACACACTCACAGGCAGTGTACCTGATCGTATGCAGTATAGTGAAAAATGGTAAGCCGAGATCGTTCGCAAGGACTTAAACAAGCATTTGTAAAAACGTTTAATGATTCAAGTAAAATGGGGGGTTTTGTGGCCGATTTACCACGATGCAAGTAGTTAGTTGAAAATTAGTAATCCCAAAGGATTAATCGAAAAAGAGATTGTAGCTTAAAACAAGAATTTAAAGGTCACCCATCTTGATTTCGCTCAACAGAATGTTAGGATTGCACTTTTGATGAAGTTCAAATTCAATTTGGTGATTCAATGACCGAGACTCAAATCTATTGCCAAACCCCGTACCCGTCAAGTTAACAACTTCTTTCATTCTCTTGTAATAACTAGTTTCATTATTAAGACCGGTACTCTGAGACACCTTTTATAACTTCCCTATTTAAACAATGGTTTTGGTCATTTTAGATAACAATTTTGCCCATCGATTGTACCCAACCGTCAACCCGTTAATTCTTATCAGCTATTGATTACCCTCTATCCTACCCGTCATAGAACCAATTGCTTCTGACTAAGCAATGAAAATAACTTATACCAAAATCCTAGTCGTCACTAAGCAATGAATACAAATTATCCGCAATCAATAATTGAATAACAAAGAATTAATAGATTAAGATCACGACAAAACGTTAAATCAAATCAATTGAATTAATAAATATTGTGCAATCCCTACATAATGTCTCACTCCATTAAGATGGATGAAAAAGCGTTTAGCCACTCATATTAGATATGAAATAACAAATCAAAACAAAAGAATTCATTGTTACCGAATACAAAGGATTGAAAAACGAATAACGAAATGATTCCGAACGCGTCTTTGATCCTCCACAATGATGAAAAATAAGATAAACCCTAGGAAAAGCTCTTAAAATCGTCTGAAAAGTGAAAGATAGGTTTTTGGAATGTTCATTGCAGCTATTTATATGCTGACTAAATTCAGCAGATTCGGCACGACACTGCGTCGCAGTCCCAAACTGCGTCGCAGTGTCTCATTTGACTTTCCTTGACTTGACTTTCTTTGACTGGTTTTCTGTCGTATATATACAAACTGCGTCACAGTTTTCCTATGCTGCGAAGCAGTTTTAATCTCGACTTGGAATACTGCGGCGCATGACCATACTGCGTCGCAGTGTCCTGTTGACTTGCCTTGACCATTTTGACCAGCTTTGACTTTCTTCGATTCTTTACCTACGAGCCACGTGAAACATCCGCAAACACCCATTTTGCTCCAGAAACTTAGTTTTCTGCAAAATATCGCTTAGGTACCTGTTTTCCTCCTGAAACACTAACAAATACCATAAACGCACCAAATGTATACAAAAATGACTCGTAATCCTCGCTAATCGACACTTTAAGCTATGGGGAATGGGCATAAAATACGACATATCAAAGACTGCCAGCTATGAATAACTTCAGGGGATGCTGAAGAGTTATTTTGAAAAAGCACTGAGGTTTGAAACCAAGTTCAAGGCAGACCTACCCATGCTGAGGGCAATCTTTGGCTCCCCAGCAGTTGTCTCTTCTTTAGCAGGCAAACGTGTAAAGAAAAGGAAGCATACTCATCAACCCTTGTCTGCTGACCTTCCTCCCACACCCTTTGATGCTGGCTTAAATCTCAGGCTTCCTCCCAGGAGTTTCTTTGAAGAAGGGAGAGTTCTCGATTAACCTGCTGTCATCTTGTTTCTCAATTTCCAAAATAATCAACTCTTCTTCCGTCTAGCAGAGATTGACAAGGCATCCACTGGCTTTCTGATCAGCATTAAAAAGAGATTCGCAAAGATGATAAGTGCCAAATCAGTTATCAGCAAGATAGATGAAAAGCTAATAAAGCCAATCAGAAGAGATGATCCGGTGGTGAGGATTGCCAAACAAGAAGAAGCCTTTGAGATTGAAGCAGCATACACTTCCGGTGTCTATAATATGTAGTTTGTACTTGAATGTAAATTATTTGAATGATATAAAAGACATACTTTCATCTCTCATGTGTTCTTCTCTAAATTCTCTAAGTCTCATCCACTCAGCAAGTCTCTTCAGCGAATAGGGGGAGATTGTTGGGTCTTGGATTCGCTGATAAGACTTGCTCGCTGACGTGTGTTGTCAGCGAGTCTTCAGCGAGTTCAGTGACTCTCTTCAGCGGGTTGTATGCTGCCCAAAATGTTTGTAATGGCGGGAAGAATTCAAACCAGATAAAGACAAGAGTCACATGGTGGTTCTTCCAACTGTAATTTGCCTTGTATGACAAAGGTACAGTTGGAACCAAAGAAAGGGTTCTCTCTTTCATACCCGATTTGGTAAAGAAGACAAAGGTTCTTGCATGCAAGTACTTCGAGCCAATGGAACATCGACAACCACCATTGAGTCACTATCATTGTAAGGTTGTGTTGCCCTAATTTTCCTCTATAAAAGGCAACACAACCGCAACATAAAAATGTGTGTTAGTCACCTTTAAAAAGTGTGTGTCACTTTTCTTGTAAATGTATAAGTTTGTGGTATGTCTAGACTTAGCAATTACTTTGTTCATTTGTATTCTTGTAAGTCAAGTTTTTAATATCGATCATGTATTCATCGTTTAATCAATGATACATATGATTATACTTGCATAGATTTGTTACATTTGAACTTGTTATTGTTATTGTTCTTGTTAATTACCTTCTTATTTACTTTCTTGTCTAGCTTAATTATAATACAAATTGTGCAAATATGTGGACTGTCGTACTCGTATAAGTATTACACTGTTACACGAAAAGTATTTGGTTATTAAACCCAGCAAAAATAAAAAAATACATTTTTACCCCTTACAAAACAGAAGTTTACATAAATAACAATTATGAGTTGTACTATCCTTTACTTTATATTTCAAGTTTCAAATTACAAACTGTGATATGTCGAGATATATTTCACCTTGTATGTGACTTTCTAGCAAGACAATAATCAACGGGGCGAAAACTAAGCCAACGAGGCCAAAACCAAAACAAATTGTTTGATAGCGGTGAGTGAGTCAAACTGATGATCTAAGAGTTAGCATATTCATTAACAAACAAGTGTAGATAATCAGCAGCCCATTTGTATCAATAGACCATCAACAATATTATACCATGGTATTAGTGTTTAGATATCAGTTTCCCGACACAGCAATATCATCATGATCATTGTGTCCCTATGAAAAATTGAAAAAAATTAAATTTTCTTGAACCTTTTAAATTTAGATTTATAGATAAATAATCATCATCAACACTTTTTTTTATCAATATTGTCCTGTTATATTAAAACTAAAAGTATGAACTAAATTAAAAGGTTTTAAGCACCGGTGGTATCGGCTTTTACAAAAGAACAGATTAATTAGGTGATTTAAATGATTTTACAAACGTTGGTGGTACGGGTTTGTGTTTTATTTGGTCACAATTATCTTTGTCAACTAAATTGGATTTGAGCTTAATTATGTGCAACCCGAATTGTTGTCGAGTGGATTCGAGGTAGATGACTTTTAATAATTCTATTTAAAACTAAACTCTTTTCAATTAATTGTGCGGAATTACTAACTTGATTTCATTTCTTCAAACTAACTTTCAAAAGCAAAGTGACAACACGGTCACAAACCCCCTTTTTACTTTGAATTGCTTAATGTGAACAACTTCTCTAACAACAGTCCTTGTGTTCGATCTCGGATTTACCAAGTTAACTATATTGTATACGAACGGGTCCACTGCCCGCAAGCGTGTGGTAGTCAGTCGCTAGGTGATTCATGTTATAAGTTTTAAGACTTGATTTCACACATCATTGATGCTATAATAGGTAATGACTGCACCTAAAACTAAAGTAACATGTGGGAAATGCTCGGGCCAAAATACGTGAGAAATACATGGAAAATGTTAAGTTTAACCCATGCTAGTTCATGCCAAGCTACCGCGTTTATGTGGCCGCTTGAGTGCCTCCTTGCGACGTAGTTACGTGAGATTACTATTACCAAGTGGTTTGACTAACCATCAATGTAAAAAGCGTAACAGGGACTATGGAATGGCTTTGCCTTTCCTTTATGTTAAAGATATTAATTATACATGGGATTGGAATGTGAAAGAGAATATGATACTAAATGATAATGAAGTTTATGTCATGTGAGAATATGATGATGACACGAGATTAAAGTAAAATATGATTATGACGGATGATATGTACGATGGATAGGCACAATTAGGAGTACAAATCCTATATGTATGATACGTATATGTGTGATATGTAAGATGTGAGATATTGTTATGATATTATGATAAGTGTTTCGGATGCTTGATACTACCTTGTGCACGTACTACATTCCATCTTGTGATTTGCTGATCTTCCACACTATTTTCATCCAAACAAGAAGGTGAAGAAGCAATCATCATTTCACTATTTTTGTTTACATGAAGAACCAGAAACGTTTTTGCAACACCATCACATTCTAGAAGCAGGCTTTCATAATCAGACCAAAGTTTCAACCAGTCCACCTTTCTTCCAGATTAGACCAGCACGGTATATTGAGAGTGAACAAGTGAAAAATGGAGATGGTATGCGACAAAATTAGATCCATATTGACCCCCACAACTCACCACCCAATTCTTGTCACGTAGATTAGAATAAGTCTTAAAAACATTTGGGAAAGCTACGTCTACGGAAATTATGTACTCCCATATGTCATTATCTGTTTTTATAGTACCATCACGCCCCATTATCTTAATACATTTTACAGAAAAGTAAACTGACACTGTCATTCATCTTTACTGTCTTTCCTTTCAAGTCGACCAATATTGGTTTGAATAAAAAAGTTAGCTTGTTCAAAATCAAAGTCAAGACGAACACTAGGGCCTAAAGTATTCCTTTGGAATTTGATTTGATTAAAGATAATTTAAGATCCAAATTTGACTTTGAATTTGGATTTGCAAGTGGACTCGCTTCTGTCCCTTTCGATCTCCTTCCATCTTGGCCCCCCTATTCCAACCTTCGGAAATTAGTTGAAACATATAAAGGTAACATCCAAATTTCTCATCCAATAAATAAAATTCCCACAAAAACCAAATGTATAAAGGAAACACCTAAAATTCTCAACTACTAAATAAGATTCTTATTAGTTTTTGCGAGAATCTTATTTAGTGGATGAGAAATTTGGATATAGCCTTTGTATGTTTCAACTAATTTCTAAAGGTTCGAATGGGGGACCAAGATGGGAGGAGTCAAGGTAGAAAGCAAATGCACTGCAAATCCTATTTCAAAGTCAACTTTGAATCTTAAATCATCTTTTATCAAATCCAATTCCAAAGGAATACTCGTAGGTCGTAGTGTTCATCTTGATTGTATTTTGAACAAGCTAACCTTTTGATTCAAACCTACTTTGGTCAATTTGGAAGGAAAGAGGGTAAAGATAACTGGTGGTTTAAGTTTACTCTAGAGCAAGCTTTTATTTTCGTTTTTGTTGAAAATGTATGAAGATTGTAAGGGGGTGGTAGTATAAAAAAAGAAAAGGACTTATGTGAGTACATGATTCCCTAAACATAACTTTCCTCAATGTATTAAAGCTTATTGTCATTTATGGGACAAAAGTTGATTGGTAAGTTTTGGGGGTCAATATGGTGCTGATTTTGTTGCATACAGTCACCATCCTTCACTTTTTCACTCTGAATATGTCGTGCTGGTCTTATCTGAAACAAAGGCGAACCGAATGAGACTTTGGTCTGATTAAGAAAGCCTACTTCGATAATGCGAAGGAGTAGTAAAGACGCTGCTAATTCTGCATGTTAACATAAATAGTAAAAGATGATTGCTTCTTCACCTTCTTGTTTGGATGGATATAGTGTTGAAGAACGCAGGATCACAAGATGGTAGAGTGCAGAACATCACGTGGAGGATCAAACAGATGCAAGTAATATTCATACAAAATTAATAGCATAGCTCGGTACAAAGAAGCAACTTGTTGTAAAGGAAAGACCGTTAAGCAGTTTGCTGAGCCAAATAGACAATTAGATCATGCGATGAGTCTAGCTTACTAGGTAATTGGAAAGAAATACAGAAACAATCGTAGAGACAAACTGTAGGCGTATATATATATATATGTATGTTTTATGGCTAGTGTTTATATATGTGATCTCCTAGTGCGAGTTTTTTTTTTTTGTTCCTGAATATTAAAAAATAAACAAAACATTACTCTTTTTGTACACTTATGACAATTATTGTTATATAGTCTCAAATATATTTTATTGTTATATGGCCCCTTTTTATAATCTTGCACATGGACACCGAAATTTACTTTCAAACTATGAGATAATGACATATGGGAGTACATGATATTGAAAATAGTAGTTTTTCTAGATATGTTTTAGGCTTATTCTCACCTGCGGGACAAGAATTATGTGGTGCTTCCTGGGGCTAAACTTGGTGGTAATTTTGTCGCATACCATCCCCTTCCTTCACTTGTTCACTATGAATATGTTGTGCTCGTCTGATTATAAAAGCAGACCGGTTGAGAGTTTGGTCTAATTATAAAAGCATAATTTAAACTTCTAGTGGTGTTGGAAAAACATTGATGGTTCTTCACGCAAATAGAAATGGCGAAAAGATTATTGCTTCTTTGGCTCATTATTTGGATGGATATATTGTGGAAGAGAAAACAACCACAAGATAGAATGCAGTACCGGCTCAAGGGGAGATCAAGAAGCTCGAACTTGGCTACAAAATAGCTCCAAAATACTATCCAAATTGTTGATCCTGTTAAATACTTTAGTGTAATCTCATGTTCCACACACACACCCTTTATTAAAAATTAAGGTGGTCCATCCTTATATTTGTCACTTTTTTGTCTGTTACATATTTATATTTTACATAAAATACATACATCATCAACAATGCGTGAGTGGTCCATACATGTGTGAAAGTGTGAGTGTTAATGTGTTACATCTGAACAACTTGATGTGAATGGTACTATCAAGTCATTACATACATCCATATGTATCAATGAATATGGTCCTAGTGTTTGTTTTTCTTTCACAAGATAGGTAAAAAGATAATAAATTTTGAAAAAGGAAAAGAAAGGTAGAAGAAAAAGACAACTTTTTACACAAATTAATGTCAATAGTACTATCTACATCTTACACAAATTAAGTTAAATAAAAGAACAACTTTTAAAAAGTATCATTAATTGATATGATATTAATTTGCATGTTTATATGACATTTGACACGATATATGTATTAGTTACAATGTTGAATGTTGTTACATGAGTTGTGTTCGTTATTGTACGTCGACGCCGTTTGATGATTAACCATTAGAGATGGAGTATGAGAATTGTGATAAATTAGTATATTTGAGGAATTCCCAGAAAAGGAGGTGTAATCGATGATACAAATGTGGGTAATGAACACACTTGTGAAAGGATACATTACAATTATGCTCTAGAACATGATTGCAAGTGTATCACGAATGTGTTTGTGGCTAAGCGTGTATTTACCGATGTGGGATAAAATTTAGTTGGAGATTACCGTCACATATATATATATATATATATATATATATGTATATATATGTTAGGAAAAAGTTAAATTAGGGACTCCTTATTTTAGGGACCGTTAGGAACTCCTTCTCCGGCCACCACCACCATCATCTCTGACCACCACCATGATCCTCCGGCGACGGTGACCATCTTCGGCGAGACTTATACATGTGTAAGTAACTTACACATGTTTTAAGTACAATTTTTTTAGGTAGATCACCCATCACCGGTCACCCCTTATGACCTATCACCCCTACCAGCTTTGGTTTATGAATATCCTTAAGGGCGAAGCTCGCTCTGAATCATAACTTTTATTCAACTTACACATGTGTAAGTCTCGTCGGAGATGTCGCAGGAGATGATCAGTGGTGATTAGATCTGATGAAAATGAACAGTCTAGATCGAGTCCCTAACAGTCCTTAAAATAAGGAGTCCCTAATCTAACCTACCCATATATATATATATATGGTGACAATCAAATGAGAACCAAATTAAAATGAGAATAAATGAGAACACTTTAAAACTACATTTTGATGCATTAAAAGTCCATAAAGCTAACATAGTGCATAACTAATTATCACTATTTGAGTGTTTAACAACACATTGATCCGTCAAAATCGAAAAAATCACGTTTTTTGTTGGATGCATCATTTTGGTGAATATGCATCCAAGATGGATGCACAAAACAAAAAACGTGATTTTTCGATTTTGACGGATCAATGTGTTGTTAAACACTTAAATAATGATAATTAGTTAAGCACTATGTTAGTTTTATGGACTATGTATCAAAATGGTGTTTTTAAAATTGGATGGGAAATAAATTAAGGATTAGGTGTAGAAAGGAAAATTTTAAGATTATTAACTGTGTAGCATATATGGAAACAAGAAGAGATCAATTAATTGTTATTAATAGTGTAGCATTTTAATAACAAAGTTAGGTTCCGATTTATGGATCCTTACCACCAAAGTCCAAAACTCAAAGACCAGGGTGAGAGAGGGATACAATACACAAGAGAGAGAGAATGAGAAGGGATGGAGAAGGATTTGAGCGGTTTTGACAACCCAAACACCCCCTTTGCCTAGCTTTGACTTCTTTATAATTATGTTTGACCCGACAATTCAAAAAAGCTCAAGACACAAGACACGACAATTCGAAAAGCTCAAGACACAAGACACGTTAATTTATTTTGTCGATATAATTAAACATAACGTTTCAATAACTTTCTATCGACCATAAACATGGCCATTTTGATTATTTAAGTTTTTATTAGTTAAATTTTAGAGTTAATTTAAATTTCATTAGGTGTCCCTGTTGTCAAAATTATCTCTTTTCACCTTGTGCTTTGTTTTCATTGCTAGGTACCCCTATGATTCATGTTAATTTTATTAAGTTCCCTTTTAACTAACAGGCGTTAGCCTCTCATCTTGAACCCCCACATGTTGCTCAGCACATGAGGGTATTTTTGTATTTTTCTTTTAAAACACCATCTCTTCTTTCTTCCTTTTTCCTTTTTCTTTGACGGGTACTTTATCCATCTAATACCCTTTTCATCATCAACATCAACAACCACCCAAATTTGATTAAATAAATACGTGAGTAAATATTCGCGCGTTGCGGTGGTGAGATGGTGGGGTTAAAGGTCATAAAGTGTGGTAGCCAAATGCCTTAACCATACAAGTTCTGCCATTGGATTCAAAAATTCATCGAAAGTATATATCAAATGACATCTCTAATGAAAAGCATGAAGTTTTAAGAACACCCATATAATTTTTATAATTTATCGATGTACGGTTTATTCAATAGTTTTTGAGGCATAAACTTACAATTTATCTCTAAATTCGTAATAAAATGATTAAAACTACATAGATAACACCCAAAATAATGTAGCAACTTAAGTATAATAAATAATATATAACCATAGTATCAAATTAAAATAATTAGACTCGGTCAAAGTTTATATAACGACTCGTAAGAGTCTATATAAAAACAAGTCACCTAACAAGTTGACTCGTTTTCCGTATAAATTGACTCGAGTCAAACTAGTAAACCATGCACATGACCACAAACTTACAAACAAAATTCAGGAATCCAACAAACCTATATCTATTCAACTTTGTCACACATCAACATCATCATCATCATGAATCCAACCCAAAAACAATCCTCAAATCTCATTACATATTTTACACCATAGATAAACATCAACACCCACATCTTCAAAACCATCAAAATAGAATCAGTGACGATAATTACAATGAAGATTATGATCAAATCAACTTCTTTAATTTGTTCCAGGTCTCGTTTCCTATCTATTTGAACAATACCCAAAAGATGAGGTACCAGAGACATACCTGCGTTTTCCGGCGGAGGAGCTGAGGTTGGTAGGCGAATGGTGGCCGGCGGCTGGTGGCGTAGAACTAGGTGGAGATATAGAAAGATTGATTTGAAGAATGAATCCCAAAGTTGTTAGTTTTTAATTTATATCTATATCTATATCAATATATGTTAGTTTTTAATTTAAAATAAAAAATAAATCTCAAAGTTGCGTTTGTTTGACTGAGTGGTACAATACGTGAATGAAAACACAGCAAAGGGAAGGCTAAAGTGGAAAAACAAATGGTTATCTTTTGCTGGAAGGCTCAGCTTGTTGCTTCTGTCCTAAGCTCAATGAAAATATTCTGGGCATCAGTTTTTCTGCTACCTAAGACAGTTACTAAAGAGATAGAAAGGATTCTCAAAAGATTTATGTGGAGTGGGAGTACGTTCAGTAAGACCATTTGTAAGGCCTAGGTGAAACCCTTAGATGAAATGACTATGCAAGAAGGTGAATGGTTGTGGAGTATAGGTGAAAGCTTAAGGTGAAAGGGGTAGGATAAACTCTTCCCCTAGGGTGAAAAGAAAGTATGGGAACATTTAATTTGTTTGTATATTAGATATTTTATTTTGATTAAATGTTTTGTATGGTATTGTGGGGTATAGTGAGTATTAATTTTAAAGGTGAATGGTTAAAGGGAAAAAAAGAAGGGGAAAGTGATGAGAAGTTGTTGCTGATGTGGTGATAAAAAGTGTAGGTGAATGGTTAAGGATGGTCTAAAGGGAAGGCTAAAGTGGCTTGGAAAGTTGTGTGCAAACCAAAAGAATATGGTGGGTTGGGACTGAAGAATTTGTCTGACTGGAATGAAGTGTTGCTAACAAAACATTTATGGAGTGTGTGTACTAAGAAGAAGTCATTGTGGGTCAGATGGATTTACATAAAAAGATTAAGAGGAGAATCTATTTGGTTAGTAAAAGAGAGTGGGCAGCATGCATGGAGCTGGAAAGGGATTCTTAAGGGTAGAGATATGATTAGATCGTATTGTTTGAGCAAATTGGGTAATGGACTATCTACTTCAGTGTGGAATGATAGATGGTGGAGTAGATGTCCGTTGAGTAAACATATTACATTATTGCTAGTAGTATGATTAATGCAGCTGAGTTAAAGACTGGTGCTACTGTTTCAGAAATGATTAGTAATGGGGAATGGTTGTGGCCTAAAGAATGGAATGAGAGAATTGAAGATCTTGCAAATATTGAGGTGCCTAAGTTGAATAGTCAAATTGAGGACAGGGTGATATGGATTAATAATAAAGGGTTTGAGGAAAGGTTTAATGCTGGTAAGGTGGATGTAAAGTGAATTGGGTCAAATTGGTATGGTTCTCACAATGCATCCCTACTCCCTACTCATGCATTCATTGTATGGTTAGCCTTAAAGGGTAGGCTGAATACTCAAGATAGACTCGCAAAGTGGTATCCAATGAAACAGTTGAATGTGTTTTTTGCAAGGATCAACTTGACTCTATAGCACACCTATTTTTCAATTGTGAGTTTTCAAAATATATTTGGCAGGAAGTGAAGGATAAAGTTAAGGGGAGTTATGTGCCTTCTGAGTGGAATAGCATTGTTAATTGGTTTGTAGAAACAAAATTTCCAAAAACTATTTGGAATATTGTCCAGCGAATAGCCTTTGCTGCTTGTATATACTGGATTTGGAAAGAAAGGAATTGTAGGTTGTTTAGACGGGATAGTATGCCAAAAGAGAAAGTCAAAGACATGATTTTGGAATGTATAAAACTTAGGCTGTTAAGCTTAAAGTTTAGGAGTTGTCATGCATATGAGGAGTTGAAGATAAAATGGGATATGAATCAGGGTGAGAGGTTGTAGATATGGAATGTTTGTTGTTATTTGGAAGGAGATGGAACATTTGGCACGTGTTATGTGTGGTTGAAGCCTTGTAGGTATTGCAGGTTTACAATTGAAGACATTTTTGTATAGTATTAGTATCCATACTTATTGTGTTTTGAATATGGGTGTAATGGATGGAATGTTAGTAGTGTATAGGCCAGACGATAGTTGTTAAACTCTTAACAGTCACGAGTCGACTCTTACGAGTCAGTCAAGTTAGACCGAAACCGAGACGATTTATTGTGTCACTCTTTTTTCTCTTAACTCTTACGAGTCGTGGCGTGAATTTGAAATGAGCCACTACGAGTCACAAATTTATGATTATTGTAGCTTGATAATATGGTTAACTATCATATATCATATTTATGGTTAAATTATTTTGTATGTTATATATGTATTTTTATTTATTTTATTACGAATTTAGAGATAAACTGTAAGTTTATGAATTAAAGTATTAAATGTGATATTTTGGTAATGTACTAAGATAATCAACTTATATTAAGTTGGGTGAAAAACCCCCTCACATACTTTTTTTTAAAAGGTAAAAATTATGGGGGGCCATGTATATATTTAAAATATTAAAATATTAGTATGTGAGGGGTTTTTCACCCAAGTTGGGTGCATAATAGTCTCATACTCACTTTTCCCATATATAAATTATACAATATTATGTAGTATCTATACTCCATTAATAAGCAAACTACCCCAACCCCTTTCAACAACTCTACCTTTAAAATGTCTTTTTATGCCCACCTAATTTACACTACCCTATTTTTTCTCCATCACGTTCATTACACACACATACTTCATCCGATTTTCTCTCCCTCCCCCCCTTCTCTGATTTTCTCCCCCCATAAACACCATCCACCACCGCCCCAAATACCACCATCCATCGCCACAATCCACCTTCTATGTACGCTATCCCCTATAAACACCATCCACCACCGCCCCAAAAACCACCATCCACCACCGCCCACTGCCGCCGGCTTTTTTTTTTTTCTTTTTCATCGTCGCCGCCCCACAAACCGCCATCAAACCACCGGCATATTTTTCTTATTCCCCGCTGCATTGCGCGGATACAACGCTAGTATACAAATATCCAGACTCTTACGAGTCAAGTCACGAGTTAAAAATCAAGTTTTCGATTCGAGTCAAAAGTTATGAGTTGATAACTATGGGCTAGAGTCTATAGAAATATCAGTTGTAAATTGTAAAAGGTGGAAATGTCCACCTTAATTGAGTTTTGAACCAATTGTAAAGTTGTTTTTTAATAATAAACTAGATTTAAAAAAAAAAAAAATTAAACACAGCAAGACATTCTTTATTTCTTTCTTTTTTTTCTTTGTTTATCTACAAAAGTTTAAACATTAATATGGTGATTTTATTTTAGGGAAAACTATCATTTATTGTTTATGAAATATTTTGGATTTATTGTTATTGTTATTTAGTTTGGATATTACATCTGGAAACAAAAAGCAAGAAAAAGATGATGGTTTTTGGTTGTTGGATCCGAAAAAAGAGAAGTAACGGAAGAATTGGGGGTTTTAGGTGTAAATGATAAAAATATCCTCACGTGCAATGCATACGGGGTTTTAACAGAGGGAGAGTAACGTCCGTTAGTCAAAAGAACACCTAATAAAATTAACATAAATCTTAGGGGTACCTAGCAATGAAAAAAAAGCACACAGTTGAAAGAGATAATTTTGACAACCACGTGAGGAGCACCTAATGAAATTAACTCTAAATTTTAAGTGTTTCTTATTTTATTTGGCAATTCTATAGACAACTAGTAATCCGTACTCAAATCATCATCACAATTTTCTGAACTCTAATTGAACTAGAACTCTAACAAATGTCTAATCTCAATTTATAACGACTTAATCTCTCTTCAAGTAAAGTACATGACCAAATTTGATTATTATGGCGATTTCGGACAAGTGTCTGACATTTTACTACTAAATAATGACGGAGAAAGTATATTGGAATGTATGCTCAGGTGAAGATTGTTACTCTTGGAATCACTTATTCAGTTTGTATGCAACAAGTTAAATCCAAAGAAGTTGTTATAACATCAAAATTACTTACTAGTTTATACATCATGTCACCATCATGTGTTGTTTTTGCAAGATCATTTTGTTTTGTTTTTTACAATTTGATGGTGTACATTTACAATTTATAACATACAATGCCATGCGTCTTTTCGGCCCAATAAGTATACAAGGTTAAAATAAAATTTTATACTCCGTAATACACTACAAAATAAGTGCAACATTAACATGTTTTTATAATTTACTTCAAACTAGAAATTAGTAAACTAGACGTACGTCCAACTAATAATCAACTATCGAGATATTCCGCTGTTAAAGTTTACTAAAAGTACTCGTTGATCACAAATAATAATAATCATTATAAACAAAGAAAAACAATCATAATTTTTCAAATAAATGTAAGTTCTGAGTAATCTTTTCGGGTATTCGAAGCTGCATAAAACAATGGTTGAGGCACCAAAATATGATGAAATAACGGTTTATGCTGTCAAACAAGAAGTTGTTATTACCATTGTTGGGGACTCATTCTATCCAACAGTTTGGATGCTCCACGTTCTTCTTAATCGTCTGGTTAGAATCCTCGTTTCCTTTGTTTGTATGCATCAAAATGGGCTGCATTCTTGTTTTTTTTTTTTTTTTTGAACATTCAAAAAACTTTTATTGATTATAAAGCTAGCGAGAAGCTAGGAGTAAAATCGGGGTCACCAAAAGGAGTACAAATACGAATTAGAAACATAATTAGAGATTGAAATTGAAACTTTGCCAATTAGCCCACTCGATGTTGTGATCGGTTGGTCATCCAAAGAAAGCTAATGGATTTGATTCCTTCGACCGCGAACCTGAAGGATGGTGATCGATTGTGAAATCTACAATCGTTCCGAGTTTTCCAGCGTGTCCAACAGAAAGCCAGGATTACCAAATTGATGATTTTCCTTTTCTTTTTGTCGATCAGAGGGTTCTCGTTCAGCTCGAACAACTCATGAAAGTCTGTGGGTTTAGCAACTGGGAGGTTACACCATGCCGTCATGTAGGACCATAGGGAGTCTGCAAATGGGCATTGGAGAAAAAGGTGGCAGGCGGTTTCATCTTGAGAGTTACATAGGGAACACATTGGTGTGTTGATTGGTATTTGTCGTTGGATTGTTAAAAGATTGAATTGAAAAAGAAGTTATATTGATGATACTTGTGATGATTATTACAACCTATCGTAGCATCTATTTATACAAAAAATCAAAGAGCTAAATATGAAAATAAAATCATAGTTATGAATCGGCTTGATTTTTGATGTGTTGCCCAAGTCGTGATCTTCTATTTAGGGAAATGATTTGATCTCATCTTCTAACACTTGGTCTGAGGTTGCAAGCCGGATCATCTTTACTTCCCATCCAAGCAGATTAGCCTTTAGTAGTGCTAAGTTATTCCTTGGAAATAGCCAATGAGTTGGTCCATATGTCCTTAATTGAATTCTGTTCTTCATTGACTTCACTGAGAAGGTTCCGGAAGGGCCGTGCTTCCAAATCCATGAGTCTTTAGAGTCTGATAGGAACAGATCAGCAACATTGTTGACAAGATCCTTGAGTTGTTGCAGTTCAGTAGGGGATGTGGGGGTTCTGGTCCAATTCCATGTCCAGTGAGGGGAAGAACCGATTATTGTGCACCTGTCTTTGATATGGCAGCTCTTGTTTTTATCTAACCGGAAAAGTTCTGGGTACTTCACGTATAGGGGAGTATCTCCGGTCTATGCATCGATCCATAGTCGGATGGAAGCACCATCGCCAACTTTACCTGCAATTGAGTTTTCAAGTGCTAAGGGAACTAGATGGGAGTTGAGCTTGGTGATAGTTTTCCAAGCGCCCACCATGTCTGATTTTAAATGGGCTGCATAAAAACTGTCACAAGTTTTTGACAGAGTTTCTGAAAACTATATTGTATGAAATGGCATACTATAAATTTTTATTGATTATAACTAGTTGAATTCCCCCGGCGTTGCCCGGGGTCTAACTTTTGCGTGTTTTTCGTAAAGCTTTTGCACGCCATAACAATCCATATACATAACGCATTATATGGCATTGACTTATATTTTTTATATTAACATCAATCTTATTACATTATCTAATTTATTTATTTTGCTTTACTTTAATATGAAGTTTAATTGTTTGAAAGTTGTTTAGACTTTATATGTAACTTTTTTTTATTTTATGTCAAATTCAGAAAGTATAAAGTAGTGAAAGGTTTTATTAAAAAAAAATGTATCCATGTAAAGTTGTAGGTATTTGTGACTTTGAATTCTAATAACATTACCAGAAATTATTGGAAATGACAACATACTATCCACCTATCCATTTATATGCCACCTGTTTATATGAGAATTGAGAAACATGTAAAATTATCAAAGTGTTAACCAAATACGTATTGTATACCACCATACCCTCACTTTCACTTCTATATTTTTAATATCTGCTACCTGCTATCATATCATACATCTTTTTTTATCAGTAAAGATCCCCCCCAAAAAAACGATTTGCACTTTTTTCCATCTATATTTCTTTGAATTTGAAATCAGGGGGACGAAAATCATCTTCGAATAATAGATGTCCCACTTTTGATCATCTTTCTTCTTCTTCTTTTCCTTTTCTTTTTTTTTTTCCCGTTCGCCTCGCATTTTCCGACCACCAAACACGACCGTTGACACACCACCACCACATTCTGCTTCATCTTTATTTTATACATCTTATTTGTTGCTTGTTTGATGGCGATTGTGAAGCGATTACGGTTTTTTCCGGTCACCGTTGTTTTTTCCGATGAAGGCCGGCGGAGTTAGTGGTTGTCAACAGCAGTGGTATTTGAGTGTTTGATGACGATTGTGAAGTATGGTTTTTTCCGGTCACCGTTGTTTTTTTTCCGATGACGGCCGACGGAGTTAGTGGTTGTCAGCAGCAGTGGTGTTTGAGTGTTTGACGGCGATTGTGAAGCGATTACGGTTTTTTCCGGTCGCCGTTGTTTTTTCTGATGACAGCTGGCGGAGTAAGTGGTTGTCAGCAGCAGTGGTATTTGAGGAGGTGGCTGATGAAGAATTGGGGTGTAGGTGATGAAGAAAAAGAAGATGATTGAGTTGGAGAGAGCCAGAGAAAGGATCAAAGAATGGAGAAAGTCAGTTGGGAGATAAAGGGACAAAAATGTCATTTCAACCTACCTAACTAAGCCAGTTAGAAGTCAAATGAGCCAGTTGGAGCCGCCACTGTAGTAGTTCACTTTAGGATTGTTATATATATAATGTGATGATACAGTTATGCTGATAGTTAAAGATTTCTTATTAAAGATTCTTATGGTCACTTAGTTTTGATTGCAGAGTATGTGGTGCATTACTGTAACCTATTGTGGAGTGATTCTGTCAAGGCAAGATATAATATCACTATGGGCTGTTCTTGGTTTCGCTTTGAACATTATATTATCAAAAACTTTGAAGCAGATATTAAACCAGGAACAGCGCCTGCTGAGACAAAGATCATGCAAATAGTGTCCGGTAAACTGAACAATACCTTAGCAACTCTAGCACCCAACTCACGTGTTTGAACTTTGAACAGAAACTCAAAACCAAAGAGTCCAGAGATGCTGCAACTGATATGATGATTAACCACACCCAACATCCAATCATGATACAGATTTCAATGAATCAGTACAACCTGAATTGCAAACCCATAAAACAACCAGATCAACGGAAAGCTGCTATCATGTCTTTGTTTCTCAATAAGGAGAAAAATGCATGAATGGAGAATATGAGATGATAGTCAAATTGACTTAACTATCATACAAGGGGCCAAAAGCCAAAACATTTTTGCATATCCTTTCTTTATTTTGACATTCATAACTCATAAGATGGCAAAGAGTAGGTTCCACACAAATTCCATTTCAACATAACATACAACACTGGTTACTTCAAAAAATAAAGGTAAAAACTCACCTCAAATCTTGTAACTCAACTCTTTTCGGCTTTGGTACAGAACAACACCACACATCCTTACATATTTTATATACAAATAAGCAACAAAAAGTACCATGGATATTCTAAAAACATATCCTTGGCTAAGGATATTTACCCACAAATCCTTGGCTAAGGATATACTTCAATGGTAAGAATATCTAAGGATATCCTTACTATCTTCCATGTTAAGGACGCCCTTAGGCGTCCTTGAGCTGCCACATCATATTCTTACAAATCCTTACACATCCTTATAAATCCTTAAAATCCTATAATTTTATCTCTAACCATACAAACATCTTTACATATCCTTTAACTCCACTAAAAACAAAAAAAATATAAGTAAGGGCACCTAAAGGCATGCCCTTGAGTAAGGGCATGCATCAAAAAATCTTTAGTTTTGGACAAGCTTTAGCCGCAAAGGATATCCAAGGGCACCCAAGGGCGCCCAAAAACATACCCATTGGAGATAGTCTAATTAAGATATTAGTGCATAATTTTTCTTTTTTGCATTATTTGTTTCATTATTACAGCACCAAAAGTGATGACCAACTTCTGAATTCGGTCTTATACAATATCATTTGGTTTTTGAGTTTTCCTGTTTCAGTTTTGCTGACCAGAGTTGCATGATCAAGGAACACTTTTTAGTTTTTACTCGTTCATTTACTCTTTTTATTCAAGTATAACAAACAAAGTGGCCTTTAATGTTCCCTAATAAATTGTAGCAAGTCCTTAAACTATTAAATTGGTACAATTTATACCAAATTGCAAGTGGGCAATCAACGAGGAGCACCATTGTTGTCGCATGTTGGTAGCTAAGAGGAACACAATGTCCTCGTTTAGTATTACACCAAAGGGCACGACATTAAGTTGCGATTCCTCTCGCATCAGAAATTTTGAAGCTCCATGGGGTTCTTATTGATACTACAATAGACGACAAACTTTTATCAAGTTTGAGCTTAAGCCATAGCTTGATTATCAGATCAAGCTTTTAAGAAGCTTTAAACATTGTGTATGTGTATAAAAGAGAAAATAATTAATTTGGAAGCAAATGATATTAGGAGAAGGCATACACGCTGCAGCTGCACGGATCAATTTCCCATGATATTAATATTAAATTTATTATTGGCAACTTTTATATGAGAGATGGCCATGCTTATAAGTTGAGCTCAATCCATCTTAAGTCTTCTTTAAACGAAGCTCAAGCCTGCAACATGATTACATGAAGTCTCCTCAAACTATCAGCAGTGTTGGAGCTTAGACTAAAGTAGCCTGAGGAGAGCTTAAGCCCCATCAAGTTAATTTTTGCTTTGCAGCCTTACTGAGGAACAAAAACAAATTATCAAAAGAAAACTTTCGTAATATCTTCTACAGCTTATCGCCAAGTAACACTATCAGTAAAGATCTAACTATATCCGCAGCAACTTGCTTCTCACCATCACCGTTTTAGTTTTTCCCCTACCCAATCAGCCCACATTGTCTCTGTTTGAAGTTCCTCGAGAGCATTAGCACTTATTATTATCACTTAAAATAAGTTACGCAACCTAGATCTATCTAACAAACATGCTAATGAAGGTGATGTCAATCTGTTTACTTATAGATGGTTCAATCCGATTTACGTCCTACCTCCTCGAAGCCTGCTCTTTAAACTTATGTTTGCTGGTAATAAAAATTGAACTACTTCCCAAACTCCATTTCCTTGTGTTTCTTTACATAAGGGTAATGTTCTCAGCATCAGAATCACAAATACCTAGTAATTCATGACAACATTAATCAGAGACACATTCTTCAAAATGAAAATATAGTATCTTTCTTGGTGATTTGTCATCCTAACAAATTTCAAAAATACTAACACACAAGAAATGGCGAGAAAAGAAATTAAAATGACAATTTTGCTAACACTAACAGCTTCCTATGTTCTGGTAATCAAAATTTTGTATGTTTAATACGACAATGGAGCATTCGAATATGATACAATTTGCACCTCTATATGCAATAAGTACCTGTTGCTGCACTCTAATCGGTTCAAGATACCATCTTTATACTTCTGTAAGACCTTTAGTACTATAATGCTTGTATTTTGCCTCCATAGCCATAGTACCTCAAAAGCCCTTCATCTTGTCTCCAATTCTCTTTCACCTTCACTTCAACCTGTTTTCATCAACATATGCAATTAATAATCTTGTTTTTCATCCGTAAAAGCTAGACGACGTATTTGCATGCCATTGTTACTTTAAATATTATAATCTATATATTCCTTAAGGTAATACCTCCAAGAACACTCTTGTCTGCAAGAAATCTTCAATGTCAAGCCTTGAAGCCGTTGCAAGTAGTTTTATGGCCCTCCCATCCTGGTTAAATCAAACAAGACAGATTTCAGAGACCAAAATTATCGCAAACTTGCAATTCCTAAGAGAAGTTAACTTTGCAGACTATATAGTTACAATCAAAATCATTATAAACATAAAGTTCACATACCTTTCCAATGAGAATGATTTTCTGTGTGTTTTTTTCAACAACTATCTTGACTTGATCGAATGAAGTCTTTTACGTCAGGTCTGGTTTGGTAATTTATTACATTAACCTGCCAAATAATCAGATGTAACCATATCACGAAAGAGCAGGCTTACAAGTTGGAGAAATCTTAGTTTGAGGAGTGCAAACTTACCTGACACGCGTATGGAACTTCATTACGGAATTGCATGACTATCTTTTCTATAACGATTTCACCAATGAAAAATCTTTCAGGATGTTCACTAGTTATGTCCTGCTCCGAAAGGAAAGAGTAAGCTATAAGCCTCAACCCACAACTGGTAAATTTCCTCAATCATTACCAATTAACATTAAGAAATGCCGCAAGTTCTAACAGTAGATTAGCATATCTTATTTATCATAGATTAAGAGGGAACGCTACGGAGACCTTCTGAAACACCTCTTACAGTGCCACGTTATAAGAAAGTGAATAATAGAGAGACATATTTGGGAATTTCCATTGTATTAATCAAAAAGTATTTCCAGAAAATGAATAAAATACATATATTTGAAATGAGAAGAAACCGCCTCTAACAAACTATATTTACAATTTGGCAGTTTTGGTCCCTTAAGTTATAATAGTTCTACTGAAACGTCCTTGTATTCTTGAATCTTCACATAATTCCACATTTTATGAGACAATCCTGCAGTAGCCTTTGTGTTTTGTGTAGAAATCTTGTTGGCTTTGAATTTCTGGATATATTATGGACTTGATGTTGTGAAATACGATCTTGTATGTCTTTACACGTCGGCATCACACAATACTAACTCAAACCCACTAGTATTTATGGCATAGTGACACACTCTTCACACCAAATTTTGTAATGGTGGACCCCGGACTGAGTACAACCAGGTGCATTTTTTCTGCCTTTTTTGGTATGGATTTGAATTATATGTATTTTTTTTTTTTTTGCCTAACTTGTTGAATTTGTGTGATGCCCATTTGCTTAAATTTGGCTTCTTGTAATACCCATTTGCTAAAGTTATGTTGGGTACATGTTGACTTTTTATGGTCAACTTAGTAACTTGTAGTTACAGTTTCTATATGTTTTATGTTGAATTTTTTACACCAAATTTTTTCTTTGTGTTAACTGTGATAAATTTGGTGTAGCTGACCATAATTTGTTAGTAATAAAAGTTTTAAAAGCCATATAGATTTTGAAGTTCAATAGGAACCTGTTTGACCCTAAAAAGTCAAAGTATAAGTCTATAAATTGTAGAAATATAGGAGTATTTGTTTTGTGAATTGGTGTTTTCGTTAAAAATTTGGTTTTTGGCAATACATGATTTTCCTTTGAGTGGTGTGATCTCTTATGCTATAAGGTATATCGACGCTATTGCTTTACCTCGAGTATCACGAAATCTTTATAGGGATAAAACACAAATGACAACTTAAATCGAAGGCAACTAAAAGTTTGAGTTTCAACAAATAGATTATGTGAATTTTCATGTTGAAAATTGAACAGAAATAGTTTTAGTTTTATTCAATAATTCCCCTTTCTATTTCAAATACTTTTACTATTAAATTTATGAATGAACATAAATAGTTATAGTTTTCTTTTCTGGGTAGCATAAAGTCTGACTGGGAGTTTAAATGGATGGATTTGGGACACTACTTTGACTGGTTTTTTTAATCAAATTTGGTAAAAAAAAAACAAAAGCAACAATTTGCTAAAATAGAATAAAGATCACGATGTATGTTCTTTACTGCATATCTGGGTTAAGTAATTGTTGGATCAGGTTTAATCCAATATTGTAAATTAATCTGTTTTACATGAATACCATCAACTTTAATCAGCAACTTTGGTAATGATATTTTCCTAATATTACAGCCTTTAATTAAGATAGCTTATGATATCAAGAAATTCTTATGGACACAAGCTATGGAGCTACACTAGTTTGTCTTGATGACTTGCTCACAAAGAATTCTTGGTATTTATTTATTTGTTTTATTAATTGTGTTTGTATTTATCGGTTATTATTCATGATTGAGTTGTAGTTTAAGTAATATCGTTTTAGACTCTTGGACCCATGCTCCATTCGGGACTTATAATTTAACTTTGATATACTTTCATGTGTACCAAAGTTAGTGGTGTCATCCCATTTTCATGGACCACACTTAGTTACCAAGGGTATGTTATTAGCAGTTTTACATTCATCTGGAGGACTCTTCATTATATAAGAGCTTTTACATATCGTTTTTAACTTCTATTATTTCAATATACATGGTAATGAGCAAGACTATGGTCATTTAGTGGATGCTTATAAGCTCTCAAAATCATGCTCAACAAAAGTTTAACTTGGGATACATGCATGGGCAGGCCAAGGATTTCCTTTGGATCTCCATCTTGCCAAACGTTGCTTAACTACTACTCATTTGCAAATTTGGAAATAATTTGTTTTATATCATAACAATTTGTTTTATTTTGCATATCCATCCCGTATTTGTAGCAATCTATTTAAATGCTAATGCATGTGTCCTAAGTTAAAATGTGTCAAATGGTTGTTAACAGTAGTCGCATGACATATGACAAATGGTTGTTTGTTAGTCGTAAAAATTTCATTTTATAGAAGGTTATATATCAAAGTATTTATCATTGATTGTTTTAGATGTTTGTGTGATTAGTTTACTTTACAATTGGTGAGAGAGGTAGTGTCGTCAACCAATATATGGTATGTTGAATTGTTGATGGTGAACAGGTATGCTTTGACAATGCATTTAAAGCAAAGCTCAATCAAGCAGCTCAACGAAAGTATTTTTTTTATTTTATTATAATCTTTAAACATATTGATATTTGATAAAGGTTGGTTAATGTAGAGGACAATGATTTCAGTTTAATTTTTACAATTGATTAAAATTATTATGCACATTGCATGGGTATTTCTACTCTATACGACCCTTATGTTTTGTTCATGAATTCACGCAACAAAGCTGGCCACAATTTAACTACCCTTTCTACTGAAGGTACCGCTGCAACACGCGGGTATCCTTTTAGTATAAAGAAAATACGTCGAGGAAAAAATTGACCACTAACTTTAAGCATGATATGTAACATATTAATGAGTTTTTTTCCAAACTAATATAGTGGATAAAATTATTTACTAAATTAACATACTTTCAAAATTATTTATTAAAATAGTATATTGTATTTTTTGTTCTTGTGTTTCATTTTCAACTTCACTTGAAGGCTGCAAATATTAATAATATAGTTTTCAAATAAGCAAATAGGAAAAAGGCTGCAAATATTAACAATATTAAGTTCAAATAAGCAAATTAATAGGAAAAATAATACGAATCAATGGTTGACGAAGGTGCTAAATTAACTTAATCTTGTCACACATGTACACAAAAAAAATTTCCCTCACATCACAATCTTTATATTTTTGACTTATAAGTGAGATAAATAAATATTTTTATCTAATACAAAAATGATGTAATCTTAATAAGACATATACTTGTAACTGCTAGGACTTCGGCACTTAATGCGACTATTAAAGGTTTTCTCAATATTTACATGACTAATATTTACCACCGTGACTTTACCTATCGGAATTCATCTCCGATAATCTGCCTCCATCTCAAACTCATACCTCAGTTTGTTTCTTTCCTTCCTTTATCAACCATTTCACTTTTTGTATTGTTATTATTGTTACTGATTATTGTCTTTGTTTCTTTATTGTCTCTGCATAGATTATATAGATATAGTTTGATGTTTATTGTTTCTCCTTTGTAGCTATAAACTGTTTGTATTGTCTCAGAACCCAACTAACAGTTTTTCTATTTCCTTTGAATTTTTGCTTAATTCCCGTACTCTTCCCCGATTATTTTGTTTGATCAAATCACTAATTTTACTTTTATTATTAATATATCTACTTAATTTCTGTTAGACCTGAAATTAAACTTCAAATTTAGCGGCTTTCATTATTTCGTTTACGGTATATATTATATAATTTTTCGACATATTATAGATAAGCGCTGATTTTACAACCTGTTAATTGTTTGTTTAAATCTTTCAGCTAGTTACTAGTTTTTTTATCATTACTTTACTATTATTTCTCTTATATACTATTACTTTACCAAAAGTTTTCTGATTTAATTTTTGATATTATATGATATTAATGTGAATTAACTCCTCCTGTTACTATTAATATTGTGGGTTAAAATTTCTATTAATTACTTGTAGAGTTTTTAGTTTACGCTGTCTCTTGCAAATGGTTACGTGAGGTCATGTCCTTCTGTTTCGGGGGCGGCCAGGCATAGGGGGTTAATGCTAGAGTAAAGAGAACCTTTAGGCTTAGATTAGGGAGCTGGAATGTAGGTACCCTTAAGGGAAAGCTTTTAGAACTAGAAGACGCTTTGGCTAGGTGTAAAACAGACATTGCTTGTTTTCAGGAAACTAAGTGGACAGGTAAAAGCACTAGAGATGGGAATGGATTTAAGCTTTGGTATTCTGGAGCGCCTAAGTCGATTAACGGAGTAGGGATCATTATGACAGATCGACTTAAAGACTTTGTAGTTCACGTGGAAAGACACGGGGATAGGTTGATGTTGGTGAGATTAGTGATACAAGAGGAGACAATAAACGTGATCAGCGCGTATGCCCCCCAGGCGGGTCGGAGTGAGGGAGAGAAGAAGAGTTATTGGGACTCACTGGATGAGCTTGTGAGGAGTTGCCCCGACGACCAAAGCCTAGTTTTAGGAGGAGACTTAAACGGGCATATAGGAGTACAGTCAGACGGATACCCGGGTGTACGTGGGGGTTTAGGATTTGGACGGAGGAATGAAGAGGGACGCATGATATTGGATTTCGCTACTGCGCATGAACTGGTTATAGCAAACTCGTTCTTCCAAAAGAGGAAATCATAGCTGATAACCTTCCAGAGCGGCGCAATGAAACGCAGATTGACTACTTCCTGATGCGTAAAGGTGACTTCAGGGCTTGTAAAGATTGCAAGGTCCTCCCTAAAGAGGGTTGCCACTCCCAACATAAACTGTTGATTTTGGATTTATTCTTGAGTAGACGAGCAACCAAGTTAGAGAAGGTTGTAAAGCCAAGAATCCTTTGGAAAAACCTTATGGGTGAAGCAGCAGAGACGTTTAGATCGATGACCAGCACGAGGTTCGCATTAGAGATCCAAAACGGCCCGCATATGGATGCTGATGAGTTGTGGACACACTTGGCAAAGGGTATGAAGGAGACGGCAAAGGCGGTACTAAGGGAAACAAGAGGGACAGGTAGTCAGCGTAAAGGGGGTAGAGAATCTTGGTGGATCAGTGAAGAGGTCCAGACCAAGGTTGCCACAAAACTTAGTTGCTTTAAAGAGCTTATCAGGAGCAAGCAATACGGGACAAATGAGGACTGGTCCTTGGCTAGGCAGAGATACTACAAAGCCAAGAAAGAAGCAAAGAATATTGTAGCTATAGCAAAAGAAAGAGCGTACGAAGAACTGTATAGGAAACTAGACACCAAGGAAGGCAAAAACGATATATTCAGAATTGCTAAAGCAAGGGAGAGAAAACGTAGGGATTTAGGAGACGTCATCTATATTAAGGATGAAAGCGGACGGAGCATTGTGAAAGTGGAAGACATAAGGAAAAGATGGGAAGAGTACTTCGCCATCATGTTTAATAGGAGAGAGTCAAGGCGAAGTGAAGGAGGAATCGATCACGGTACCCATTCAGACATTTGTTGTTATGACGACGATACTCCGAGGATCAGCCAAGAGGAAGTAAGGTTCGCTCTAAAGAAGATGGGGAGAAACAAAGCAACAGGTCCAGACCAGATTCCTATCGAGGCATGGAGATGTTTGGGAGACGTGGGGATAAGCTTGCTGACAAGCCTTTTCAACAAGATTTGGACAAGTGCAAAAATGCCAGAAGAATGGAGACTTAGCGAGGTCATACCTATCTATAAGAACAAGGGGGACGTGCAGAGTTGTAGCAACTATAGGGGCATTAAATTCCTAAGTCATACCATGAAGCTATAGGAGGGAGTGATAGAGATGAGGCTTAGAAGGGTTACGAAGGTGGCAGAGAACCAATTCGGTTTTATGCCAGGTAGGTCGACGATGGAGGCTATTCACATCACCAGAAGCCTTGTGGAGAAGTATAGGGAAAGACAAAAGGCGCTACATTGTGCCTTCCTAGATTTGGAAAAGGCATACGATAGTGTACCACGACAGCTGATTTGGAGGACGCTACAAGCGAAAGGAGTTACCGGGAGATACATTAGGATTATTAGGGATATGTACGATAGGGCGAGGACCAGTGTCCGAACCCCTGTGGGGAACATTGAACTTTTCTCGGTAGAAATGGGCCTACACCAGGGTTCGGCGCTTAGCCCGTACCTTTTTATGTTGATCTTAGACGAGCTGTCCAGTGGTCTACAAGAGGAACTACCGTGGTGTATGATATTTGCCGATGACATTGCGCTTATTACGAGATCGACGGAGGAACTAAACCAGAGGCTAGAGAAATGGAGAGAAGCCCTTGAAGACCATGGTTTGTTCGTGAGTCGAGAGAAGACAGAATACCTTAGATGTGACTTCGATAAGCAGAAGATCAGACAAAATGGGGATGAGGATATTAGCATTAGGGGACGGATATTGCGTCCGAAAGAGTCTTTTAGATACTTAGGATCGGTGATACACAAATCGGGGGGGGATAAACGAAGATGTGACACATCGAATCCAAGCTGGATGGATGAAGTGGCGAGCAGCTTCTAGAGTCATGTGCGACAAGAGGATCCCGCTAAAGCTGAAAGGGAAGTTTTATAGAGTGGCTATTAGACCGGCTATGTTATACGGGTCAGAATGTTGGGCGATGACGAAAGCCCAAGCGACTCGAGTAGAGGTGGCTGAGATGATGATGTTAAGGTGGACTTGCGGGAAGACCTTAGCAGACAGGATCCCGACGGGAGCTTTTAGAGCCGAACTTGAAGTAGGGACCATCATTAACAAGCTAAGGGAAGAGCGCTTGAGATGGTTTGGTCATGTTAGGAGAAGAGATGAAACAGCACCACTTAGGAGAGCGGAGGCTATTCACGTGGACGGCATACGAAGAAGGGGGCGACCTAAGATGAGGTGGGAGGATCGATTAGCGAAGGACCTAATAGAACTTGGCTTGTCGGAGGACATGACGTTGGATAGGAAGGCATGGCGAACTAGGATTAGAGTAGAATATTAGGTTAGGGTAGGATTTTTGTGTGACCTAGATGGCCATATGTTTCCATATTGCCTTGCCAAAGGAGGTTTGTGAGGGTTTGGCCTAGAGAAGTGGCTCAGCTAAGGTGAGTCGACGCTACAGAGGACTTTGACGTGACAAGAAAAGAGGTAGGTAGATGGAGGGGGAAGGACGGATTTCCGAATGCGCCAGAAGAGCTTTCTGGTAGAGGTCGTGGACTACGAGGGTAAGGCATATGGGATTAGATTAAGTAGACTTTTTATTTAGACTTTGGTTCTCTGTGACCTTACGTAGGGGTTTTTGGCCTTGAGTCTCGAGAGGCCTAAACCGAGGGGGGAGGTTACTCTTGTGTTTGTTCCCCCAAAATGTCTGTCGGAGGACATGACCAATGAGAGTTTATCTAGAGGACTAGGTGTATAGGCCTAGTTTAATGGTTTGGAGGGCAGGTGAGAGGACTAGGATTAGTGTAGCTAGGCGGCCTAAGTTCATTTTTTTTTCCATAGGTTGTTTAGAAGTCGTTACTGCCTTGGTCCCATCGGGTCCCTTTCAGGTTTTGTCTTTTCGTTTTTATATGCATATTTGTCTTGGTTGTTTCTTACTACATGTTCGAGTTGCCTATTAGTTTGCTACTTGTATGTTCTTTAATATGCTCAATATGGTTGCCTTTGTATTTGTATGTGTATTGTCAAACATGTTTCTAAGATATCGGTGGGCGCATGGTTGATACTCGTTTCGACCCTCAATGTAGCTGGACTCAGCAGACAGGTATTTATTCCTTTTAAGATTCTTGACAGTCAGGTATGGTTATTCTAATCATTTCCCATTTTTCGCCTTGCACATCTTTGTGGCCGGAGGTCCCTATGGAAGCAGTCTCTCTACCTTTGTGTAGAGGTAAGACTGTCTACAGCTTACCTCCCCCATACCCCGCGCAGGGATTGAGCTCTGTTGTTGTTGTTGTTGTTGTTGTTGTTGTTGTTGTTGTTGTTCTTTAATGTATTTGTAGGCTTTGATTGAAGGTAACTAGAAAAATTGATAAGCCACTCACAAAGCTAATAAAAGTCATCTTTAATGTATTTGTAGACTTTGTTTCTTGTGTATCTTCCAATTCATGTATGATGTATATGTATAGATATAGTGAAATAAAGAAAGAAAGAACGCGATAGAAGGGGGAAAAAATAAGAATGTATATTGAAGGCCAACTGAAAAATTGAAATGAAATGTTTTACTTTCTATTTCTAATTTCATATAAATTTTCATCATAATGTTTTTGTAAAAGGTAAAATTGAAAATGAAAACCAAAATAAAGAAATATACTATTTTGATAAATATTATTAAAACTATACTAATTTATTAAATAAGTTTTTTCTACTACATTAATTTGGGAAAAAACTCCTATTTGAGTATCATGTGGCTATTTGTGTTGGTTATGGATTCATACGTGATAACGAATGATAAATTACTTTAAATAATCTTGAACACGAGTGAAATAAGATCCTCGATGATGAAATCTCAAAAAGACGAGCTTTTTCTTGTATAGGTTATTCAAAGAGGGGAAGACTTTAAATGAGATGTATTCGGTCTAATTAACCGGAATATCGATATCATTTGATTGTTTCGAACTTTTTCTCCCTGACCACTATCAAAACATTTACATATATAAAAAGTTTTAAATCGAAGACCTATTGTCAAGATATGATAGCTTGACCACTAAATTACATTGGCAGTGGTTAAATGATGAAACCATCAGGAAGGGTATATACGAAGAGTCGAAGAGTTTTTTATAAACTAGTCAACTCCAAGTAACTAAAGGACATATAGTTTTAGATTATAGATGGATGATTTTGAGCAATCGGTAAAAATAGCCAGATAACTGATCAATGGTGTGTGACGTGTGTCATTGTATTCCTGCAAAACAGGGGAGCAAATGACTCATTCATCAGAAGAGAAAATATAAAAAGATATAAACATGAGATTTCAAAGGTATAACTACAGAAAATAGAAAGCACCTTTAGACCAATTCACGATATTAGCAGTGACCTTTAAAAGTTTTAGTTATTAGCAATGACCTTTCATTTATTGGCGTAAATAGCAACATTTGACACGTGTCTTTGATGACATGGCAAATTTTTACTGATGTGTATTTTCTTATTTATCTATTATTCTTATTTTCGTTGTCAGGTGAGTTTCCCCCAAAATAAAAACTCCCACATCGTAACAGTGACACTCAATTAGGGTTTACAGAGTTCATAAAACCCAAAATTGATTACGGACGATAGGGAAGCAATTGAGGGTTCTGATGATTATATTTGTTTTCTATTTAAATATAATAATGATTAAGAGATTTTTACATTAAAATACAAAATTTGACCCGTTTCATTCGGCCTCATAGAGATATAGTATGATTCCCAGTACCGTTCGATCATCTGTAAATGTGTTGAATATGTCATGACTAATTCTTTTGATTAATGTGATTTGTTTTATACAGGTTTGGGATTTGAAGACTACTGATTGTCTACAAACATTCAAGCCACCACCTCTATTGAGGGTATGGCTAGTTTACTAGTTACTACCATATAAATCACAATGGGTCCTTAATTTGTTTTCTTCCCCATGTAATTTTGCGTTTCTTTTGATTATGATTTACAGGAAGGTGATGCTTCTGTAAATTCCGTTCACCTTTCCCCCAAAAATTCTGACCATGTACTAGTTTGTAACAAGACATCATCCATCTACCTTATGATTTAAGTAATCGATTTTTGGTTTTATGAATTCTATAAACCTATGTCATGTTACGATTTAAGGGTTTTTATTTTGGGGGAACCGATTGGGCAACGAAAATAAGAATAATAGATAAATAATAAAATCAACGACAGTAAAAAGTTGTCACGTCATTAAAATTTTCCACGTCATCAGAGATACGTGTCAAATGTTGCTATTTACGCCAATAAATGAAAGGTCATTGCTAAAATCAAAACTTTTAAAGGTCACTGCTAATATCATGAATTGGTCTAAAGGTGCTTTCTATTTTTTGCAGTTATCCCGATTTCAAAAATATATTTTTGTAAAGAATCACAAAGAAAAGCTTTAACCATCAATAAGTCATCTTGAAATTTCTCAGATTCTATTGCTGGTAATCTCCTTAAAAGACTTCTCATAAGGAATTTCACCTGTATTAAAAAAAAGGCATTATCAGATTCTTCTTTTTATAAGTGTGACTGAATACATAAAACAAAGTTTTATTCGGGTAAAATAAAGAGTTTTTTTCTAAAATAATGTAGTAATTAAAATTATTTATTAAATTAGTATAGTTTTAAAAATATTTATCATTTTAGTATAAAACTTTATTTTTAGCATTATATTTGTTCATTTTAAAATAATAACATATAAAGATTGTAAGCTATGTGTAGACTAGGAAACAAACTCATAAACACTATATCACTCCCCAGTTCTCAAAGAGTCAAAGCCATAATTTTTTATTTTTTAAGATCAAGTAAAATTTATACAGAAAGATCATTCGCTAAGTATCCATCTCTTGTATAAATCTAATCATTCATGCATCAATACATCTACTTTTAAAACAAAACAAGCCAATGAAGAGGAAGTAAAAAGTAAATTGTAACTTGTTAGTGCGGTCTATAATGATAGATGACTCAAAAACTTTCAATTGGTTTTTTTCTCCTATTTTGCAAAAATGGAAACTCAAGTAAGTCATAAGTGCTTGTTTATAAACATTGTCATTAGACTTTCAATAACAAAATATATTAAAACCAAGAATATGACATGCATGATAGACCTCTCATCAACCAAATGAATATAAATATGGTTTATAGATGGCATGGACTTCAGCTTTATAAACGAGATACACAGGGGACCAAAATCACAATTTTACAGTAATATCTGACGAACGCCATAATAAAATGATCAGTTGTTGATGATTATTAAATACTGTAACAAACTCTGAAACCAACCAAGTTCGCACCAGCTAAAAATTGATGGGTGTTTGATTACTGGGCAAATAATGTATCATTATAGTAGTGTATGTATATTTCAATTTAAGTTATGTGTATTGGAGATAATTAGTGTTATGAGTTTATTGGTCTAACCATTGCTTTTGATTTTTCTTTTCAATTTTTAAATTTAACAAATATAATGCTAAAAATAAAGTTTTATACTAAAATGGTAAATATTTTTGAAACTATACTAATTTGGTAAATAATTTTGGGTGAATATCATATATACCCTATTAACCTTTTAAATCACATAATTTACATAATATCAAATAAAACCAATTTAAGTAAAAGATCTAATAAAAACAATTCCACAAAAAGAATATCCCATCTTAGCCTTAATCATACCCGGTTGGTGACCAGGTTAAAATCAAAATATATAAATCATAGTTTAAAAAACGTGTATCTTACTATACATGGAAAAATATTTCAAATACTATTAAACTAAGATAGAATAAAGTAAATGATTTGGTTGACGTGTTAGCAGCATGTGCGGTTTGAGACGTGAGCATCTCAATTCTTAAGCACGCCTGAAGCAGCATGTCTGTTTCATCCAGTAGCATGACCAGATGACTATAGGTACAAAAAACTTCAGTTTTTGGTGGAGACATGTGTTTGCTAAATATGAGAATAGCATAAGTTTTGTATACTTGTAGTAACATGATGCAGGGCCTGGTTTTGTATACATCCTGGTTTTGCTTGCATGTACTTTGGGTGCTTGTTTCTTAATGGTTTGGGATATATAGTTGTTGGGTCGTGTATGATTGTAATTTGCAGATCTTTGCTACTGCTGCTGAGTTCATTAGTATGTGACCTGGTTCAAGCAATCATATGATTAGTTCTATAAGCATGAGTTGCAACATAAAAGGCGTCAATCTGTTTCCAACAACATGAAAAAGTCTATCCTTTGATAAATTAGTGTGCGACTATATGAGTAATAATCTATGGCAATAACAATATGACTATAAGAGTCTATTTAGAAATATATACTATATAAGAGTAAAAAAACTTGTAGATTTCCGACATAACGATAGATAAAAAGGCAATACAACTAAACCACATAGTCTACTGCTCTAAACTATTATACTTTTATTGCTAACGAAAAACAAAAAATTTAAAACCCCAACAAATATTAGCACACACTCCATTCTTTTTCTAAGATCCAGACAACCAATCAACTAATTAATACCATACCTAAAACCAAAAAGACTAAATAACAAATAGACTAACTTGAATCCTTAACTACTAAAGTACTAATAGACTAACTACCATACCTAAAACCAAAAAGAAATAACAAAAAGAATTGCTAATAACAAGAGCTAAGAAAAAAACAAAACTTCTAACAAAAATTTGGACCTAGAGAATTGCATAGATAATCTGGATGATACTGATATGCTGGTTAGCATGGTCATCAGCCCCTCATCAATATATGTTGATTTGTTGGTCAACATGGTCACAACCCAACCCACCCTGACCAATAACAAAATAAATTAAAAAGGTTACAAACAGCCTAGTTATCAGCCCCTCATTAGTATATGTTGATTTGTTGGTCAGCATGGTCACAACCCAACCCGGTCGCAACTGAACACGGCCTGACCAATAACAAAAAAAGGTTAAAACATTGACCCGAACCCATATTATCCCATTACCCAATCGTAACCCATGCATTTTGCAACCTCTATCTTATCTCACTGACGGTATTTGAGGTGACCAGTCAATCCAACGTTGCTAGGTTTGAACCAATGAATCACTATGTGTTGGTTTATAATGGGAATAGAGTACTACACCCACCACCCTTGTGCGTTTAGATGGTGACTAATTTTGTGGGTTTAAGTCTACCTTTTAAAACCAAATCCGTTAACCAAATAACTTAATTAGCGATCAAACTCATTTCATAATCCCCACACTCATCAACCATATAGTTAGAGACATGCACAACGTTTTAAACGATACAAACCGTACAGAAAGTAAAGAGTGAAGCGTCGTGTGAGGGAACATGCACATAATGTACAATTTTTAATATAAATCAAAAGCCACAAATATAACGTTTATGTGAAAGCATTAATCGTAATAATAATAATAATAAAACTTAATTGGTGGCCTACCTCAAAAATACTCTAAATTACTGCAAAAATCGAAAATCCTAAGCCAGTTGACAACCAACACCGTCTCATAGATAACCATAACTTGCAAATAATGTAACGTTTCGTCAAACTAAGAGGCCTACAAAGAATTATGGTCAACATGAGTTAAAGTTGTTAATAGAAAAACAACATTGGAAATAAAAAATAATCATCAAACTAAAATCATGGGTTGCAAATAATCAAATAAAGAATTTACCGTTGGATTCACAATATACATACTTTGAAAATAACAACATTATCCTGTTTCATTTTACCTTTTAGAGAAAACAATGACCTAAATCGACCCATTCAAAAGTAAATGAGTAAAAGAGGCACCTTTGTGATTACAATTCATCGAGTAAGTTTAATACATAAGGATTGTACAGAACTTAGTAGCTACCACAACCAATATGGAGTCATCAATTCAAGTATAAGAAAAATGCAACAGTTAGAGGTGGCATATTTGATCCATTTGCTTGATAATGAAGCATTTGGGGACTGGGATTACCTTTTATCCTTAATGGTTCATGAATTCAAATTTTAAATTCAAGAATATTAGAGCATATAGTGACATAGATAGTATTGGGCATCAACATGAAAAGAGAAAACTCACAGCCAGTATTTTTTTTTTTTCAATTCTTCAAAATATATTTGCCTCTCTCTTCATAGGCATATGGAAAGCCTCACAAAAGTCCTATCCTTTATTATCAAACTACAAAGCCAAACACCGAAACACATCAATAAGGAAGGCGGGATATGGAATGGTACATACACACGTCTTTCAAACTGATTTATGCAAAAAGATTAACACACAAATTTGGAGAAAAAAAACGGGTACATTGTTCTTAGAGTAGGACGGCCAGGAGCGTTTTGAATAAGTAAATACCAGGGGTTTCGTATCAAGATTTAACTCGAAATGCCTAAACTCGAAATTAACTGTCAACATCAACTGAATCTCAAAAAGCCTGTTAATTTCCTCCAAATCGTATCAAAATTTATCAAAACTATAGAGAATCACAAACATAAAACCTACATTCTAATTATATAAGAAACCCACCAAAAAGATCACATCATTATGTGAAACCAGAAAATTAATTACAATACTAATTAAGATAGTTTACCTAAAAATGAGATTCTAAGCGAGTAATCCAACGGCCACAAAAGTTGTTTCCACCAAGCATCTCTGCATAACAAAGAAGATGAAGAATTATTAAACCTAGAAATCAATTTCAAATGCACAAATCAACCCAAAGAAAACTATCACAGCTTTAATAATTAGAAATTAAAATTGAAATACAAAAAGTCTTTCACCCTAATACTATCATTAATCAGAGAATCAAAACATGTTAATCAAACTTTAACTATAGATAGAATCTGTTTAAGAAGAAATTAATAATCAGATTAATTAATCTGATTAATTAGTAACTATGAATTAAAAATATTTGATAACATAAATATGAATTAAGAAAAGAAGAAGAAGAAGCACCAGCGATATAACTTACGACGTGTGTTTTGGGGGAAGGGGGAAGACTGGACAGACAAATTAGGTTAAGAGGTGTGAAAGAATGGATACCGGTTTTAAGAGAGGGAAATAGAAACATGATTTTTAGTTTAGATGGCTCAGATTTGATTTGTGATTGAATTTGAATGGTTAGGATTAGAAGTTATATTTATTTTTTTCTCTCTACCAGCAATATATATTATCTTTCCCCTATATATATATATAATATATATATGAGGTTATCTCCAATGTTAAGGACGTCCTGAGCTGCTACATCATATCCTTACAAATCTCTACACATCCTTATAAATCCTTAAAATCCTATAATTTTACCACTAACCATACAAACATCCTTACATATTCTTTAACTCTACTAAAAACAAAAAAAATATAAGTAAGGGCACCTAAGGGCATGCCCTTGGATAAAGACATCCATCAAAAAATCTTTAGTTTTAAACAAGCTTCAACCGCAAAGGATTTCTAAGGCACCCAAAGACGCCCCATTGAAGATAGTCTAATGTAATAAAACATCTAAGAAACAAAACTTCACGCATCTTCTTTTCTCGAATCTGTAGTAATGGTAAACTACTAACCTGGCACATTACTTTGCGTGGTGAGATTTAACTGTGTGTACGGCAGCACATTTTTTGATATGCACATGGAACTAAATATTATAGGAGCATTTTGAAGATTTACGGCGTGTTTGGTTCACGGAATGTTTTTGGATAGAATGGAATCTATTGAAAAAATTGGAATCTGATAGAATGGAATTTGATGGAATGTTTTTCATCTTTTGAAGATTTAAGGGAGAGACGAAATGAGATTCCTTCCCCCATCCTCATGGAATGGAGATTCTATCAAATGAGGGAATTTTGACATTCCAACGGAATGATATTCCTTCATCATTGAGCAACCAAACGCACTAAGGAATGGAACTCAATTCCGATTCCATCAAATTTTATCAGAATCTACGAACCAAACGCGACCTTAGAGAGTGTATAACAGTATAAAAGTATGCATAAATAGTGGCTAAAAAACTGAGGCTGTGTTAAATATATGGGTTTTGTTAGTGACAGCACTTAGGGTTGTCAGTAAAAACTAATTGGATACATTAAAATTTGTACCTTGCTGTTAGAAAAATCAGGGGAAGGTTTTTAATATATAATATACAAGTTTTTAAGCATGTAATATGTTGTTAGTGACAGCCCTTATGGCTATCATTATCATTTTCCTAAAAATATACCCATAAATAATTACTATAAAGCGCTTGCAATAACAGTAATACATGTATAGTTACCCAATTACCTTTGACAAGTAAATCAAATTAATTCTTAATTATTCATACCTGCATCTTTTTAGACCACAAATAAAGGAATGAACTTTGACGACAGAAGAAGGGGAAAAAAAAGAAACATAAATCAATACTTTTTGATAAAACTGTTGTAAAGATCCAATCTATCTCAAAAATGTAAAATGGATCTACAGTCAAAAACTCATGTTAACCTTCCTAAACATTGTAATCTCATTGTGCCCCCGTTTGTTACATTGCTTTATGATATTTATAACCCAAAACATAAGTTACCTTTTTGCAGTGATGGATCACTCTGATCCTACTATTAAGTAAGGGTGAGCAAAAACCGAACCGAAAAACCAAAAACAAAAAAAACCGACAAAATCAAACCGAAAAAACCGAAAACTGAACGAAATCCATTGGTTTGGTTTTTGTTTTCTAAAAATTTCGAACAGATCGGTTTGGGTTTCGGTTTCATATGTCAAAAAACCGATCAAAAACCGAACCGAACTGAACCGAATCAATTATATATTAATTATTTAATATTTATATCATATTACATTTATATTTATTACTTATAATTTGTAAAAATGTTAATATATTTAAACTTTTTATCTTTTTAGTATACAAATCTATATAAATTGTATGTTTTAGATGAAAACGTACAAGAAAATCAATTCGTTTTATAAAACTTATATCAATTTTAACACCTAAAAAATATAATTAGTCAATAAAAAACATCTTTATATTTTAATTTCTATATCATAATTTTTTGTGTGAACAAATGAAAATTAAATCTATAACATAATAAACAAAAAAGTAAAAAAAAATTATAATAAAAACCAAACAAAAAGCGAAACCGATCCAAACCGAACCAAAAAACCGACAAACCGAACAAAAACCGAATCCAATGGATTGGGTTTTCTAAAAACCGAATGGATCGGTTATGGTTTCGGTTTTAGCCAAAAACCGAACCAAACCGATCCATACTCACCCCTACTATTAAGCATCTTGATTGCATTATGGATTCCCGTCAAGTGGCATCTGATCATCAACATCACTTAAAAACCCATACCCATTTTCATGGATGGGGATTCCCTAAAGTTATAACTTTAATGGTAAAGTTTAGTCAATCTTGACCTTTGGATCAAAATCAAAGAATCTGTGAATCTTGTCCTTGGATTTTAATTCAAGGATCAAAACTTGACTAGTTATTTTGGGTCCCCCATCCCATTTTCATTAACATCATCTAAAAATCTCATCATCATATTTGTATGTATCTATATCATCCAAATCCATTTTTATCTTTCAAATCCATTTTCATTTCCGGTCTCATCTTCCATTTTCAGATCTTGTTTTTACAAAGTCAAACATTCAAATAAAGAGCTTAATAGGTGCCAAGTGGATAAAGTAAACAATGACCTGTTACACATCATTACCCATCCGGTAAAGACCCTAAATTAACGTATTTGCCGGTTTGTAACCTCACATATAAGTTATTTTAGTACAAGCCCCAGAAAAGTAAAACCGTGACAAGTTGTGCCATTTTCCAATCAATTAACCTTTATATATGTTGTGAAAAGTTTATATATATAAGGCCAACTCCTTTTGCTGGTTTTAGATCTTGTTTTGTAATATTGTGTTATACACGAGAGCTTGTTCAGCCGTTCAGCCGTTCAGGCATGATATGCAATTAGAACTTTTGCATTCTATTCTATCTTTAGAACTTTGGTATCCAACTCGCTTTGCAAGCCAACTAATTAATCCAAAGGTGACAAGCGATTTTTAAGCCGACTAATTAATTCCAAAGTGACAGGCGAGTAGCTTGGAATGGAAGTTGGTGAACCTCCATGGTTACAAGGGGTATATTTTTTTTTACGTATGATTCGAACTTATGACCTCTAGTATCCTCAACCTTAGAGACCAAACTTTTATCACCACGCACCATCCTTTTGGTTGAATTATATGTCAAATTAAAAATGTGTTTAAAATGTAGGTTTAACGGTATGTCTAATAAAAAATGATTGTCACATGTCAAATTCAATGATAAAGATTATGAAAGAAAAAAATATGAAATCCATGTGTCAAATATTAAATAGATTAGACACATTTTAGTCACATTTATTAGACAACATTTATCATTACCCATTGGGATTAGTTTCCTGTAATGTAACTATCTTTGACCGAATGTCTATAGTAGGAAAAAACTAAAGTTATGTGTATTGTATGTAAGCAACTTGAAAAAATGTTTATTGTATGTAAGAAAACATATGTGGGAACCATATACAGGTACCACTTGTCAGATTGTAATTGGTTGAAACGAAATTCTTACATACAATAAACATTATTTCAAAGTTGTTTACATACAATACACACAGCTTTAGTTATTTCCTACTATAGACATTCATTCAAAGTTTCTTATATTCGAGGGAACTAATCTCTTAACCATTCTATCCATGAAACAATTCAATGTTGTATACCAAGATTGGAACCATGATATCATGAAACACTCAATGTTGTGTACCAATATTTGAACCATGATATATTGTGGGCTTACTGATGTAGCTTTTGTAGTTTAATTATCATTGTCATAGGACAACATCGTAATTGGTATCGACGAATGATAAGGCAAACTCTTTCGAACACTTTTGTTTAGACGCATTTTACCACTTTTTGAACCCCATTGGACTCGGTTTCATTACGGATTTGAAGGAGGATTATAACCACTTTAACAAGTTTTACATATAAATGGTGAAATGTTACATCTAGCTATATTATTACGTCATTCTTATTTGGTTTATCCCGGATACTCCCTTTTGTGCTAGTTACGTCCGTCACATGTTACTCTGTACGTATTATCATAATCTATATACGAGTGTAAGTACCTACACGTTGCGGCGGTAAGATGGTAGGATGATAGTCAAATGCCTTAGTCATACGGGCTCCACCTAGGATTTAAAATTTCATCGAAAATATATCGAATGACATCTCTAATGAAAGAGCATGAAATTTTATGAACACCCATATAATTTTTATAATTTATCGATTTACGGTTTTTGAGATAAAAGATTTTGAATGAATTGGAGGACTAAATGATTTATGGAGGAGGGAGAAAACAAATGATTGGTTGAGATTTGAGGAGGGAAAAAAAATATGAGTTGTTGAGATTTATTTTAAGGGTATTATGAATAAATGATAGGGGTATTTTGGGGTTTTCACTTATGTAAAGTTGAAATTTTGGAAGGAGGATATGCTTTATAATGTAGTAGAGATAATCTATAACCCCTTATAAAATATATTGAATTCTTCTATTTTAAGAAACTTAACACTTTTTTATATTCAAAATACCCTTATTTCTTAATCTTAATTCCCATATACAATTAATCTATACTTTTATACTATCTAATAGTTAAACAACTCTCTCTTTAAATGTTACATGAGAAAATTATCTAAAATAACGTTAATGATTAAATTACAGTACTAGTTCTTTATCTTTTAAAATATTTTCATTAACCTTTTGAATCAATTATTTTAACATCAATTATCTACACCACTTGACGCCGTCTCCACAACCAACAGTCACTCCCACCATCACACTGTCACCGCTACAACCATTGTCGCATTATGCGGGTACCATACGAGCTTGATGAAAATGGGTTTTTGATGATGATGAGATGCCATGGACATGATGAGATTTCTTTAAGCATAAAAAAGAAAAATGAGATGGAAAATACTATATATGGACTTATAAAATAAATCGAAATGAATATAAAAATTAAAAATGACTTGTCACCCGATGATAGAACCTAAATAGACGTATTAGTTGGTTTGGAATCCCAAGAAAAAAAAATTATTACTATGATCCCAAAAAAAATAAAATGCGACAAGTTGAGATACTTTTCAATCTGTTAGCCATATATATAAACTTTGCACAAATTATTATATTTATATTGAAAAATGTGAGTATATGGATGTTAGGCACCTAACACCCTTCACATACTAATTTTTTAATATTTATATAAATGATTGACTCTCCTTGTTTTTTATGGCTTAAAAAATCAAAATGTGAGGATTAATTTATACACCCAACTTAAGTGTTTAATAGCCACATTTCCTCATTTACATTATGGAAAATGACTATTCCTCATAACAAAATAGCATAAAAATCTTCTTAACACTTTAAGAAGGTGACATGTGGTATTCACTAATTCTCTTTTTTAATTTCACCTCTTGATTTTTCCACATGTTATCATCCAATAGTTAGAGGGATTTTTAGGTTATTTTGTTTAGAAGATTAATCATTTCCCTTATATTATAATTGGTTTCTATAACTTCAATTCAAGCTTCTCATCTGCACATATTTAACTTCAAAGTCTTCATTTACATCTAGCTTACTTCACCTTTACCTAATATCTGTTGTCACGCACGTATTGACGTATAAATACATGTTTGTATCATTGTATGTATGTCTTCTCCACATTCATCTCTCTCTTTTCATTCAAAGGACAACACACCACTTTCCGGCCAACTAAGGAAAAATGGTGTCACGTGGTTGTTCAAACTTCGTATACCACCAAACTGACTGCATTCTTCTTTTCGTTTTCATGTCTGTGTCCTTGGTTCCCCTTCAAGCAGAAGCTGCCACCAAGAAGTATCAGTTTGATGTGAGACTAATTTCTAATTCAAGTTCCGGTCAACACATTTGATATGTGTTGTTAAATGTATAGCTAAAAACTGTTTTTGTATATTTTTATCATCAGGTTCGAGTGCGCAGTGTGAACCGATTGTGCCATGCCAAGCCCATTGTGACCGTAAATGGGATGTTTTCAGGCCCTACTATCTATGCTCGAGAAGGCGACAGAGTCATCATCAATGTTTAAAATTATGCACAATATAGCATGTTGATTCACTAGTATGTTTCACAATTTAGGCTGATTTTGCAATACTGTTAAGTATCTAGCTGGTTGCAATGATGTTTTTATTTTGTTTATAGGCACAGGCTGAAACAATACAGTAACAGATGGGCAGGCATACATAACACAGTGACCAATCCAGACAGGAAGTAGCTACGTATATGACTTCATCACTTCAATGTTACAGGTCAGAGAGGAACGTTGTCTGATTCAGATATATGCAAACAGAAATCAACTCCTTCAAAATTACTCAGAAATACATAGTAAAAGCAAAAAGATAAGCTATAATGAACAATAGCCACTGCCAAAAGAACAATCACAATCATCACATGGTTGTGAACTTTTTACAGATCTTTATTTAATACAAAAAGGCAAAACTTTTGCCATTAAACTTTGTGGGTTGTAAGTTGTAACTAAGTAGTCTATACGGATGTACAAAATTATATATGCATCACTTTTCATTCCATCTATTAAGGAATCTAAAAGGCAAGTTACATAACCTTGATACTGCCACTCCATCATGTAGAGACAGAGTACTCATAGCCACGCGAAATGCGAAGATAATCAGCAGTCCTAAAAGACATGTACCTCTTAGCATACTGATAAAGCCAATTTGGTGCATCTTGATGACATTCCTTTAAAAGCTCAGACAGTGCTTTAGCAATGCACGAGTTCTTCGATGTGAAAAAAGACGTTGCCAGTCCTCTTTTTCCAGCACGCCCAGTCCTGCCGATTCTTTGGACATAAGTATCAATATCCCGCGGCAGGTCGTAGTTCACAACCTGTGCAATACCAGCAACATCAAGACCTCTTGATGCCAGGTCAGTAGCCACCAGAATCGGCGTCAAACCCATTTTAAAAGATGCTAGCGCCCTTTCTCTTTCCTATAAAAGTTCAAAACACATATAATTTAGTGTGCAGTTGCGCATGTAAGTATAAGTAAAGACAGAAAATTTATAATAATATAATAAAGATCTTACCCTTTGACATTTGTCCCCATGTAAAGACACAGCAGAAAACCCGTTGCTGTTAAGCCAACATTCGAGTGCATTTGCACCTCTCTTTGTCGCCACAAAGATCAAAACCAGTGCAGTCTGAATCGCAAAGCAACAAGAAGCCAAATTACAAAACTTAAGAAAGAAAAAACTAAGAACTAGACAAATTAATGGGGTATTCACCTTTCCTAAATTTCCATTAGCAATCTGATAATCAAGAAGCTCTTTTAAGCGCTGTGGTTTCTCATTATCCTCAACGAGCATTAGTTCTTGTATAATCAGATGTGTACTTGAACCGGCTCTTCCAACAGAAATGAAAACATGGTCTGAAAGAAAAGCCAAAGCAAGTGTCTGCAATTTATACGAATGAATACAATTAGTAACAATTACTTGGATCTTTTACACAAACAGCGGAATCAATAATGGCGCTAACCTGAACTTTTTTAGGCAATGTTGCACTGAACAACATTGTTTGTCTTCGACCGACTCTAGGATTTTCAGTGTGCTCCACAATCTTTCTGATTTGAGGTTCAAATCCCATATCTAACATACGATCAGCTTCATCTATGACCATGTATTTTATCATTTTCAGTGAAACTTTTGATGCTTCACAAAAGTCAATCAGTCTTCCTGGAGTGGCAACTAGTATATCCAAACCGCTCTCAAAGCTTTTAAGCTGCATATATCAGAATATCTAGAGAGTTAAACCAAATTTAAATAGACACAGTAACGCTTAAAAATAAAATAAAGATATAAGATGGTAGATAATGAACCTGAAGGGATTTTGGTTCACCTCCGCAAGCAATGCAAACTTTTAAGCTAGTTTGGTAAGAGAACTTTTTAGCTTCTTCATATATCTAACAAAAAGAGTTATTCAAAAGTTTTATGAAAACACTATCAGAACATACATCAATAAAACAATATATAATCAATAAAACAAACAACCTATCATCACCTATAAAATACGAAAGTAAGGAAATAAAGAAGTATATCTACACAAGCCAATCAGCATATCTAAAAAATCCAAAAAGTAAATACATATGGTATAACTATAAACGATTTAATTTAAAAAAATTAAAATTAACCTGAAAGCAAAGTTCTCGCGTGGGAGACAAAATAAGAGCAAGAGGATACATGACCTCTTCTGGAGATCTTTTCGAGACGTCTTTCAACATCCCAGATATTATGGGTAAACAGAACGCTGCTGTTTTACCACTTCCAGTCTGAGCACAAGCCATTAAGTCGCGCCCCCCCATTAAAACAGGAATTGCATGCCTTTGAATAGGTGTTGGTTGCGAATACTTACATATATGTCTTATAGTCTCGTTGACAACACCACCAAAATCCACATCAATGAACATATTTATTGGGTTGGGCACATCCAAGCCAATTATATTCACTGGTATGTCCTCATAGGCATCAAAGTTTATTTCACCACCTCTTACTCCCTTTTCTGATTCATTTGCTTCTAATTCATTAAGACTTAGTTCCTTAGTGTCACAAGATATCGCATCACAATCTACAAACTCAGATGTAAAAGCATATTTGTCATAAGTCGTGCCATAATCAGTCTTCTTTGTTTCCAAATAAACTTCTTGGTCCTTACCACCAGACATTCGAGAATACTTGACTGCCCTATCATAGCAATTCTCTACCTTCAGACTCTTGTTAAAATCAAGATGATGGTCATTCAAACACATGTATCTCTCAGCATACTTATAAAGCCAATTTGGTGCATCTTGATGACATTCCTTTAAAAGCGCAGAAAGTGCTTTAGCTAGGCACAAGTTCTTAGATGTGAAAAAAGACGTTGCCCGTCCGCCTTTTCCAGCACGCCCAGTCCTGCCAATTCTTTGGACATAAGTATCAATATCCCGCGGCAGGTCATAGTTCACAACCTGTGCAATACCAGCAACATCAAGACCTCTTGATGCCAGGTCAGTAGCCACCAGAATTGGCGTCAAACCCATTTTAAAAGATGCTAGCGCCCTTTCTCTTTCCTATAAAAGTTCAACACACAATTTAGTGTGCAGTTGCATGTAAGTATAAGTAAAGACAGAAAATTTATAATAATATAAAAAGATCTTACCATTTGACATTTATCCCCATGTAAAGACACAGCAGAAAACCCGTTGCAGTTAAGCCAACATTCGAGTGAATATGCACCTTTCTTTGTCGCCACAAAGATCAAAACCAGTGCAGTCTGAATCACAAAGCAACAAGAAGCCAAATTACAAAACATAAAAAAGACAAAACTAAGAACTAGACAAATTAATGGGGTATTCACCTTTCCTAAATTTCCATTAGCAATCGGATAATCAAGAAGCTCTTTTAAGCGCTGTGGTTTCTCATTATCCTCAACCAGCATTAGTTCTTGTATAATCAGATGTGTACTTGAACCGCCTCTTCCAACAGAAATGAAAACATGGTCTGAAAGAAAAGCCGATGCAAGTGTCTGCAATTTAAACGAATGAATACAATTAGTAACAATTACTTTGGATCTTTTACACAAACAGTGGAATCAATAATGGCGCTAACCTGAACTTTGTAAGGCAATGTTGCACAGAACAACATGGTTTGTCTTCGACCGACTCTAGGAATTTCAGTATGCTCCACAATCTTTCTGATTTGAGGTTCAAATCCCATATGTAACATAAGATCAGCTTCATCTATGACCATGTATTTTATCATTTTCAGTGAAACTTTTGATAATTCACAAAAATCAATCAATCTTCCGGGAGTGGCAACTAGTATATCCACACCGCTCTCAAAGCTTTTAAGCTGCATATATCAGAATATCTACAGAGTTAAACCAAATTCAAATTGACACAGTAACGCTTAAAAATAAAACAAAGATATAAGATGGTAGATGATGAACCTGAAGGGATTTTGGTTCACCTCCATAAGCAGCAGCAACTTTTACACCAGTTTGATTGCAGAAGTTTTTCGATACTTCAAATATCTAACAAAAAGATTATTCAAGATTATTAGCCTAAACCTTACTTCCAAATTGTAAGACAATAATCAAAACCATTCACTTTTCTTTTTCAAATTTGTCTTGGGCCAGTCTTCACTTAAATCAGTCATAAGGGTCCCAATCCATAACACATCATAATCCATTTAAGCCCAAATCAACCACAATATTAGCCCACAAAAGAAATTTGTCAATGGGCCTAAAAATTCAAAACAATGAAGCTAAGTCCAGATTCCATTTATTTCCATAAATCAAAATCCAATCAGGCTTCAAACTTTCATTATCTTAAAAATCATGAAACAGACACCAAAACACGCTTGATCCAATCATAATCACATCCTAAAACAAAAGTATAATATTCTACTAGCAACACATTAGACCTTAACAAAACTACCTGCTTAAACTACTCCATTATTGAATCAAAAAGCACGGTAATCAAACCGCAAATATCATAAATATATCAACTAAAAAACACTTTTCTTAAGCAAAAACACCAGAACTTTCACTCTAGAACTATTACAAAAATGAGTAGATTATCCAGAATACCAACTTTTGTGCAGAAAAGCAATTAAGCGTTCCAAACCACTATTAAAAACACATATGTTTAAACTTTGAACCCCAACGGTTTTAAACATCAAATAACATCTTAGATTTGAAAAATATGCTTCCATCAAGATAAAGCCACACATAACCATATGCCATATGCAATAATCAACCATTATAACGGACCATGAGTGCATAACCACATCTTCAAACCACCCCTTACTAAAAGTAGCCGGAACTTGAAGCAATAAAAAAAACTTATATCAGATATAAGATTTAACAAATGCACAAATAAATAATGAACTATATAAAAATATTATAAAAAAAGCCAGATATAAGATTGAACAAAAAAAAACATCAAGAAATTATATCAGGTAAAATGCAATAATAAATAATGAACTAAATAAAAAAAAAGATTAAACAAGCCAAATTGAAACATATACAAAAATGCCACATAAATTAACACATACTGTAAATATAATTTATATAAGAAAGAAAAAAAAGAAAAAAAAAAGATACCTGACAACATAGCTCCCTGGTTGGCGAAAGAATTAGCGCAAGAGGGCAAGCAACCTTCTCCAGCCGTTCGGGCACTCTCCGGAATTCTTTCAACACCCCAGAAATAATCGGAAAACAAAATGCGGCCGTTTTCCCACTTCCCGTCTGAGCACAAGCCATTATATCATGGCCAGCCATTATTACCGGAATCGCATGTCTCTGAATCGGAGTGGGACAGACATAAGCTTTCCTTATGTTCTTGATAATAGTCGGACTAAAATCGACATCTGTAAAATTGACTATCGGACTGGGTACATCCGGCCCGGTTACAACGACTGATAAATCTAACCCACCATCTTTTATTTTATCTGGAAATTCGGTTTCTTCATTTGCGTTAATGTTTATTGGGGTATCACATTGTTCAAGATTCTGAACGTAACTAGTGTTGGTGATGAAACGGCGGTGGGATTCAATGGATGTGGGTCGGGGACGAGGGGGTTTAGCAACGACGTCAGCGTATGATAACCTCATTGATAACTTTTTTATATTGATTTGATTGCAGAAAGGAGAAAGAAATTTAAAGGGGGGTTGGGGAAGAAGGGAGTGGGTGCGTGTATCGATTATATTTTATTTTTTTATTTTCTTCTAGCGCCAAATGACGAGGTGAAAACTTTTGAATTGAAAAAGATATACAGGATCCTATTTATACAAGTGATAATAGATATCGATATCAATGAGTAACTATAACAAATTCTGATTAACTATCTACCTAACTAACTATGCTAAAAAAATCTCATTCTTTTCCCGGCAGCTCAAGTCATATTCGGGCCTAAATCAAAACTTAGAAATGAGGCCTTTTTTCGATTAAAATTTGTTTTAGAGGATTTGCTATAGCAACACTCCAATTTACAAGAGGTATACAATTATACTTATCGTGTTTAAACACCCATCATATATGAAGTATATATTGATACTTTTTATATGATACTTTGACTTTTCTGGTCAAAGCGAATATACTTCTCGTGTAAGTACAAAATCACGTATAGTTGGTGTATATGACGAATTGGTGAGTGTGTTTATATACGTTATCATTTAAAAAGAGAACAAAAAAACCAAAAAGTATTACAACTCTCTTCCATTAGTTAAAAGAAATAAAATTCCTTAATAAAGTTTGGTGATGACTTAATAAGGTTCAAAAATATTTTAATTGAAAAAGTCACATAATATCTTTTAAGATAATGAGGGTATATTTTCTAAACAACATATAAGAAAAGTATTGGAAAAATAAAAATAAACAATCTAATTAAATGTCGATAAAAAATAAAATAAAAGAGATAAACTATATTTGTCATTTGGGCCAAATAGTTAATGAATAAGTGAGTAACTATCCGCGCATTGCGGCGGTGAGATGGTGAGGGTAATAGGTGATAAAGTGTGACAGCCAAATGCCTAATTATCTGTACGGGTTCCGTCCTCGGATTTAAAAATTCGTCGGAAGTATATCGAATGACATCTCTAATGAAAGAGCATGAAATTTTAAGAACACCCATATAATTTTTATAATATATCGATGTATAGTTTTTGTGATAAAAGATTTTGAATGAATTAGAGGAATAAAATGAGTTATGAAGGAGAGAGAAAGTTGAAGGTTGTAGGGCATTGATATATGCATTATTATGTGTATATTGTTAAATGTTGAAAAGTGGATATGCTTTATAATATATCATAGATAAAGTTTTTATTAAACTATAATATCTTACAATCTGTCTATCCTTATTTGAAAATAAGGCTGGCATAACAAGTCCGACACGACCTGTTAAGACACGACACGATAAGACACGGAACCTGTTGGGGTTGAACATGACACGATAAGTAATCGTGTCATTTTTTTCTAATACGAACACAACACGAAAATTAACAGGTAACACGATAAAAACCTGTTTTTTTTTTCTTATTTCTGGAGATGTTAACACATATTTATATTCATATCTCTATCAATCTTTATATCTATATTAAATCTCTATATAAAAACCAAATTCTTATACAATAGCACATATACAAAACATTTCCCAGATTCACGCAAATCCAAAAATAAAGATGAAGACATAAACCCTAGATCTATAGGGGAAAAAAGGTAGAAAGAAGAAGGATCCGGTGGTGATGAAGAGGGCGATTGTCGTTGTCGTTGACAATCGGATCCACGGTGCAAATCTCCGTCGTTGTCGTTGTAGTTAGCGAGATCTCCGTCGTCTAGTGAATCTACCAGAATCCGGTTTCAGGATGGTTAGGATCAGATCGGAATGTAAAAGAATATCTTCTTAGATATTCAAAGTAATATGTATGGATTAACAAATATGTGTAGAAGTTGAGAAAGAAGAAGACAATGAAAAAGAATAGGATGTGGGGAAAAAGAACTCGGAAGTTTAGTGAAAGGGAAAGTTACCTCATTATATTTTACATTTATCCGATATATACATATATTATTATATATTAAAAATCTTAACAGGTTCTCTGTTAAGACCTGTTAAGATTCGTGTTGGACCTGTTAAGATACGAAACTTGTTAAGATCAAATACAAAACCTGTTAAGAACAGGTTGTGTCGTGTTGTGTTAACAGGTTTCGTGTCAAAATTGTCAGCCTTATTTGAAAACTCCTTTGAAACTAGACTTAGTTTTAAGCCTTTTAATCTTATTTAAAAATTTTCAAACAGAAATTTATCAATAAATTTTTTATATGGAAATTTTGTGATATACTTAACATATATATTATAAAATTTGAGGCCTTCAATCATACGGGGCTTAAAGCCTTTGTTTTATATGTTTTACCCTTAAGCCACTACTGAATTTTAAATTATAGTCGCAAATATCAAAAGTCTTATATACCATTTTTGATCGGGTTCACATTATAAAGTCCATTCACCGAATAGAACCCTAATTTTAACTTATTGATAAGAAACTTCCATTACCTAAGGGATCTAAAAGAATAAGACATACCATAGGTGGAAATTACCTGGTAAAGTATGTGCATCTAATTATAATCTCTTGGACCCAGAATATGTTTGTTTACACCGCACTTTTCAAATTCCCGAAGAATTAAATTTATGCATACAATTAGATGAATGTGGGTCGGGGACGAGCGGGTTTAGCAAAATGGTCAGCGTAAGATACTACGATAACATCATAGATAACTTGGTACCTACGATTAAACAAAACACAACAAAGGAGCCAAACAACAAACTAAAGCTTGGTACCAAGGGATGTAGAAATTACCTGCAGGTAAAGTATGTGCATTCAATTAGAATCTCTTGGACCTGGAATATGTTTGTTAATTACACTGCACCTTTCAAATTCTCGGAGAATCAAATTTGTGTATATTATTGGCGAAGTCCTACGTACAAACACCATAAAATAACTAATCATATATCTATGACAAACCAAATGTATAGTACGAATTTTTATTCTGAAATCCGAGGCTTTGATCTGGCTACGTATATACTGTTAGAACACCATTCAATAAATAAACATTTTATTGATAATCAAATTCGAATTACAACAAGATATAACAAGTAAATTAATTATTAACTAATCAATACAAGAAAGAAAAAGAACATAAACATAGTACGAATAAAACAAACTATCTTCCCCCTTTCAACTTTATATCTTTAAAATATTTATAATATCCTAAAATCGTTACATTTTCTCAACTCACACACCAAATCTATCCAAAATATGTTTAAAATATTTTTCAACCCTATATAAACTACCTCTCCTATTAATTCTTTAATTTAAATATCTACACCTAATATACTACTTTACAATACTTTTAATGAAATTATTTACACCACATTCATTAACCCTTAGAATAATTACAAAACAATTTTACTCAATTACTTTTACATTAATAACCACACCGTTACCGCCATCACCACTACCCGTTGCCGCTACCATCGTCGTATTGCGTGGGTACCCTCTCGTCCCATAATAAAGCAAACCTTTTTTGTTTTATTAAATTTTAAGCCTTTGATATGACTATCACGTTTTTACATAAAACCAATAGTCTTCACACATATCTCGTATTCCACCGGCGTCGTCCTTCTATGGAAACATACTCTTTTCATTAACTAAACTAACATTTTACATCAACTACCTTTAATTTACGTTAATAACCACATCATTAACGCCACAATCACTCATCACCGCTGCATTGCGCAGGTACCTCTCACATAAAATAGTGGGCTATAGTAGGACATTATGTGTTCACAATAATTCGTCACATTTAATCTGCTCATTTAGGGGCCCCTGCTTATTCGTTTTAGTAATGAGTTTCCCTTATTATTTAGTTCTTCCAAAACCAACACAAGTAAGACCATATGTGATGCCAACGACATCGTGAAGGACCAACGATGTCTGCAATCCTGCATCAATCACTACCTAGCTAGTCAACGTCGTTTGGCATCATTGGGGCCAAGGTGTTTCTAGCGCCATTGAAGATCGATCTTGCGATGACTTCAAAGTGATGACATGTTGTGAAAGGTTTATGGCAACTACACATTGATAAGCAGCGACGTATTATTCTTATTTTCTTTCTTTTGTTTTGTTTTTTTTTTTCTTGGTTGTATATATATTGTGGAGGAACGTGGATTATTGTGGGGTTTGTAATTTTTATGAGTGTAGTATGATATCAAGTGTACCTTTTCCGAATGATGATATCAGATATGAACCAAGGAATAAGGATGCTCTAATAAATAGCATATATGCTGCTATGATGAGACTCTGATCAATTTAGAATTTTTACTAAGCCAGCAAATGTTTTCCTTATTCAATGAATGAAGTTCATTAGATTCATAAAATTAAACACAACTTTTATTTATTGTACTTCCACACATTGTCTATATTCCCCTTCACCGAACTTCACAAACGTGGATGTTTGTCGCCTCTGTCATCTTCAACGTTGCTACGCCACCATAAGCATCAGCCTTTTTAGGTATACTTGCCCCCCCATTGCCACCCTTCCCGACCGCCTGGTCCCTGTCCCTCTTGCGAGTACTCTTCTGGACTATAACGACGTCCTTGTTCTTCTTGCCACCCGCCTTGACCATCTCGTTGCCTTTCTTTCCACCCGCCTCCTGGACCGGCTGCTGGCCTCTCTTGTGGCCGAACTTGAGGCCCTCCTTGACCTGCTTCTTGGGGCCATCCTTGACCGGCTGTTGCTTCTTCAGCACACGAAATGCATTCGTAAATATAACTCTCTTTTTTATCTGAAAAAACCCAATCCAATGTCGTGTTTCTAACATTAAAGGACTTCTCCAACACAGTTTTATCCAGCCCTTGTAGAATCGACAACTTTCCTTTTATAGTTTGTGGCATGTCGTCCTTTAATGTCTTCCTGAACCCCAAGAAAACAAAATGGTCATTATTGAAGGATATTTGAGCCATTGGATGCGAACTTGGCACCACAAACACATCTCCTTCCTCAACTTTAAACCTCGAGTTTTGGCACCCTGCAGTTTCGGCCGCAACTCCAGTACAAACCACTTCAACCATTCCTTGACCATACAACACAATCGCTACCTCATTAGGGGGGTTTTTGGGACTCCTGGGTTTCATCTCAGGCATGCGTGGTTCGAACACCGCATACTGCCCAATTGGATGTCACTGTGTTGTTTCGAATGCTAACTAGTAACTCGTTGTTAAATTTTTTTATTTATTTATTTTTTTATATAATGGTGATAGTTAAGATATTTTAAAAGTTAAGAGTTTATGATGTAAATTAGTAAGAGTTGAGAGTACAAATTACTTTATTAAAAACAGATCGGGTAAATTCTTATAACTCTTTTCAAAAAAAGGTAATTGAATCATGTTCAAACTAACTTTTATGTAACTATTTTAAAAAATAAAAGATAAATAACTCTTATATAAGAGTAAAGATACAGATTGTTTTTTTGATCTTTACAACATAATTGTATATAGTTCTCATACTTTTATTCGTTTTATTCATAGTTCAAATGATTATTATATTTTATGACAATATCAAGGTTGCGGAAGTCACTAATCATTCCCAGGTTGGTCGACAAGTGAGTTGGGAGTACTCGGGTCTATGCGGTGAGTACGCGGGGGGTCAAAGTGGCCAAGTCAGAGAGTACTTGGAATAATCGGTCGACTCGGGTCTACTCAACACCTTACCTTGTAGCGAGTACTCGGAGAGTATTCGGCTCTACTCGGTGAATTTTACAACAGTGGATAATATACAAAGTTAGCATACAAATTATGCAAATAACTATTATGTTGCTATATGATTATCAGTAAAACTGTTTATGAAATTTAATATATGCGTTACACATATAAGGGTTAATAAGTTAACTATTGTAAAACGAGTATAGAGGTAACTAAAAGTGACCATTCGATCATGAAGATATTGATATACCTAAACCGTTTTTCATCTTTATTCACTATTTTAAACATCTTCATTTAATACAGTGATATATATAATAATGATAAATCAACCTAATTGGTGTACCTAAAAATGTACTTAATTGTAAGATGGTGACATGTGAAAAAATTAGGGGGCAAGATTAGGAAAGAGAATTAGTGGAATCCACATGTCAAATTCTTAAGGTTTTAGGCATATCTTTAGGCACGTCAATTAGGTTGATTAATCATTTTCCTATATATAATGTTCTTAATGAAACTATTTTACAACATCCATCCTCATAACTCCTTAAATAATTATATTATCCTCGTTTACATTAATAACATTTATACCAATAACCGACACTACTCGTCGTCGTCACCACTACCACTACCCGTTGTTGCCACCACTAGACCGAAGCTACCATCGTTGCGATTACTGTTGAATCGAGCGAATGTCCGTCTAGTCACTAATCAAATCTTTTATGATTCATTGAACATAGTTTCCTTAGTATTTTCTACATTATGTCAAAGGTTATCCATGCTTCTATACTATATTTAGAGCATTTATTTCCTTTTTTTTTGTTTCAACTAAGTTGTTGATGACCCAAAAATGTTTCTTTATTTTGTTCAATAATTTAAACATTTTCACTTAATAATTTACTATGGGAAAGTATTAAATGGTGTTAACACGATGATAATCATTTTTCACACATGTCAAAAAGCCCTCCATGACTTTTATGGTTTGTGAGAACAACATCATCTAACTTAGATGATTTATATACAAGTATACAACATACATCTCTCAACTCTTAACATAACTACATTACCCTTTTACATTAATCACTTTTACATTGATAATAATACCTTTACCGCCACTACCTTGAATATCGTCGTCACTACCACCATCATCACATCGCGTGGCCGCACGACCATTTGGCTAGCCAACTCTTATCGATGGCTCAATCAGTGTCTACTTAATTCAATTAACTTCTTTTGGAACTCGTGTCTCATTTGGAAGGTTAGTTTTTATTTGGCATGCTTTTTGGATTTGTCGATCCCTCATCTTATCTATCTATACTCTTTTATAAAAATTATCACAACCTCCATTTTTTGAAATAGTTACACAATAGTTACATACAGAATTACTAAATTACCCTTAATAAATACACTATGGAAAGAGTTTTTATAAAATACCAAATTACGCTTAATTAATTAATTTATACTCTAACCTTTATTTTAATAATTAACACTTTCAGCCCTTATTTTCTAAAAATTTTCACTATCACAATTACATCAACATACACCACTTCACACTTCCACCACCACCGATACATCACCGACACCACTAGATCGTCTTCCCCACTACCGCTGCCGCATTGCGCAGATACCATGCTTGTTAATTTGGAAAAACATAGGAACGAGTGCCACTAGTGCCAGCTTAATAATTTTGTGGCCTTAAATAACACCACTTTATGCATGCTTTTCTGGAATAAATAAATAAGTGATAAAAAGCTATGTTAATTTACATGTAGAAACAAATCATAAAATAGTATGTATATGTCGTTCAAAAAAGAAAACTAGTATGTATATATATGTACGAGTGTATGGAAAAAAATGTGTGTTTAAAGAGAGATGGATTTGAATTGTATATGTATAAGTCTGTGTGTATGTAGCGCTAACTTAACCTTTTTAGTGGTCTTAGACGGAACTATTTTTGGTGGTCTTTTTTGAAAGTTTCTAACAAAAACCCTCATCTTTGGAATCAGCAAAAATAAATTAAAAAATATATAACTGTGAAGTTTTAAATCTTTATCTGTTTTTTTATATGTGTAAAAAAAAAGTATAAATGGGTGCTTTTCAATACGTGTTACATCTAGTTTGTTAGTAAGTGTCAAGTTTAAGTATAGGGTAGTAAAGTGTATTGTTGTTACTGGCAGTTATAGTTTGTTACAACTGAGTCGCTTTTTCCCCAATTTGTATAGATATCAGACTATAATGAATAAGAGGCAGACTGGATTTGATAAACAACTTCTTCTTCTTCTTTAAATTCTCTCTTTTGTGATTTCATCCCTATCACTTGAGTACTCTTTAGGATTTATTATATATTATCTTTCGATTTATTATCCAGTTTATTAGTTTGACTTGGAAACCTTGCAACAGTTATAATGCCTTGCCATTTGGTCATTTAAATTGATGACAAAACTGAGTTCACTTAGCTTAGCCAGCAGCAACAAGGTACAAGTACACAAATAGAAGTTAAAACTACAAATCAAACATTGCACATACAAGTGCACTTACATTGTCGAACATAGGTCCCAATTTCCACCTCCGGTCTTCTTACCTTAGCCGCGGCTTCCTCTTGTTCTTTCAGCCTCTTTAGCAACTCTGCCTCTTGACGTCTAGCTAACTCACTTTCGGCTTCCATCTTTTGCCACTCGCTCCATCCGCCCTCCCTTTCTTCTTCCATCAACCTTTCTTCATCCTCCGCACACGATGCACATTCTATGAGGATGGATTCTTTTTCAGCCGATAAAACTTCATCCATTAGCGTCGTGTTACTAATGTGGAAAGACTTAGCCAACATTGTTTTATCCAGCGTTTGGAGAACCGAAGTCTTTCCTGTTAGGAATTGATCAAGAGTAGGGTTGTCCTCTGGTGTCATCTTGAACCCCATGAAAACGAAAGAGTCGTTGTTGAAGGACATTTGAGCCATCTGATGATACCGTGGCACTACAAACACATCACCTTCTTCAACTTTAAACCTCGAGTTTTTGCAAAGTGTTTCATCTGGAACCATTGGACAAACTACTTGAACCATTCCTTCTCCTTGCAATACAATCGCTATTTCCACACTTTTTGGGTTCCAATGTGGTGCCATCATTGATCCCTTTTAGCAATAAAATATCATCAAAACCTCAAAAAAATATACGATAATAATAAAACAAGATTTAAACAACATATACCTTAGTTATATTCACCATGAAAACACCAAAATCAGAGTCTTGGAATGCATCTAACTGTTTATGGTTCAGGGTTACACTCCAACCATTAGGAGTTTCAATATCATGATCTGCCTCGAAAATATTGTTTGACCTCTTATCTTCCCTCTTTTTATCTTTTTTCTTCTTATCCTTTTTTTTGTCTTTCTTCTTTTTGTTTAAGAAGTCGAAAAGGCCGTTGTTGTGATTGATTCCTAGGAAGGCTCTAGTAAAGGGATGAGAAACAACTTCCGACATGGAATTGTTTGCTTCGGGCGCCTGTCCTTGCACAATCAATGTTTGCCCTTCTCCTCCTCTTAGTTCTTTCATCACTTCTCCAGACACCTGAAATAGTTCCACAAGTTCTCCTTTTTATTGTTCAATTTTTACATGGTTCAAACTCGTAATCACTTAGTATACATTGTTTTTTCACTTATATCTATAAATAAATAATCATTGTTTAGTACATTACACCTAAATATGTATAGAGAAAGAAGAGAGTTTACATTGAGTGTTGCTTGAAGGACTTTGTTGTCAAACCCCAGCACGAGATCTTGAACTCCGGCGTATGCCTTGGTAAATTGTTTGCTCTACAACATATTTGGGATAAATGGCACATTCATAAATAAATAGAGTCAATCATATAGTTTTTAGTATATGATACTCGATTATATATTTACTTAGTTTTTAGTTTAGATTAAAAGTAGATTAACATTTATTACTTGTTAAAGTAATTAAACTAAATAAATGTACACATATATCCTAAATGGTAACAATGTTTCTAGTCTGGTGTGAGCAAATATATGAGAATTGGGACAGTGAGAGTATGTGCATATAATGCATATGTGTATGCGTGTTGGAGTAATAAATAGCAAATACTTGTAATTCGCTTTCTGAATCTGAAAAGACTGCATAAATCTGAAGCTTCTTGGGGTCTTCGGACTTTAAGGTGTTTTGTATGTAAAAAACAGTTTGGGGTTGTAGCCTGAAAATGTCACCCTTCTGCAACGTTATTTCCTGGAGTTCATGGTCATCTTTACCAACGTCGATCCAACTCAGGGTTCCATTTCCTGATAATTTAACACAAGAACACAAATGCTTCATAGATTTTACTATATTAACGTTGATATGATAGAGTTATTTTTACAGAGTTTATTACTCGTAAAATAATAACAAGTCTACTTGAAGATATATGATACCTGCATTGACATATAAAACCATTTCTGAAAAAAGTTGAACAGGAAGAAAAAGCGATTGAGGTTCCAAGGTGATAAACCGAATGTGGTAACACCCTCCATCTTTGCCATCGTTGATCTTAACGGCCGATATTTTACCAAACTCTGTCGACATTAACGTCCACCTCCCATCTTTCCTTACGGTAAGTCCATCATTCACGGGCACTCTATAATCGCCGATGACAGCACCACCAAAAGCTGCTGCTGCAATTGCATGGGAGAAACAAGAAACAAGAGATACTACACAGCATGCAAAGAATACTAGACAGACTGAAGAAGGATCAGGCCTCATTTTTTAATTGTTTGATTCTGTATGTATGGGATATATGAAGCTAGGCCTTTATATAAGAGTGAGGTGGCATTGGATGATCAACACTTGGACCGGAGATGGGTTGGTCGTATTTTGATTTTTTAGGCCAAGTTACAAGCAATTTCTGATATGGGTCTTGCTCAACATGTGACCATATATACTTTGGGAGTTACCAATATTTTGTAAAAATTGAAATAGTTGTAGTTATATTAGGTGAAAAACAGAAATACTTTCACACATAAAATATATAGTTTTAGTTAATTACTAAAAGGATGCGAATTGCGCTCCATTAGTTACAAATAACAGATTATTGTCAAAAAAAGATTCCTGTTGGTGTAAAACTGAAATCAACATATGATCATGTTAATGACACAAACCGGCCATATTATAGTCTAAAAAAGGATCTTGCAAAGTCTATGACCCGGATTGATCAAGGCCTTCATAATACAAACAAACAGCGACTGATGGAGTGAACAACTTGAGTGGTCACCACTCACCACCCCACCTTCAACCAAGTTTTTGTTAGTAATTTTTTTTACTTTAAGCTCCAACCAAAATATTAGATCCCAACTCAGTTTAAGGTAAAAAAAAAAAAGAAAAAATTCAGGCACCCGTCCTCTAGATATGCTGGATCCACCATTGCAAACGGGCCACAGTCGTCTTTGGGACAATGTAGGAACAATTTATATCCTTCAAAGTGATCTCGCAGTATGAGATATGTAGGGTGTGGTCCTTCTTGTTTGAGATTTACGGTTTTGTTTTATGATGAGGAAAAGAGAAATGAAATGGCAGAGTTTTAAAATGTAATGTAAAAAGGAAAAACTGCTACTTTCATTAAACAACCATGAGCTATATATATAGCCTTACAAAGACACTACGTGGAAAAACCAATAAAAACTGACACGGCCTAAACCAACAAAAACTGACACTGCCTAAAGTAATGGAACATGGGAGGACCACTTCTCCACTCCATATCCCATACTTGTGACTTGGTCAAATACTAACTTCCTAAATGATAAAAACATGCTGGCTACATGATTTGCTAACCAACAATAAAACATACCGGACTTGAAACTTTAGATTTAGACACACTAATTAATAGACTAACATACTAAGATCGACTTGCAACTATGACTTACTAGACACTTAATACATTAATTTAAACAAGCCCATAAAACGACTTAATTATGTCAAGATTATCCAACAAGATATGTATGGTGCAAACATTAGATTTTGAGAAGAGATGTAATTGGAGAAATCCATATAATTACTGATTCACTCTGGATAATTAAACAACATACCATTCCCTTTTGTCACATCTTCACTAGGTATAAGTATAACTAAGTTTCAATTACGTTTTAAACTAGAAAAATAAGATGTAAATATATGTATAAAAAGATCCCATATACGCATCATGGACCAAAATTTGGTCATGTGCCATGCTTTGGCCCGTTGACTTGCCAAGAAGGCCATGTAGCCACCACCAAGGAGCAGGGGAAAAGAGGAAACAAATAAAAACTTGGGATTTAACAAAAACACTTAATGAAAGAAATTTAATTCAAATTGTTATTAGAACTGAGAAGAACTCATAAATACTGTAATAAAATTTGAAGAAGGGTCACTAATAAACTGAAGTTGTTACCATTTGATTACTGTTTGCATATATTCTCAATTTAGCATGCTTTGAACAATATCATGAGTGTTGCATCATCCATGGGTTGGCATCAATGTTTCAAGCAAGTTTATTTCAAACGATGATGTGAATCAAGGATGCTACTATAATAACACTCCATCAATTTAGGATTTATACTAAGCCAGCAAATGTTTCTGTTATTCAGTGAACGAAGTTCATTAGATTCATAAAATTAAACACATCTGTTTATTTATTGTACTACATCCACACATTGTCTATATTGTTGTCACCTCTGTCATCTTCAGCGTTGCTACGCCACCTTATTCTCCGGCTTTTTTAGGTACATTGGCGCCCCCTGGCCCCCACTGCCACCCTTCAGGACCGCCTGGTCCTTGTCCCTCTTGAGAGTACTCTTCTGGACTATAACCATGTCCTTGTTCCTCTTGCCACCCACCTTGACCACCTCGTTGCCCTTCTTTCCACCCGCCTCCTGGACCGGCTGCTGGCCTCTCTTGTGGCCAACCTGCTTGAGGCCCTCCTTGACCTCCTTCTTGGGGCCATCCTTGACCGGCTGCTGCTTCTTCAGCACACGAAATGCATTCATATATATAACTCTCTTTTTTATCTGAAAAAACCCAATCCAATGTCGTGTTTCTGACATTAAAGGACTTCTCCAACACAGTTTTATCCAGCCCTTGTAGAATCGACAACTTTCCTTTTATAGTTTGTGGCATGTCGTCCTTTAATGTCTTCCTGAACCCCAAGAAAACAAAATGGTCATTATTGAAGGATATTTGAGCCGTTGGATGCGAACTTGGCACCACAAACACATCTCCTTCCTCAACTTTAAACCTCGAGTTTTGGCACCCTGCAGTTTCGGCCGCAACTCCAGTACAAACCACTTCAACCATTCCTTGACCATACAACACAATCGCTACCTCATCAGTTCTCGCGTTCCAGTGTGGTCCCATCATCGACCCCTGTATATATAATCGCAAATATAACATCATAAAGCCTTGATTACACCAATGTACAAAAAAAAAAAAAAAAAAACAAAAATTATGACAAATACAGTAAAAAGTTTTGGATAACTGACCGTAAATAGATTCACCAAAGACACACCAAAATCAGTATGTTTTAAGGCCTCCAATTCTTTCCTGGTTACAGTTACACTCCATCCAAAATATGTTTCGATGTCACGATCCTCTTTAAAAAATATCGTAGGCCTTGTTTTTGTTTGGTATGTTGAAGAGGTTGTTGTTTTTGATCCCCAAAAAGGCTCTGTTAGCCCAAGGTCCTAAAGGACCAGCACCCCACATTGAAGCATCTGCGGCAGGCTGTCCATCCACAATCAATGGCTGCCTTTCTGCCCCTCTTAGTTCTTCTATCACTCCCCAGGGCACCTGGAAATCGATAATACTATTCATCCCATGTTTTCTGTTTAATATACAGTGCAAAAGATATCTTGTTTATTAGAAAGATTAATAGAGAGAATTTTAATTACGTACGCCGAAGGTGGCTTGAAGAACATTGTCGTCAAACCCAAGTACTAAATCATGAACGCCAGTGTATGGTTCCGAAAATTGTTGTTTAGTCTGCAACATTTCCAAAATAATTGTTATTACAACTACTGTACCCAATCACAAGTTCACAACATAAGTGTGATCTAGACGGTCTTAACTCTACCCAAAAATAGAGAGACTGTTTCCAGAAGGTCACAAAAAAAAGAGTAGTATCACGTGGACGTGTGTGGTAACCATACATGTGTACGTGTTTATAAGGCGTGTTATTGATCATACTTGTAACTCCGTCTCTGAACCGGGGAAAATGGCATAAATCCGAAGTATTTGGGTCGTGTAGCCATAGCCATATTCAGACTGATCAGTAGACTGCGCATCGTTTTGTATGTAGAAAATAGTTTCAGATTCAAGTCTGTGAATGACTCCCCTCTGCAATGGTAATTGTTGGAGCTTATCGCCTTTTTCCGCATTCATCCAACTCAAGGTTCCATTGCCTAATCACATGTCGAATAATTCGATCAATCCAGTAAAATATAGAAGTCTCAATAAAGTAGCAAACGTACGTGGTATTAGTTTTCTTTGAATTACAAAGACACTTGGCTTAAACTTCACACATATTTTATTTTGACCTTTAAAGTCTTTTTTAATTAACTTTGACATTGAAAATTTTTATTATTATATATCAGTTTATAAAACTTATATCATTGAAAAGTATTTTAAAAACACAATTCAATATATATTGTATATCAAGTGTAATATAACACAACCGAAAACATTTATGGTCAAAGTTGAGAGAAAAAGACCTAAACAGTCAAGATATGACATTTAAAATGTTCCGGAAGGAGTACTTTTCATTCAACTAGCTAGCTGGTGCATTGTAGATATATGACACAATGTATACCTGAGTCCACATAGAAAAGCATTTCCGAGTGAAGATAAGTAGGCAAAAAAAGAGACCGAGGGTTCATGGTTATAAAATGGAGGTAATAAAACCCATTCTTGCTATCACTAATCTTAACAGCCGAGATTTCGCCAAACTCATTCGTCACCAAACTCGTCCTCTCGTCTTTCTTAACCGCTGGCCCGTCCCACACCGGTACCTGTTGCTCACCACCACCAACGCGTACAGCCGTTGTTACATGGGGAAATTCGAGAAAAAGTGGCACTAGAAAGAGTACAAAACAAATTGAAATAGACTTTGTTCTCATTTTTTCAAGTTTTTTGTTAAGTTTGTTTGTAGGGGATGTGATGAAGAGATTAAAAAGAGAGAGTTTAGTGTAACGTGGCATTGGGTTTTGAACAAGTGTATGCATAGATGGGTGCGCGTAAGTAGGTGTTGGATCACGGGTACGTGATTATCCTTTCTTGGAGCGATTTAACATTTTGCATGTATGCAAATGGTTATCGGCGAAATTTAACATTTTGCTATGTGTTCTATTCGGGCCTTGTTTTTGGAAGTGTATGCATGAAGTTATTTATCAAAATATGAGAATAAATATTGTGAAGTGTTTATGGGCATTGTTTTGGTTCTCATTATTACCAAAGTGAACATTAAATCGTGAATATTGTTTTGGTTATTTTATTATAAAACTTGTTATTTTGTGTTTTATATCACAGCTTAGATTTTTATATTTTATTTAACTCCATACTTTTATAGTATGTGATAACATAGTCGCAATCAACATCAGCTAGCTATTATTTTCTGAGTAAAACGTTTCGATTCAGCTAGCTATTGTCCCATTCAACTTTTTGTTGTCGATCCCGTAGTTTGTTAAATACGTACAAGTTAAAATACATTCCTCTTTTAAAGTTTTTGTGTGTGAGCTACATAAACTATCCCTGCAGTATTATAGTATATATAGAGTTTCCATATTTTGATTTTTGAGAATAATTTTTTTTTTAAGAACCATAAGAACTCTTAAAATATATATATTTGTTCATATGTTTTTTTTGTTCATTCACATGTGAAATGATATAAAAATGAATGTTGTAGAAGAAACTTTTTTAAGAAACCTTTAAAATAGTCTTTTGTGAACTTGTGGATGAATTTGTTCATGTTTTTTGTTCATGTGTGACAAACGACTATATATAAACTTTTGGAAAAAAAAATTATGCATATATAGGAATTCATGTAAAAACCATTTGAATTAAAAGAACTATGAGAACTTCTAAGTTATATATTGATGTTCATTTGTGAATGGTATATGTGAACGTATACGTTCACATATGAATTATCAAATTATACTTAAAATTACCCATGTTTATATATAAATAGTTCATATATTTTTAATCATAGTATAACTTGAATTTCGAGAATGAATGACAAAATCTTGCTAACGCGAGAAGGACTAAAAATGAGGTTTTTGATGTTATTGCCAGAATCTGTTGCCATTATCCATCCCTGTTACTTTCAAATTTTTAATCGTGTATTCCTTCTTTAAGTTGGGTTTAAGCTAATCTACCTGGGGCCCTGGGCTGCCATATAAAAATATGTGCCGTAGTTGGGCTTGAGCTAATTTACCTGATCGAAAAGTAGGTACAGTAGTTGGGCTTAAGCTAATTTTACTTATTTACCCGATCAAAAAGTATATGCATTTGCTACTTTTAGACAAATGCGGTTTGCTTAATTGCTTTTCCACAATATTCTTACATGATCCGTTCCAAATTTCTACTCTACTTTTCCTTTTTTTTTCTTCTCAAAATAATAAACTACATATACAATTCACCAATCAAAATTTGTTAGATAATAAACATCGTATATTTTTGGTGACACAGTGTACGTAATGATTACAATAATTTTGGAACGTCTAGTAGAATTTTATTACTTTCTTGAAAACTCATTAATATTTTTTCCATGACTCAAACATGTGATGATAGAGCCTTGAAAGTGTTGGCGGATTAGAGTTTTATGCTTGGAATAAAATTCTTTAGATCAAGCCATCTAATGATCCACAAACTTATGCATGTGAACTATCTCAATGATTACCGCATAATTCCATAAATACCAAGTAATCAAGAGTGGCAATAATAATTATAACGTACCAAATAAACTAGATTCTTGACTAGGTTAGCAATTTTCAGTTAACTAAGCATATGAAATATGTAAGCATATTGAATATATGTATTGTTAGAGAAAACTAGTGACACATGCAGATTAATATAATTTGTCTTTTATCATATTTTAGAAAACTTAGGGCTTCTAAACTTTTGAATTAATGGGTTTGATAAAAGATACTTAATACATTAAGTCAGAATAAATGTTTACTTTTTCGCTTAATAAACAAAAATAACCGTCAATTACCTGTATATAATTACTTAATCAATATATAATTATTGATCTATTTTATCAGTTAATCTACTTATTACTTAATAAGTACAAACATAAATAGGCCTAAATCTGTAATCATTATGACTAATATAGTCGATAATGATCTTTATACAAAATCATTTTATCAGACATACATCACACATCGATCTAAACTGACAATTAAAGATGTGTATATTTTTTGTGTATGACAAAAGAATTATGTGCGATCATCTCCCTAAGTTAATCCCTAATGAAATATGCTTAAATATACTTCATATTCTGAAGGGAGACATAATAATGACTTATTTCTTTTATGAAAATATCCATGATTGAGTGATTATTATTTTAACAAAAAGGGTAATTATGGCTCTAAAAACCCACATTTTCTTTCCTTCGTTTAAGAGCTGATAAAACTTTACGGCATCTTCCAACAAAACACATCTTATTATTGGTCAGGGGAACCTTATTGTCACACTAGTGTGTGTCTTTTAATCTGCTTTTTGTTGCTAATAATTGTGTTTGAAAATTCGATTTATTATCTACAATACAATTTGTAATTAATAACATATATTAATAACATTCGATTTGTATATATATACTAGTATGTTTTCCACTTGACATAGATTCTAAAATGGTACTCGTATAAATAAAATGGTACTATAATTTAACGGGTCAAATAATATTTGATTTAATTTGTTTATAGAACTTTTTATGATTTTAATGTTTGTGACAACTTCTATCATTTTAACACGCCATTACAAGCAAATACAGAATAAATGCCTAAAATTAACATACGTCGAAATCGACCGGATTGAAAACAAGGTAGATATCTTTTTTTCCAAAAGCAAAACCAATTTATCATCTATGGCCACATAAATGTTGTATGGTTACTTGTCCCAATAGAAGATAAAGAAAAAAAATACCCTTTCCTTTTCAGTAAACTACTCGTCCAAAACTATATTGCCAGTAATAACAAATTTCACATAATCATGATAAATCGTATATATATATTTATATTTTGGAGAAATGTTAGGTAAAACTTGTATTACCTATCTTAGGTAAAGCAGGGGGATTATGTAAAATTCAGGGGGAGGTTATGTAAAATTTAGAGTGAGCTATGTATGTTTATCAAATTCAAATGTTTAATTTGTAACTTTTTTAAAGTGATAATATCTAAGCTTAGGTAAAGTCTGCAGTGCGGATCATTTCCCATATATTTTTAGGGTATTGCTTAAGGGTTTTCGTTAAGATGCATTAAATAATTGTACATTTATCATAAATTTCACGTGACGAGTTTTTATACGAAAATATACAAACTTTGTACACTTCCAAAGCTAAACGTTGTTTTCTTCAATCGGTTTCTCCCAATCAAACAACTGGTCTCCTACTATAATGTCATGTTCTGACTCCACCACTAATCATATCAATATAAATTATATAATCATATATCATATATAATTTATAAAGTTGTATATTAGACTATCATTTTGGTACTAATTGAAAATGGCCTAAAACCTCCTTTACCCTTTATTTTCATAGTGTTTTGCCTTGATGGCATGATTTGTGTGTGTATTTGACATGTCTTTCTCTAGCTCCATCGAGAAATGAATGATTTAAATCAAGAAAGAATCTCACAACTCTCTCTATTTTCACCTTTTGTAAGCTACAAGTCTCTCCTTGTTTCGTCTTTTCATCCACCTCACACTAACTTTAAATTTAGGCCTTGTGTGCATCTCGTGTATATATTTTGAAACCTTAACTCCTAAGTTCTTGATGTCATCATCTCACGTATATATTCTTCTATCAGATATAGGATACGTACCACACTTGTATAATTATTTTGTGCCCTCACAATTAATCTTGCCTTTTATCGACTACATATGGCTTGTCGCTTTCTTCAGGATTAACATTTTTACAATTTGCCTATTAATGGTAATCAGAAAAATCATGTATTGATCATTATAAATTTTTTGCCCACATAAAGATAGAATCTAGCACTGTGTTTTCTTGACAATGATGGAATACATATCGCAATATATATATTGTTACATTCCGCTAACTATTTGAATGCTTCTTTATATTTACAAAATCTATCTATATCTATATTGAAGCACTTGATACTACTTCTTCACATTTCTTTTTTAAAAAAATTCGACTTTTTCAGTCCTGATCAGACTTCATGAAACTCCCAATTAAGAGTACCCAGGAAGTGCCTAATACTTAGCATCGACCGTTCTTCAAAAAATAAAGAAAAACAAAAAACAATTAAAAGAAAAAGAACAAAACAAAAACAACCTTTAAGATTGCGTTAAATTGCAGAGAGTATTTTTTAAAAATTTTCATTTCACTTTTTCACGTGTCCTCTAATTTTGTTGAAAATAAAAGATGTTCTATATATCTCCACTTATCTACTACATTATAAAGTATTTATTTCCTTCATTTTTTCAATTTTACATAAGTGAGAACCCTAAAATACCCTTATCACTTATTTATTAGACTATCTTCAATGGGGATGTTTTTGGGGGCCCTTGGGTGCCCTTAGGTGCCCTTGGATATCCTTTGCGGTTGAAATTTGTCCAAAACTAAAGATTTTTTGATGCATGCCCTTAGGTGCCCTTACTTATATTTTTTATTTGTTTTTAGTGGTGTTAAAGGATATGTAAGGATGTTTGTATGGTTGGAGATAAAATTATAGTATTTTAAGGATTTATAAGGATGTGTAAGGATATGTAAGGATATGATGTGGAAACTCAAGGACGCCCTTAGGCGTCCTTAGAATTGGAGATAGCCTTATTACCCTTAGAATAAATTTCTACCATTTATTTTTTTCTCTTTCCCAAATCTCAACCACTCATTTTTCTCTCACCTCCGTAAATTTCTTTAATTCATTCAAAATATTTTATCTCAAAAACCGTAAATCGATAAATTATAAAAATTATATGGGTGTTCTTAAAATTTCATGATATTTCATTAGAGATGTCATTCGATATACTTTCGACGAATTTTTAAATCCGAAGGTGGAGCCCGTACGGCTAAGGTATTTAGCTATCACACTCTATGACACATCACAACCTATGACCTATCACAATCTATGACCTATCACCCTACCATCATACCGTCGCAACGGGCGGGTACTTACTCTCGTACAACTAAGTAAGGCCTACTTGTTATTATGAAAATTATACATAGTAAAAACGAACGACTAATAAAAAACATCAACTATTTTGGCATAAAATTAACATGTATCTCCACATTTTACATCACCGGCCACTATCCAAATTTGAAGGTCCATGGAGCCGGCTGATGCCGTCACTCTCATTAATCTTGTGAATTTTTAGTATATAAAAATTTTAAAATCTAAACAAAAAACTTACATATAATTTCTTCAAATACTCCAATTTGCACACGCCGCGTAGACCTAAATGTGACAACGTTCATCTCCGTCAACGGAAAGCTTTAAATGACGGGCAGTATGGTGGTGTAAGATAATAATGATATGTTAAAATAGTTAATCTTATAATTTAATAAAGTTTATTTTGTACTAGCACGGTACCCGCGCTATGCAGCGGTGGTCGTAGCGGCGACGGTGTGATGGTTGGACGCCTGTTGGTGGTGGAGCGGTGGTAAGTTGTGTATATAATTGATGTAAAAGGTTAATGGACATATTTTAAATGATAAAGGACTGACAGTGTAATTTAATCATTAATGTTAAGAGGATAGTGTATATAAAAGTATTTTAAGGGGTATTAAGTGAAAATATTACATATTTTCAACATTACTAAAAATAAAAAGGGTTATTTTTTTTATAATATAGTATATATTAGTAATTTGTTCATGTTGATTTTCTAGTAATAAAGACAATAATCAATAAAACGTTTGTTTTGATTAAATTTGAATTGGTTTGTTAGTAATTACAGTAATATTTAAGTTTCCAAATTTTAAGTTTAAGAAAACATACAAATTTAGATATCATAAATCTATAATATCTGTAAAAGGGAAACCCTCCCCCAAAATCTAAAAGATAAATTGATATACCCAAATTATCTCGTTATTTATTCATTAATTAAAATATATGCACCTAATATACCTATAATACCTATGATGAAATAATTTTCAGCATAAATCCTTCAATCCTTAATATAATCACACTACCTCTTTTAACATCAATTACTTTTACCATCACCACCACCATTGCCGACACCACCGCTACCACCTGTCGCCACCGCCATCCCGCGCCGTTGACGGGTATATGACTCGTTCATAATAACATGTCTTCCTATATTATATCACCACCATCAACGGCCAATACTTAAATTCGAAGATTGACGAAATCAGATGCCATCATCCTCAAAGCCCCCGATGCGTTACTTGTTAAAAATAAAGATTTCTTCTGCAAATTGAAATTTCTAGTAACTTACATATGATTCTAGTATATAGTATCATAAATTAGATAAATATAAAGGCCGGATCAAAATGTTCATATACTACAATTACGAAGAAAGTACCTAAAAATGGATTTTGCCATTTTCATGGATGATTCTCTATTCCTCTTGAGAGTTAAGTCATGCATTATGCAATACTTATTATATGTAACTTCATACCGAATAACCACAATAATAATATAATGTTAGTCTTGTTTAAACACGTTTAACGATATCATTCCATTTAAAACAATATATACATGAAAACAATGAAACTTCTCAAAAGGTATATTGGAAGGCATGGGAGGTCAACCCACTTACCTCTAAAAAGAAAAGAAGCAAAACCAAAAGAATCAACAAAAGGCTCTTTCCAGGCTACAAATTTTAATCACAAAAAAGGATATTGTTTTGAATGCTTGTACCGTGTATCTTAAAAGTTGTAAACTAAGTTTAACTTTTGATTAAAAAACATCACTTGAAAGCAAAAGTTTATTTTTTATGAAGAACTTGAGGAAGAAGCTGCTTTGATATGGTTCAATCAATCAATCTTTGTGGACTCTCCTTCTAAATCTTTGTGTTGTCAATTCATTGTCCCTCATGTCCATTAACACGGCCGTCCATACCCCACCACCACCACTTTCACCGGTTACAAAAGCTCATATTCATTACCTTACAAAACCCCCTTTACCCGTAAACACATAACACACACCTACACCCTTTGAAATATAAAAGAAGTGATATATACAAGTTCCCTTTATTCTACATAATAACCCTGTGTTGCATTTGAGGAATGAAATTGCCCTTTGCTTCATCCCAAAACAATCTTAACTCTACCAACAATATCAAACACCAAGTGGTCCAAGTAACGGGTGGTGGTGGTGGCGGCGGTGTTGTTTGTAATCGATACGAGCCAAAGTCGGTACTAGACTTACGACGTAGTCCACCTAGCCCAAATACGGGCAAGGCATCCGAGTTTAATAATACAAGTGATCATCCTAGTACTATTGTGTTTTCGTCATCGGATGATCATCAATTCGAAGAATGGGATTCTTTAATGAGAGAATTAGGTCTTCATGATGATTCCACTAAATCCACTTATCCACTTGATCTTCCCGAGTTGCCGCCGATTCACTCTGGAACGAGTGAGCCGGCGACAACAATGTTTTTTCATACGGATTTTGAAAATTTAAATCCAAACCTTAACGCGCTAGATTTCATGAGCCAGGATGAAGAGGAAAACAATAATAATAACACTAACAATAATGGGAACGGGTTTGATTACGTTGATGAGCTAATTAGGATAGCTGAGTGTTTTGAAACTCGGTCTATCCAGCTAGCTCAAGTGATACTGGCGCGGCTCAATCAAAGGTTGCGCTCCCCAACTGGCAAAGCGCTTCAACGAGCCGCTTTTTATTTTAAGGAAGCACTTCAAAGTCTACTAACCGGGCCAACTAGAATGACCCAGTCCTCTTCCTCATCTGAAGTAGTACAAGCAATTAAAGCATACAAAACGTTTTCAAATGTTTCTCCTATTCCGATGTTCTCAGACTTCACGGCTAACCAAGCTATGCTCGAAGCCGTGGAAGGTGCGATGATCGTCCATGTTATTGATTTTGATATTGGGTTAGGTGGTCATTGGGCATCTTTTTTGAAAGAGATCGCGGAAAAAGCTGAGGCAAGAAAGGTTCATTCTCCCACGGTTAGAATAACTGCTATCGTTCCAGAAGAATATGAAATAGAATCAAAATTAATAAGAGATAACCTATGGCAATTTGCTAGAGGTTTGAAACTACGATTCGATATTGAGTTTGTATCTTTTCGTACTTTCGAGTACTTATTGTTTAAATCCATCAAATTTATGGATGGGGAAAAAACAGCGGTTCTCGTGTCATCAACGGTTTTCCATCGTATCGGCGCAGGCTTTATAAACGACATGCGGCGAATATCACCACATATCGTTATTTGTGTCGACGGGGAAGGTGTGATGGGAGGAGAACCATCGTTTTTCCGCCAGACAGTCATAGATGGTCTAGAATTTTATTCAACATTATTGGAATCGCTAGAAGCGGCAAACGTTGGTGGCGGAGGCGGTGATTGGATTAGGAAGATTGAGACGTTTGTATTGCTCCCGAAGATAACGGCAATGGTTGAGGCTTCCGGCAGACAAGTGCCGTCGTGGAGGGAGGTGTTTGGGAGGGCCGGAATGAAAGCCGTTGGGATGAGTCAATTTGCTGACTTTCAAGCTGAGTGTTTACTGAGAAGGGTCCAAGTCAGGGGGTTCCATGTGGTCAAACGGCAAGCTGAGATGGTGCTTTGTTGGCATGATAGACCACTTGTAGCCACCTCCGCATGGAGGTTCTAGCACATTATTATGAGTTAGTTTCATTAAGAAAAAGGTTAAGGAAAATAATAGTGGGGATACTATATGGTAGGTTTTTAATTTTCTTTGTGGTATATTGTAAAATAAACTCTAACTTGGGAATTAAGGGATAGTAGTAGTAGTAGCCTAGTATTGTGGTGGTGTACTGTTTGTTGTAGATGCAAAACAAAAATACATATTTGCAAGGAAAAGAATTTGAAGTAATATATATTTTTGATTCAGGCTGTATGTAGTTTATTCTGATGGTGAAATACCAAAACTAGGTCGATAAACGAATATAGTGATTCAAGACAAAAATAAGTGCTTCCAAAGTTGTCAAAACCAGACTCCAGACATGTTATGTCGTTATGGTTACGGCGTAACAAATCCCGTTTTGACGTGTTACTCAACTCGATCGAGTTATTTAGCAACTCGATTTGCCATTTGAAAGAAATGCATGCAGTTTTCAAATCTGTGTTGTTAATATAACATCTTAAGTTAGGGATTGTAGCGGCAGAAAAGAAAAAAAGGGTGTACTTTCTATCAAAAAGAATCCTATACAATTTGGTTTTCCTTCAGATGCAAGTTTTCAAATGCAACGATACACATCCTCATAAATCATCATACAAATTAACACACTTATCGCTCAAGTGAGACGTGAACCTAAAAAGCACCAGGTTCGTGGGGAACTCAGATATCTGCGAGTCTGGGACCTTACTTCTGCGACTACTCTACTTTTGCAAGTCCTTATCTCGACAAAATATCCTTAAAGTATCCTCTATCTCAGAGTTTAGTAGATCGCTAGGCAAACAGCATGTTGCTAGTTGCAAACATTAATCGCCCCTTTTCTTAACTAAATATGCAAGTGATGCAAACATATAGGACCAAAGTATGAGGATTAGACCCAAAATGCTTGGGACCGCCACCAACTTTTTAAGATTGGTCCTGCCCTTGGCACCTTTAGATCTGGACCCATTAAGCTTTGGCCTGGATCGATTAGCCAGTTAAGACGGCTTACCTGTTGGAGTCTAGACAAATGAGATGGAGAATGATGTGGTAGACCCATGGGGCCACGGGCTAAGGGGCTAGTGCCTTAACGGTGGCAGTGAATCTTTAAAAGCTACTTTTAGAAAGAGTCCAAGGCGTTTAAAGTTTGAAACCTTTTATTAGTTACCATCCCATTGGTTAGTCCAATGTCGATCACATCAAACACCCAACATGAAAGAAAGCATGACTCTTGCCATGATCGCTTTGAAGGTAATAACATTTCAATAAAGCTAAACTCTAGATATAACAGTCAAAAGACACTTAAGCTTCTGAATTCTGATAAAAATATTACCATTACCCTCAAAAAATGGGGTTCATGGCCTCATGAGGTAAGTGAGGTTCACAATATCTGAGTTCCAAAAATCAATCCTACAGTCAGTTTTTACCTGAATATGGCCAAAAGATTTGTGTCCTAAAAGTTGTAATTTTTAGCAAACTAGACAGCCTGATCACTATATCTTAATTGATATCTTCATCTGCCCAAGATTGAAGATGTCCATCAAGTTTCGACTCTGCTATGGGTTCGCTAGAATTGCTTAACTTATCCTGTTCAAGGAGCATAAACTGTCAATGTATTGCACAAAACCAAAACAAAAAAATAACGGTAACAAAAATGGGTATGAATAGTGCAGGTTGATACAGGACGGGCCCTTTTTCTAGATAACTTTACAAATAATTTGGATTCAAGAATACTGTTGGGACTACTTTTGACCCGTTTAACTTGTTCTGTCTTTACTTATTTGTATTATTTAACCTGCTGGAGATAAATCATAACCCACCAAGTTGTTTCACGATTCCAGCAGACATGATAAAAGATATTATATTAACCAAGGTATATAAAGTTAGGAGTTAGCATGCACCTTTATAGAATTGTTTTCAGATTTAAGCTTCTTGCATCCCTCTAAAAGCCTCTGCAGTTCATCTTTGAGCGAGTTATTTTCATCGCTTAGTACCTGAACACTTGCATGTAGCTCTTCACACTCGGCCTATATACATTATAACATACAACTTTCAGGGATCCAAGTACGCATTGTTATTGTTACTTACGAACCATAGTAACAACTTGAAGATGAAATTATTTAATATATGTTCCTTAACTGCATTCTTTATTTCGTGCATATATACATAGCCTAACCAATATTATTTTTCGTGTGCATGCTAAAAAAAAAGCAATAACTTTTCATCTTCTAAAACTTTAGTCATTCATATCAACAAGAAGCATATCTTACCTGTTTGCGCAGTCTTGATTTCCTAGCCGACTCTCGATTAGATTGCTTCCTCCTCTGTCTCTTCAGTTCCCGCTCATCCTGCTGGACAATACATATACTAATCACTCTGCAGTCTATTCAAATTCCATATTTTGGCAGAAATGTGTTTAATTTCATTGGTACCTGAGCCCACTGATCAGGCATCATTGGTGTTGGAACCATTATCTGAGAAGCGCTAGATGGGTTTGGTTGTGTTTCTAAAACTAAACTTCCTGCAGAGGGATTCCACAAGTCTATCACTGTATTTAGATTGCTAGCAGGCATATAAACTGAAGGGTTCCCAGAAAAGTCATTCGGTGCATTGGCTGCAGATAAATATACTAAAATTAACTCTATGCCAAGAGTCAGGGATAAGTCTTAAAGAGAAAAAACTATCAAAATGTGAATTACCATCTGTAGAACCATCATTTTCACTCTCAGCACTGTTAATGATCAAATTCGAGTATTAGCATGCTACTATCTACAACATGAATAACATGGTAATCAAATTTAAAAAGAAGTCTAGAATCTGTATTAGGTCTGTGAACCTTTGGGTGGTGGTACCGTCATTCCCTGAACTCGATGCGGTCTTCCCAAAATCTCCACCCCTAACACCAACGCCATTCGCATTTCCCAAAGTACTCTTGGACTTTTTGTTTAGAGGCTTTTTCCTCCCATCACGGGGCTTTGGTTCCATTTCTGCAAATGACGGTGTTATGCTTGGAGTCTGCAAGTATAATAACAATAAAGAAGCGAAATTGAATGTTATATCAGAAAAAGAGGTACTTGTATCTTCTAGCGGATTAAAATATAAAAGGAAATGCGTCACGGTATTAGTATTACCATAGGCATGCCAGGATGAGTATAAACTCCTGGGGGAGAATATAGGCCAGGATACGGAATTTGTGTCCCATATGGTGGCATCATAGGATGCTGAAATAAGGTATATAAGCATACATCAGTATATCCACAAATCTTAAAATATAACGGGGATTTAATTACAAATAATGACCTGGCCTCCCCACATATATGGATGAGGAGTTGAGGAAAAGAATGGCGGAGTAGCTCCAACACCATGATAGGCCTAACACAAAATGATGTATAACTCCATTAGAACCTACATCAATATTCTCATCCAAAATTTAGTAACCAAGTGGTAAATAATGCACCTGCATTGAGCTTGACCAATCAGCATATGAAGGTGGATGTGCTTCCTGAAGACAAGGGGGTATACATACAATAACTTGTGTAAGACACACACACAAAAAAAAATTTGCTATACAAACTAGGCAGTAACATTGTAGGAAAACCTGAGTTAAAGTGGGTTTGGAATGCTTAGCAGCTGACTTCTTGTCACCAGATCCCATGAGATCTACATATTAAAAAAACTAGTATTCTAAACTCATGGTCCATTAAATGTTTTCTATTTTGGCATGCATATGTTCATAAGCAAAGCAACTCGTTTGGTTTACAATACACATTATTAGTAGTCTAGTGTTGCTCCACTTTGTACATAAAACATTAACGAACAACATAAGAAAAAGGAAATTGAAGAGTCAATGCAAACAAACTATCATTAAAAGTGAAGTATAGAATGGTATGATAATGTTAAGCAGATCGAGGGGAGGATAACCCACACACGTATGAGGTCCAATGTTCAAATACCACTAGGTGTAAAACGTTTCTAGGAACTACACTAGTTTCTTCGACCAAAGCCATCTGGTCTAAGCATGTGTAGCGGTGAGCTTTCGCCGCGGGAATACTGACCCATATAAGGTAAAGTCCAAACCACAGGTAATAAACTTATGAGCATATTATTATTCAATTCATTAATTAGATAAATAAAAAGACAACAGTTTTTTTCTGTAAAGATCATCATTCTCCATAGATGAACTTTTGAAGCATGTCAAAAGTTGTTCTTTTTTATTATTTCACAGAAAATACTGCATTTTCACCACTGTTGTTAAGGAAAGAAGTTAAGGATAAATGATAAAGGAAGGAGGTTTTCCCTGTTTAGCTTTACCCGGAAAGCGCGAGTACGAGCCATATGTACCCAACCTAACCGGAGGGTATGGTATCTCCTTAACAGTTTCCGACACCTGGTCACCGTATCAATGCTCAAGCTTATTTTTTTAAAATCTCATTGCTTAAGCATTGTTGATAAGCCAAAAATATATTTAAAAACAATTGTACTTATTAAGATTATTTGTTTATAAATAAATAACCTCAAAAGCTCACAAAAAGAACCTTTTATCCAAAAAGAACTTTAAAAATAAGCTAACCCAAACATCCCCTATGACCAGGATCCTAGTAAAAGCAAATTCTTCTACCAAGCAAAGAAATCAAACGAGCTTTTTCCTGTTCAGGATACCAGGGGACACTAATTTTATTTAACTAAGATGTATGTAGTCTAACAGAATATCTCGCACCATTACAAAGATTCATGTTTTAATAACTAAATTAAGAATCTTTTTTAAAACAATTATTATCATCTTTAGATGTCTGAAAGTTAGAGGTTACAAGTTCAAAAGTTGGCAAAGCCCAGTGGAGAAACTATATCTTTTTGTGATTTATGTGTGAAGTTTTTTTTTAAAAAATATATACTTTTAGCTAAAATTCTAATCTTCCTTTAAACTCAACCAACAATATTTATTTTTTTAAAAAAAAACAAAAGGGTCCGTTACTTACCTAAAGAAAACTTTCAACTAAAATTTAAAACTCAGAAAACAATAAATTAACAGTAATTAAATTAACTTACTATTAATCTATAGAAAAGATGATAAGGGGTGGCTGTTTGTGCTCTGCTACTTAGTGGAAGAAGACCGCCGTGAGAGAGCGGTGGTGGCACGGTGGTCCGGGACGAGATGGAACGGGGTGAGGTTAAAGATGACACGTAAGGTGGAAGTGGTTCCAGATGTCAAATATAGAGTGGTTAGATATGACAAGGATGACAAGTTTTTATCGAGTTGGTCAAGCTTTTCGTAAGCTATTTATTTATCTATTTCTTTATTATTATTATATTAGGTTATTATTATTTTTTTTTAAATAATAAATTTCATTCAATATAAAATAATTTTGGGTTTTGTTAGTGACATCCCTTAAGGTTGTGAGTAAAAACTAATTGGGTGCATTAAAATTTGTACCTTGTTGTTAGAAAAATCAGGGGACGGTTTTTAATATATAATGTACAAGTTTTTAAGCATGTAATATGTTGTTAGTGACAACCCTTAGGGCTGTCATTTTCATTTTCCAATAGTTTTTAAACGAAGTTGGATGGGAGTCTAGATACAAGTTGTGCTCTCACTTCTTTTTGAATACAAAAACATACTCTATGAAAAATAAAAGTACCACTCCTAGCATTATTTGGGTGACTACTAGAAATATACTTAATACATGAAAGTGTGTCCAAAACCTCCTTATCAAATTCCTCAAAAGTAGAGAAAGCGAATGGTATGAACTTGTATCCGTTATCGTCACATTTGGATGCATACTTCCTCTTTTTCTTCTCCACAACATTGTGTAAGGCTATCCCGGGTGCAAAAAAAGTCGTTCCCATACCAGTAAAGGGAAAAATACATGTGACATCTAAACATGCATTTTTACCTTGTATCCAATTGAATAGTAACAAATCTGCAGGGTGTAGATCTTTCCCATCTTCTGAAAGAAAGCCCATTGGAGCCTCTTTGCGAACCATAATACCCGCCTTAGAACATATATCAAGAATATCACGAACCAAATTATGCATGAACTTTACACCCACTTCATTAAAACAGTGGACCGCATGATGTCCCTATTGATTCATTCGATGCACATTGCAACTAGGACAAATGCTTCCTTCGGTGAACATTGGTATTGAAAGCCTATAACTCAGAACACAACAAAATTGGCGATGGTTCATCCTTTGCCCTAAGCCGTCAATAGGGATGTTGAATAGAAAATCCTGAGCGTGTGGGGCACGCATGTTGCTAAGAATAGCAACCTGGTGGGGACTTAAAGTCTTAGAAACAAGACCTTTGTCAATGACACCAAAGTAACACTTTGCCAAGGTATTCATCATTTGGTAGGCACAAGTGTATGTGGTGGCAGAGATCATGTCACCATTGCATCTAGATTTAAAAGCATCAAAGAGCATGCTGAAAAGAAAACCAAGCGAGTCAATACCAGACTTTATCATTACCATAGTTTGCAAGGCGCTCGTTTGCAAACGAGAAGCGAGGAAAGCATAGTGGATAACGTCCCCCGCTGAAAAAATGCCAAGGCCACATACTAAAATTTTAGTATTTCATGTTTAATTAATAAATGGTTAGGCCCCATGAATTTTATGATTTCAAACATTATTATATGAGTGTATTTCACACCTAAGCTTAGATACCCGACAACCTTATATTATCATTCTCTTATTTTATTTTTATTAGTATTGCTTTTATTATTGGTTTTGTATAATTATATCGAATGAATATTAATATCATTTTTGGTTTATTTATGTAGTTATATGTTGAAAAGAAATTTTAAAAAGTTCATAGTAATCTTATTAAACAACATTTAAATAACTTCACATTTTCATATGCTTATGTTGATGTCTCAAATTAGAGTTAAAAATTTTATATGTTGATTTAACAGTTTTTTTTAAAGGTTATTAAGCCAATAGTAACAAAACCTCTTATACTAAAATAGCTGAGAATACCTAATAATTATTGCTTTTTAACAATAATGTTTTTGTATATGTTTGAAAGAAAGTTTGGATTTTATGTATATTGGGAAAAAGGACATTGTTTAGTTCTTGAAAATTATGATTTATAATTGATTTTGAAAAAATCTTTTAGTTATAGAGTGGATATCTTTTACGAATAGTTAATAAAATAGTTGAAATCTTGTTTTAATATCTAACGAGATATGTTATCCGGGAGTTGCCTCAAGAAATATTTCGTTAATTGTGTACGATAACATAAGTTTATTAAGAATTTTTTAAAAAACTAATACGGTTCCAAAAATGACTTGATATTGATCTCTTCAATGAGAAAACAATTATACATCAAAAAATTATTCATATAATGATTTTTTAACAATAATATAACAATTTAAAGAAAACATAAGAACTATTATCACAATAAAAATGACAAATAAATAAATAATAATAACGAAAATACTTTAAAAGTTAAATAAATTCAAAAGAAAAACAAAGTCTTTAATTAAGAAAATTCACCAAAAGCTCAAAGAAAAAAAGTTATGTGAAACCAAATATAATATATTGTCTTTAAAAACATAAAAAGTAAAATGAAAAACATAGATGACAAAGTTAAGAAAAAAAAAACTATCATATATAATATATTATTATGTATTTAAATTTGAAAAATTAAAAGAAAAAGTTATTTTTATATATGTTTAAACTATAACATAACAATAAGAAAATATGTTGAAAAAATAAAATGAGAGCCAGATATATGAAAGTGAAAAGTTAAAAACTATAATATAACAATAAGAAAATAAAAAAATTGTGTAGAAAAATTAAAATGGGAGGCACATATATGAAAATGAAAAGCTAAAAAAGAAAAAAAAATATCTGTAGACTGAGAAATTCCAACTAATGACCTTTCACTTCAAAGGTAGATACCAAACCACCTGTTCTACCGACCTTTCTGATAATTAAGTCGTTCATGTTTTATATATCTGATACAAGCGGATTAGAAAATGAAAACAAAACTTGCACACAACTTGGTACTTCCAATTTTATTATACGAGTATTGACCATCTTCAGGATGAAGTATTGACCATTCGCCTTGCGCACAACATATAGAATAATTCAAGTAGTCATACTAATGACATATCCTGCCTTTAGAATAAAGTACATACCCTTCATCCACACTAAGGTACCTCGGCGTAAAGCCGTAGTCTCGTTGCATCAAGGCTACCTCGAGGGAACTCGCCAAATGGCAGACGAAGTCTTATCATCATGGTTTAGTTCGACTATAGAAGTAAATGCGCATCCGTTTCCCTAAAAACGGGATCTATAAGTGGTAATAGAAATAATTTAATGAGGGGGCAAAATCTAAGCAACATTCATGTTATTGATACACATAAACCTTGTAGAGAAATGCTAACGTGCATAAAAAATTTGTACCTTTCATATTAAAAGTCTGCCCCCTGATTTTCATGGTAAATGTACAAACAATTTATGCACCTTAAACACAGCCCTAAGAGCTGTATTTAGCAAACCCCAACCTTATATCACTTTTAAGTTTGTGAAAACGAATAGTCATGTTATCATATTAAACGCAGTAAATCAATACATAGTTACCTAAAATTTTCTCCGTAACTGACAACTAGGCTTCATACTTTGTAAAGGATCGAAATGTAAAAAAGTTTGGACATAACAAAAATTCTTGTAACCAAGCTACAACTAATTAGGTGTATATTAAAAAGGAAAAGGGAAAAGGACTGCGCATTGGCGTCTTCTGGGTTTAAGATCCCAATACCTCGACGGTGTTTGGGGGAGGTAAAGATCTAGGCAGATCTTACATCTATCTAGGTAGAGAGGCTGCTTCCAGGTTCTACTTAAATGGTAAAAAAAAGTCTCCGGCTTTTGCATGAGATGAGGACTGAACCTCTAATCTCTGTCTCCAGTGTTAAAATTATGTTTATGTTTAGTCTTATTTCTGGAAGGACTAAACTTGTATGTTTAGAAGTTGTCTTGCAGGATGTTTAACTTTGGACTAAAAGTGACAAGAGAAGAAATACAAGGAGCATATGGAGGAATTGGAAAAGCTGCTGAGTATATGTACGAGACACAAATCAATTTATGGACATATTTTATTTTCACAAAATACATTCCTATATCTGTATCTATATCTGATCATCCTCCATTTTTTCGATCACTCTTGAACTTCTTGATCTAGGTAACTCATGTAATAGTACTATTACCAGTTTAGATAATATATACATACTAGATTAGCTGGTGTGTATTGTGTGTTTGATTGATTGAGATCGATCTATATTTCGCTATTATTGATTGAATTGAGATTCAATAGATTCAGTTTATAAATTTAACATGGTATCAGAGCCAGGTTCTCAAATATAAATAGTTTTTTATTGAAATCAGTTTTCAATTCGGATCTGGTTTTTTAAGGTTAGGGTTTCAAATCAAAATTGGGGGTTTTAAGTTAGGGTTTGATTTCGTGTAACGGCGTATGATCAATTGATCATTGGTTGAGTTAGATTTAAGTTTTGATCAAGGAATACTAATTTGAGGAAAAATTAGGGTTTCATAATATTTGGGGTTTTTTTTGAAGATTCATTCGATTCGTTCTGGTAATTGAAGTTCCTCCTCTTCTGTTGCAGAATTTTATTGATTTTGCTATTCATCGACTAAGTGAATCGATTGGATAAGTGAAGTTATCATCTCGTTCTGATCCTGCTACGTTTATTGACTAAGTGAATCAATAAACTAGTAGGGTTCCTTCTTCTGCTTCGTCCTATAGCACTGTTTGCACTCTCTCCCTCCTCTCTTTTTTTTTTTAATTTTGTTGTTTAAAAATTGTTTTCTCTTATTCTCACTCAAAACAGTTGTGTTAAAACTTGACCTACCTTCTTGAAAGGCCAGGAATCCTGTCCCTGACACAATTGCGAGATAAGATTTATTTTTAAAATATATATATATAGTTGATTTAGTATATTCTTGTTTTAATTGTTGAAAATTAATTGTTGTATGTTTAGTTTTGGTTATTAATTGAGATTAAACTGCTATTTGTGTTCTTGGTTTGAATCGATTAATTGAGATTAATCTGTTAAGATGGATGATGATAATATTAGAGGTTATGGTTCTGGTTATGAGTCTGATGATACTGTTCTAAGTGACAATGTGACTAGGATTAGTAAACTTGATGTGAGTCATCCTTTGCATTTGCATCCTAATGACTCTGCTTCCTTGACTGTTGTGTCTATCAAACTTAAAGGTACTGAGAATTATTCTGTGTGGTCTTGTGCTATGTTACTTGCTCTAGAAGGAAAAAATAAAACTGGATTTATTGATGGCACATGTAGAAGGTCAAATACTGATGAAGTTTTAGGCAGACAATGGGATAGGGTAAATGCTGTTGTGTTAGGATGGATTCTAAATTCTATATCTGAAGAATTGTTTCTTGGTCAAATTTTCTCTAAAAGAGCTTCACATGTTTGGAAAGAATTACAAGAAACTTATGATAAAGTTGATGGTTCTGTTACTTTTAATCTGCATCATAGGATTAATTCTTTGTCTCAAAATGGTGCTACTTTAGCAGAATACTATCATAAACTGAATGCTCTGTGGAAACAATTTGATGCACTTGTTAAACTGCCAAGATGTACTTGTCATGCTGCAAAAGATTTTAAGAAACATAATCAATTAATAAAGTTAATGCAGTTCTTAATGGGACTTGATGATTCTTATATGCAAATTAGAAATAATATCTTAACTAAGGAACCTTTACCTGATGTAAGAAGTGCATATGCAATTATTTCTAGTGAAGAATCACATAGGTTAATTGCTTTTGGTAATAGTTCTGGTGTGTTTCATAAGTCTGCTACTTCTGCATTTACTTCTAATGTGCCTGCTAGATCTAATTTTCAAAAATTTCAGTCTCAAAACTATAAAACTGCATCTAACTCTAATCAGTATGACAAGAAAAACATGAATTCTGGTAGTTCTGTTATTTGTGATCACTGTGGTTTTAATGGTCATACTATTGATAAATGTTTTAAAATCATTGGTTATCCTGCTAATTTGAAAAAAGAGATTTGGGCAGAATTTTAAAGGAAAAAATGTTTCTAGCAATAATTTTGTTGAAAAGAATTCTTCTAGTTTACCTTCATCTTCTTCTAGTACTGGTTTTACAGATGAACAGTTTGCTACTCTAGTGTCTTTGATCAAAGGAAGTTCTGAAAATAACAAACATGTACAAGCAAATATGGCAGGTACTATTTTGAATAGAAGCAAGATATTCAACTCAAGTTTTAAAAGATTTTTCTGTTCAAATAGTAAAATTCATGCTAAATTAGTTATAAAAAGACTTATTTGTGATTCAGGGGCAAATCAGCATATGACACATTCAGAAAAATATTTAGTCAATGTTGTTGATATTTCACATTTAAAGATTAAAGTCTCTCATCCTAATGGAACTGAAACTTATATTACAAAGATAGGAGATATGATTTTAACTGATAAATTGACTTTGTTTGATGTGTTGGTTGTACCTGAATATTGTGTGAGTCTTATGTCTATTCATAAATTGGCTAGAGATAGTAAATTGATTATTGCTTTTGATGAGTTAAACTGCTATTTTTTATCCCAGGATTTGAGGGCGGGGAAAATCTTGGGGACTGGTAGACAATCTGATGGTCTTTATTATTTTGATAATAATAAAGGTAATATGTTTAAAAATTGTTTGTCTGATACAAAGTGTTGTGTGTCTAAATTTATTTGGCATTGTAGACTTGGTCATCCTGCTGATCAAGTATTAGATGTTTTAAAACAAACCTTGTCTTTGGGGAATTCCGGAAAAATTTCAGTTTGTGATACATGTCAAAGGGCAAAACAAATCAGAGAACCTTTTCCATTAAGTGAACATAAATCTACTAGTTTGGGTGACATAATACATTTAGATGTATGGGGTCCTTATAAGATAACTAGTAGAGAAGGATTTAGGTTCTTTCTCACAATTGTTGATGATTTCTCAAGGGCTGTTTGGGTTTACTTATTAAAATCTAAAGCTGAAGTGTTTGAGTTTATTGTGATTTTTTATAATCTGATTAACACACAATTTAATAAAAGGATTAAAGTTTTTAGAAGTGACAATGGAAGAGAATTTGTTAATAATCAATTCAAAGTTTTTTGTGAAAAACAAGGTATCTTACATCAAACTAGTTTAAGTTACACTCCACAACAGAATGGAGTGGCTGAAAGAAAACATAGACATTTACTTAATGTTGCTAGATCCCTTCTTTTTCAAGGGGGGATACCTTTGAATATGTGGACTGAATGTGTTCTAACTGCTGTGTATTTGATTAACAGATTACCCTCTTCTGTTCTAAGTGGAAAATCTCCTTTTGAACTCCTTTTTAAAAAATCTCCTTCTTTAATGCATTTAAGGGCTTTTGGTTGTCTTGCTTATGCTAAAATTTTAAATATACATGATAAGTTTGCTAGTAAATCTGAAAAGTGTGTTTTTCTTGGTTATGCTAATTCTCAAAAAGGTTATAGGTTATTTAGTCTTGAAAACAAACAGATTGTTTATTCTAGAGATGTTAAGTTTTTTAAAGATATTTTTCCTTTCAAGCAAAAAATTTGTGAAAAGAATGAACATTGTTTTGAAAAAGATTTAAATCATGAAAATTTTTTTGACAAGTATAATCCTGACAACTACCCTGATGATCCCTATGATGATGAAGGAGATAAAGACAATCCTAGTGAGGATGGCAAATCTTCCTCTCATTCTGGAAGTACTACTGGGTCATCTAGTGATGGTGGGGATCATTCTTCACATCATATTCATGATCCTATAGTGTCTACCAATGAGACTGGAAGTAATGCAACCACTGAGGAAAATATAATTTCCGAGGGTGTTGGTTTAGTTGATGATCAAAACATTAATATTGGTAATTTGAGAAGATCTGATAGGAATTCTGTTATGCCTATCAAATACAAGGATGATGTAGTTGGTTCATCTTCTGATAAACCTAATTATAATAATTTGGTTAATAATAGTAATTGTAAATATGGGTTGGAAAGTTATGTAAATTATTCAAAATTGTCACTTGAGAATAAATGTTTTGTTTCACAGTTGAATAAAAGTACTGAACCTAGTACTTTCTTTAAAGCCTCTAAACATGATTTTTGGAATGAAGCAATGAATAAAGAAATGGAGGCTTTATATAGAAATGAAACTTGGGATTTAGTTGATTTACTTAATAATAGAAAGCCTATAGGGTGTAAATGGATTTACAAGATAAAATATAAATCAAATGGTGAAATAGAAAGGTATAAGGCTAGACTCGTAGCAAAAGGTTATAATCAAAGAAGTGGTGTTGATTATGAAGAGACTTTCTCTCCTGTTATAAAAATGGTTACTGTTAGGTGTTTAATTACTTTAGCTGTTCAAAATAATTGGAGTTTGTTTCAACTTGATGTGAACAATGCATTTTTATATGGTGATTTGATTGAAGATGTTTATATGGATTTACCTCCCGGTTATTTTTCATCTTCTGAAAAAAGAGTTTGCAAATTGAAAAAGTCTTTATATGGCCTTAAACAGGCTCCAAGACAATGGAATGCCAAGCTTACTAGTGCATTAGTTGAGCATGGTTTTGTTCAAAGTCTTAGTGATTATTCCTTGTACACCAAGAGTATTGGTGACCTGTTTATTGGTATTCTAGTCTATGTAGATGATATAATTATTACTGGTAACAATTTAGATGAAATAAACAGGTTTAAAGATCTTTTAAAAACTAAATTTATGGTTAAAGATCTTGGAAAATTGAAGTATTTTTTGGGTATTGAGATACTTGATACTTCTGAAGGTCTTGTTCTTACTCAGAGGAAATATTGCTTGGACTTGATTTCTGAATTTGGTTTATTAGCAAGTAAACCTTTAAATACTCCTATGCAACCAAATGTTGCATTGACTATATCTCCTTCAGTTGATGATCCTTTACTAACAAATATTACAGAGTACCAAAAACTTATTGGTAAGTTAATATATTTGACTACAACTAGACCTGATATATCATACACTGTCCATTGTTTAAGTCAATTCATGCATTCTCCTTTGAGATCACACTTGCAGGTTGCTTTAAAACTTTTAAGGTATCTTAAGAGCTCTCCTGGTAAGGGTGTTTTAATATCTAAATCTTCTTCGTTTTCTATAGAGGGTTTTGTCGATGCTGATTGGGCTAGGTGTGTGGTAAGCAGAAAATGTGTATCTGGATATTGTGTATTTTTTTGTGGATCTTTGGTTTCTTGGAAAAGCAAGAAACAAAATACCATTTCAAAGTCTTCTGCAGAAGCTGAGTACAGAGCTCTAGCTTCTGTAACCTCTGAAATTATTTGGATATTAAAGATTTTAAAGGATTTGAATTGTGAAGGTTTAAGTCCTGTTAACATTTTCTGTGATAGTGATGCTGCTCTTAAAATAGCTTCAAATCTAGTGTTTCACGAAAGAACAAAGCACCTTGAGATTGATTTACATTTTGTTAGGGAAAAAATTTTGAAAGGTGTTGTTTGTACTAAAAAGATAGGCACTGCAAATCAAATTGCAGATGTTCTAACTAAAGCATTGGATACAAAACAACATTCTCTTTTATGCACAAAAATGAAACTTCTAGACATTTTCCAGAATAAGACTAAAGGGGGGTGTTAAAATTATGTTTATGTTTAGTCTTATTTCTGGAAGGACTAAACTTGTATGTTTAGAAGTTGTCTTGCAGGATGTTTAACTTTGGACTAAAAGTGACAAGAGAAGAAATACAAGGAGCATATGGAGGAATTGGAAAAGCTGTTGAGTATATGTACGAGACATAAATCAATTTATGGACAGATTTTATTTTCACAAAATACATTCCTATATCTGTATCTATATCTGATCATCCTCCATTTTTTCGATCACTCTTGATCTTCTCGATCTAGGTAACTCATGTAATAGTACTATTATCAGTTTAGATAATATATACATACTAGATTAGCTGGTGTGTATTGTGTGTTTGATTGATTGAGATCGATCTATATTTCGTTATTATTGATTGAATTGAGATTCAATAGATTCAGTTTATAAATTTAACATCCAGATGCCAAGATGTTTACCACTGATCATGGATATATATATTGTTGATTTGAAATATGTAAAAACATTGTAAGCGGAGTAATGTGAGAGCAGTATTTGGTTAGGTTTTTGGTTTTGTTTCCGATTTTTGAATCTTGAGAGGTAGAAGCTTATGAAGCTGGTGTGTATTGTGTGTTTGATTGATTGAGATCGATCTATATTTCGTTATTATTGATTGAATTGAGATTCAATAGATTCAGTTTATAAATTAACATCCAGATACCAAGATGTTTACCACTGATCATGGATATATATATTGTTGATTTGAAATATGTAAAAACATTGTAAGCGGAGTAATGTGAGAGCAGTATTTGGTTAGGTTTTTGGTTTTGTTTCCGATTTTTGAATCTTGAGAGGTAGAAGCTTATGAAGAAAGTTGTTTGACTTTTCTTTTCTTATTTTATTGTATTACCAAATTTACCATAGAGTAATTCTTAAAAATGTTTTTACATATTTCAAAACTTGAGGGTGGGCAATTGCCCCTCATGTAATACCACCCATGGATCTATCTATATCCATCCTTAATTCCTTACACCATATCTCACGTTGAAGGTGGTTTGCGTAGGTCTATCCACTCATTATAACATGGGAGTTTCATTTTCTTAATCGCGGGTCATTTGTCTAACTAATTACCACATGACGATCCCTCTCAGGGTTTAGCCTGTGCGAGAAGTTGACCAATCATACTCCGATATTAATTAGCATCTAGCGATACAACATTGCCTCTAAATATACATGAATTTGTGTTTCCGTAAACATCCATAAACAATTTAATGATACAATGGTTTATTTGCTAACATCCTTTTGCTTTTTAAATCAGGTTTAACATGAATAACAAATTCAATCATTCTCATATTGTTCAATTTTTGGTGTCTTTATCTAAATTTAAAGTGAGTTACAATCTGTAGCGGTCCACAATCTATGTTATGTAGATACCCATACTTTTACACTGGCTGGAGATTACGGATTTACAGGGCCTTGTTATCTCAAGTATAAACAAATATATATATATATGTATATATATGGGTTGGGTATTGTAAAACAAGTATTAAAGTAAAACAAATAGGACAAGATCTTAACCCTTAGATCATGGTTAAATTGATGCATGAAGATTCACGAAACAATTGATGTACGATGATTTTTATGATGTACGGTGATTTTCACTATAGAAAAACCTATTGTTTTATTTGTTTTACATTAATACTTGTTTTATTTTACCTAAAACCTATATATATATATATATATATAGGGTAACACTCCGGTGAGAACACTTTTAAAATAAAAACGGTGAGAACACCTTAAAAACATCATTTTGATACATTAAAAGTCCATAAAACTAACATAGTGCATAACTTATGTATATATAGGGTAAAGTTATTTTGAGAAATTTTTTTTTTGTGAGAACCTTTGAAAACTTTTCAAATCAAGCCCAACCGATGATTGTTCTTTACATGAAAATTGTTTTTTGATTGTTTTCTGAATAACTTATGTGTAATTTTGAAGTTTATAATTGTATGAAACATGGATTATCATCCGTTATACAATTATGTGGAGATTTTGATTGTTGATCACATGTGCACGAATATTGTTATGATCACATGTATACAAGTCGATCACGTGTAATCGTAGCAATATTCGTGCACATGTGATCAAGAATCTAAATCTCCATATAATTGTATAACGGATGATAATCCATGTCTCCACACAATTATAAACTTCAAAATTACACATAAGTTATTCAGAAAACAATCAAAAAGCAATTTTCATGTAAAGAACAATCGTCGGTTGGGCTTGATTTGAAAAGTTCTCAAAGGTTCTCGTAAAAAAAAAGGTTCTCAAAATAACTTTTCACTATATATATATATATATATATATATATATATATATATTCACATGGATCCTTAAAAAATGGTAGAAACCAAGGGACTAATCTAAGCCCTTGGATCAAACAATCATCAAAATCCAATCAAACATGATTGGTTACTCCGTTGAATTACTCCAGCGACATTTTCTAATCATATTTGATTGGTCAAGCCAAATCTAACGTCGTCGAATCTTCTCTGGTGACTTCTCCAGCTAATCAATTTCGTTTTTGGGTAGATACGGAACGGGCCAGAGGCCCTTATCCGTTCTAAACTGACCGTCAAAGGACGCATATGGGAATGGTATGGATTTGATAGGTGGCAATCCAAGAGAGGGTGGAATGTGATTTTTCCGGCGAGCTCGAAAACAATGTTTATTGGCTAGGATTTGTGCCGAATGTGTTTCTGAGTGATTTGGTACAAGTTTCATGCATTAATTCGAAGAAACAACAAAGTTATAGTGTTTTTAATTTTTTCGATGAGTTTTTCAAGTTTTCTGGCAAGTATAGATCGGATTAATTTTTGGTCAGGGTTTGTTCACGGTGTGATTGTGAGTGTTTTGGTGTAAGTGTGATGTTTCTAATTCGATGGAACGAAGGTTTTATCGGCGTTTGAAGTTTTCCGACGAAGTCGTGTGTGTGTGTTCGGTGGGGGGAAGGAGACGAGGGGGAGGGGCGATAAAGGGTAGGGATTTATTTTTGAGGGGATAATCTAATGGCTACAATTTGTCCCTTGGTTTCCATGGAAAAAACTCTACTCAAATGAACAAAACTCTTCCGGTGAGAACATTCTTAAAATAAGAACAGTGAAATCACTTAAAAACATCATTTTGATGCATTAAAAGTCCATAAAACTAACATAGTGCATAAATAATTGTAAATAATTGTAATTATTTAAGTGTTTAACAACACATTGATCCGTCAAAATCGAAAAAATCACGTTTTTTTGTTGGATGCATCATTTTGATGAAATATGCATCCAAGATGGATGCACAAAACAAAAAACATGATTTTCTCGATTTTGACAGACCAATGTGTTGTTAAACACTTAAATAATGATAATTAGTTATACACTATGTTAGTTTTATGAAATTTTAATACATCAAAATGTAGTTTTTAAGTATTCTCACTGTGTTCTTATATTAAGACTACTGTTCTTATTTGATTGTCTATATATATATATATATATATATATATATATATATATATATATATTTATTTATAAGAACATTTTAAAATAAGAACATAGTGAGAACACTTAAAAACTACATTTTGATGTATTAAAAGTTCATAAAACTAACATAGTGTATAATTAATTATCATTATTTTAGTGTTTAACAACACATTGGTCTATCAAAATCGAGAAAATCATATTTTTTGTTTTGTTCATCCATCTTGGATGCATATTCATCAAAATGATGTATCCAACAAAAAACGTGATTTTTCAATTTTGACAGATCAATGTGTTGTTAAACACTTAAATAATGAATTAGTTATGAACTATGTTAGTTTATGAACTTTTAATACATCAAAATGATGTGTTTAAATGTTCTCACCGTTCTTATTTTAAAAGTGCTATCACATTGTTATCATAACTTTCTTATCGCTTTTATAAGCTCGATGAATTGTGTGGGTGATTGGTATGTAACATATAGATTAAATGATCTGTTTCTACGTTTCCTTTACAAGTAATGACAAATTTATGTTAGTTCGGGATTGATTGTCAAGATGTACACATAAATTTTATCGTGATGCTACGTGATATTGCTTCACTATGTTTTTCAAAAACACTACAAGCATATCTAATATATCAATATATAAGCTTCCTACGTGATATTCACCATACCTAATATATCAATCTTTAATTTTAATGTACACATTTGCATTGCAGAATTAATATTTACAATATATAAGCTTTAGCTTCCTGTTTTTTTTTCCCCCAAAGCCATCGTGGTTATCAAACTTGCAAAAATAAGAGAAAACTTATAAAAAAAATTTTTGCCGTAACTTCTACACCTTAATCAATCAATATTATATTGAATATAAAGTAAGTGCAATTGTTGCAAATATATCAAGTTCCTCAGATTATCTAATTGGTTGTAAAAGTTCACGTAACAAATAAATTTTTGCCGTCTTCTACACCTTAATCAATCAATATCAATATCAATATTATTGAATATAAAGTTAGTGCAATTGTTGCAAATATATCAAGTTACTCAAATTATCTAATTGTTTGTAAAAGTTCACGTAACAAATAATAAACCTCCGCCCAAAATATTTGAAACGAAGTAACGAATTAAGACCATGTTTAGCTACTGGGCCCGTATAGGTCCATGTTATAAATACCACACCCGACCACAACTAAATCCAGCCCAAGGAATAATTCGATTGGGCCAAACTTCCAACCAAGACTTTAATACGGACATCTCATTCTTAAGCGTCTTTCTCATATGAACCCCCGAAAAGTAGTTTAGAAATTAAATACTGTAGGTCTGTAGGGTATGTGCATTTTTCAGTTATGAATATCATTTTTCTTTATTATATTACGCTTCACAACTATAGTTTCATTTGAACCCACAGATTAAAGAAGTATGATTATGAGAGACATAGTCTAGTTAAAGGGTGTTAGACTGTTAGATCATATATCCCCTCTTGTCATGAGCATCATAATTCTTTCCAAAACAACCAGAAAATTTAATTGGTAGCTTTTAATCATACTATAAATAATTAATTTACTTGTTTTTTTTCGAACGACAAAATAAATAGTTTCACTTGTGAAATAATAAAACCTTACAAGTGAATATATATTCCATTCCACTTTCACCAAATGGTTACATCAAAATTACATGTTCGGTCGCACTCATTATATATTCCGGTCTTCTAAATTCTTTCATTAGCTCGATCACGTAATCATACGTACAATATAAGATCTTTGAGATAACACTTGATTGGCTACAAATTTGTTGCATTAACTATCACGTATCTCTCCAATTTATATGATCAATTAATCCACGTAGAATAAACTATAAACTATATTTGTATATGCAGGCTGCCTTCTATATATAGCTTGCTTTTTAAACGCTTATATATGACAGGAATTATATATTATATATACAAAGCAAAATGCTAAAATGACAAAGTACATACAGGGCCGGCTTAACCTTTTTGATGGCCTCAAGCATAATCAATTTTGAAGGGCTTTTTTTTTTTATAAGTCTCTAATACACCCAAAACCAAATTTGAGTAGCAAACTTGGTTTCAATATGATTTGGTGATCCGTTTTGGTTCTAGTTATTTGTTTCAACTCTTTAATATATGCAAGTTACCATCAAACCGGATTACCTTACTTTTTGATTTCTTGAGAAGCTTACAAACAAGAGTACGATGGCTAATAATACTGATAGAGTGTCTTTACTAATATTCAAAGCAATTATGAGCCCAAAACTATTGTATTATATAGCCTAAAGGTTGAATATTTTGGAGGCCCTTCACAATTGGAGGCCTTAGGCCACTACCTAGTCCACTAGTATTATGGAGCCGGCTTTAAGTACATACAAACAAATATTTACTAATTAAGTTGTCATGTGAGATGGACCAATTAACTTACAATCTTTTATATAAAAGAGTTTTGTTAAACTGAAGAACTGTTGTTAAGTTGAATTAAATAGTTGTGTATTTACCATAAAATTCAAAAAGTAAGTTTTAATATGGAAAATACAACTTTTTAAACTTGTTAATTGTAGCTATTTAACATTTTCACATACAAAATTATGAGTACTTTTGGGATTTTTTTTTTTAATATATAATTCTGACAATATAACTGCCTAAATATGTGGTACAAGATGCAAACTGTGAATCTTATTGAATCTTCGTTAATGCATCTAAAATCTAGTGATCAATCATTTGGTCAAATGTCTTGGTCTGTTTTTTTATTGGATTCTAGTGAAATTGTCATTGAATTACTATATATGACAGTAGTCTTTTTGCATTTTGGGGTCACTATGTTTGTATGGTGAACATAACCCGTTGGTATGCATTGTTTATTTAGCTTAAATTTGTTTATTAGTTTCAAATAAATGTATAATGAAGTTGGTTTTTGTTTCAGTGCTGGTGTGAGTTTTGTTCCTTCCATTGTTAATGTTTTAAGTTGCTCCTGTATATATAACTATGTTGGCTTTGCCTGTGCTTGTCTTATAAAATGTCTTATAACAGAAGCGTGTTTTCCTTGTAGCTGTAGACATGGGGAAACTATGGGTGAGTTTTAAGTTTCATGTTCATGTATATGGCTTTCATATCTAATTGCAAGTGACGAATCAACAGGATTGCAAAAGGGAAATTATTTGGTTAAGAACCTTTTCAGTTATTTAGTAAGGGCAAATAAGGAATTTGTTAATGTTAATTTGGTTATAATTCATTTTATAAGAGTTAGAATCTAGATTAGATTTAGGTATATATGAAATTATAATTTTTAGTTGGGTAGATATGTAATTAAGGTGATAATTTGGGGTATATATGAAATTCAGCTTTTATTTTATAAGAGTTTGAGCATAGATGTTAGAATTTAGATTATATTTAGATATATATGAAATTATAATTTTTAGTTAGCTAAATATGTAATTAAGATGCTAATTTGGGGTATATATGAAATTTAGCCTAAATTATTTTAAACAACTATATGGTAATTTTTCACTATAAATACAAAGATACGTAAAACAAAACAAGTAGTCATAAGTCATAACAATTATATGTGTATTGTGGGGATACATGCTAGTTTATATAAATATAAACCTCCATAAAGCATATTGTCTTTTTATTTTTGGAAATTAAACACTTTTTTTAATATTTTCATAATACCTCTAAGCATATTTTTTCTTTATAAAATATGCATATTTAAACATAAAACTCTTATATACCCTTCTTTCCTCCATTCATAACACACTTCATCGACCTTCTATCACTCTCCGTCGTTGCCCTCCTTCTCTAACGCCGATCTCCACCACCGCCCTTTATCTCCATCGTCGCCGCAACACAAGGACACTCTGCTAGTATATATGATGTAAAAAAAAGTTCCTTAATTCTTACCAATAATGTAAAAAACTATATGCAAGCCGTGGACGCTTGCTACCCACAATTCCCACCAAACTTGATTTTTGATCTAGGGCCACTCTTTACTAAACATTGTACGTACACCCTTCCAATTTCATTTATTTATTTTTGCGGCCCACAATGTGTCATCTCTACTGAGTATTTTTCAGCCTTTTGGTTTAGTGAAAAATGTATTAACAGTCTACTATCTCTATACAGTATGTAATAATTAATGATTATAATGTTTTTGATTATGCTTCTGGGAAGTGATTTCTACAAGGTTTCTGAATTACATTTAAACGTTTTTCAGAAGCTTTTATTTGTATTGACCGACATCAAGATAATAGTAATGTTGTTGTTGGAACAATATGCTTTTAATGTGTATTGTAGAAAAAATATCTCATTTGAAATAGGCTTTTGTAGCTCTTTAGCGTGGACCCCAGTTAAGAGAACGTATGTTAGACCTCCCGCTGTCGAACGACGATATGAAGTTTCAGCGAAATTCATCTTTCAATAAAAAAAAAATAATAATCTTGCGATGTTTGTTAATTCCGGGACATCTATAAATTTATAAACTATAATCATATGTATCATTTTTAGTATAAAATATATCCAGTCCAATTTTTTTGTGTCACGATCGGACCAGGTCCCACCCATTTACCTTTTATTTACATCCGGGCCTTCCTGATAAAATATATTGTATACTTCATCACATTTGGCATTAGGTGCGCCACTGAACACAAATAACAAAAATTAGATTACATATTACCCGCTGCTATAGGAAACTGTTACTAATTGTAACTAGATAAGATCTGATCAACAAAAGAAAAAAAATCATCATAATAAACAAAAAAAAACTGATCAAATATAGCATATATTACTGTCTAATTATACAAAAAAGGAAACCAAGATGTCGACACTCGACAGTAGTATTCATGCTTGCGCATATACACTCACAAAATGCTTTCGCATTTATTGAAACGAAAAAACTATACACTTATATTTATGAATTCGGAAATACTAAATACAGCCTTAAGGGCTGTATTTAACGTGCATAAAAAAACTTGTATCTTCCATATTAAAAGTCCGCCCCATTATTTTTATGGTAAATATCCAAACAATTTATGCAACTTAAACACGGCCTTAAAGGCTGTATTAACAAACCCCTTATGAATAAATTAACAAAGCTTTATGCAAGTAATTATAAAGATGCACATACCCTGCATCTCACTAACATTATACATCTAATTAATATATGTAGGGATGTCTTTCGTACAAAGTTTTTTGTTTTCTTTTTTATAACAATGTTTTTCCACAACTATATCTATAGTAATAAAATGAAAGGAAGTATGCCATAATTTAGTCCATTTAGTCCATAAAAAGGTAAAAAAAAACTAAATATTTTTTTAGTCTACGCATAACACCCTTCACTATAGCATGTTATTTATTTACACTCATTTTTTTTTAATACTTTTTAAAAATGTTTAAAAAATTGTTAATTTGTTCACTCTTATAAATATGTGAAAAGAACGTAACTCACATTTAATTAAAAGTATGATTAAAGTTAAAAAATCAAAATCTTTTCACAATTATATACGTGTAAACAAAAAGTTCACATTTTCAAGTGTGTAAAAATATATAATTGTTTGTACTTAAAAGTGTGCAAGTAATTTGTGACACTAAATTCTCTCACACAAGAGGAAGTGCGAGAAATTTGAGTGTAAATTAGCTATCACACTTTTAAGTGTGAACATTTTGTTTATACATTTATACTTATGAAAAAAGTATGTTTTTTTTTCCACTTCTAAGTGTGATTTTTTTTTCTATACAATTTTAAATATGAACAAATTAACATACTTTTTCACACTTTTTAGAAATGCGAAGAAAAAAATAAATGTGAGTAATTAACATTTTTATTGCAGTGCTTTAATATTTCAATTAGTTACACATCTATATGGATGCCCGTGGTGTGGGGCCGTGGGGGGCGAAGGTGTAGTGGTGGATATGACTGATAGTGCTGGCCGACGAATAAGATTTAATTGATGTAAATGTAATTGACGTAAAAGAAGTAGTGTAATAATTTTAAGAGTTAAATGGTGCATTGTGTAAATTAATTTATTAAAAGTACTATAAGTGTAGGGTTAATTACTTAATTATAAAAAGAAATGGCTTTTGAAAAGAGGGATGTATTTGATATTTTCATTCGTTGTTCTAAAATGGAGAGGGGAAAATGCTTTAATATGGGATACATTCGGAAGGTGACAATAGCTAAAGCGGTGTAGTGGCGTCAGTGATTGTTGGTGATGGCGGAGACTATTGGTGGTGGTGATAGTATCGAGTGGTGTAAGTAATTGATATGAAGATAATAGTAATGATATCAAAGAAGATAAGGTATCCGATCCATGGAAATCGTGGTGTAAATTAAATTCATTAAAGGTAAATTAGTAATATCTCATATCTTATATTTTTTCTATTTTTTAAACATGGGAGTTAGAAATTTTTCTATTAAGTACGTAGATTATAGATAAGATGATTTAGTCTCATATGAGAATATACTTATATAAATACGATGAGAGATGCTCTATATAACAAAACAAAACTATCATCTTTTCCTAATTAGTTATACTATCACATTCCCTATATTACACCTACTTGATAGGTTCTAAATCTTAGATTACTTACCATAATCATATGGTACATACAAACCAACTCAAAATTAAACAGCTCTCGTAACAATTAATACCCAATTAACCCGATCGACCTTCAACTAATATAAATTGTACCAGTTTAAATGTTTATTATTACTTTTGAATTTTTTCGTTATAATTTTGACTTTAGGTATATAATCTGCTAATGTTACATATATAATACTTATAATGGAAAAATATATCAATGAAATTATAACTAAATTCAACACATTCGTCGAGTAATTAATATGTAATTTAAATAAAATTATTTAAGATGAAAATTTGAAGAAAAAAAAATTTAAATCAAAATTGAACGTTTTTATTGAGACGAGCAAACGTACATATATTATATGTCAACTTCATGATCGATCGGCCGCGCGGCCGGCACTAAAAACATTATATATCGGTATGTATGTGTTATGTGAAGTTAGTTAGTTAGTCTAGCTAGGCACTTACGTAATGTCAATAAATACATACATGAAGCAAGCTGGCGTACGTGGCATATATTAGCATCGCAAAACAGACCGGTCACGAAACACATAATTCGTAGCAAGCATATTAGCTAATAACCGTACCTACCAACTTTTTCCCATCTATATATATTCAACACTCAAACACTTCTTGTAATCACCATCACTACTTGTGTACTTACAATCAAACTTATATAGCTAGCTTGATATTAACTAATTAAGATATATCACCGCCCAGCTATATACCAATAATAATGGCTTCGTCTATCGACATAGCGGCTATTAGAGAAGCCCAGCGGGCACAAGGCCCAGCTACCATTCTCGCGATTGGCACGGCAACCCCCTCTAATTGTGTCTATCAAGCTGATTATCCTGATTACTATTTTCGCATCACTAAAAGCGAACACATGGTTGATCTCAAAGAGAAATTCAAGCGCATGTGTACGTATTTCTTGCTATATACATACATATACATTTTTATCTATGTTTTCACATTAATTTTGGCATATAAGTATTATGTTTCGTCACAAAAGATATTGGGTTTGAAATCTTTATTGGTAAATGGTTGGAAGCAATAACATTAATAAATGAAAGATGTTCACTATATATGGTTAAAATGTTGAGATTTAATCTCATAATTAATTTAATAGGGACTTACTAACTATTTTAAGTATTAATAATATATCATATGCATGAAATGTATATGCGCAGGCGACAAATCCATGATAAGAAAGCGATACATGCACCTCACTGAAGAGTATCTAAAAGAGAATCCCAGCCTTTGCGAGTACATGGCTCCGTCACTCGACGCACGTCAAGACGTGGTGGTCGTGGAAGTCCCGAAGCTCGGTAAAGAAGCCGCAACCAAAGCAATCAAAGAATGGGGCCAACCCAAATCCAAAATCACCCATCTCATTTTTTGCACTACATCCGGTGTCGACATGCCCGGTGCCGATTACCAGCTCACCAAGCTTCTCGGCCTTCGCCCGTCTGTTAAACGTTTCATGATGTACCAACAAGGTTGTTTTGCTGGGGGTACGGTTCTTCGTCTTGCCAAAGACCTCGCGGAGAACAACAAGGGGGCTCGTGTTCTTGTTGTTTGCTCTGAGATCACTGCTGTCACGTTTCGTGGTCCTAATGATACTCATCTTGACTCACTTGTGGGTCAAGCTTTGTTTGGAGACGGGGCCGCTGCAGTCATTGTGGGTTCTGACCCTGACTTGACGACTGAGCGGCCCTTGTTTGAGATGATCTCTGCAGCTCAAACAATTTTGCCTGATTCCGAGGGGGCTATTGATGGACATTTGAGGGAAGTTGGGCTTACATTTCATCTTCTTAAAGATGTACCCGGGTTGATCTCAAAGAATATTGAGAAGGCGCTAACACAAGCCTTTTCTCCATTAGGTATATATAATTATATATTCTCTTTTAACAAGCAGTATTAAATATACCCTTAAGGTATATTCCTTTTGTAAAAAAAAAAAAAACGTAGAATAATCCGATCCATACAAATTCGATTGTTACTAAATCTTAGTAAGAGTTTTTCAAAAACAAAAACAATTAAAATACATGTATTTTGTATCTTTTAGTGACACTTTTTTCATTTTAAAAAGTGGTAAAAGGAGATAAAATAATAAGAGTATACTTTTTGCCTTATTAATGGCAAACAGAACACTATTGGTACAATAGCAAAGTCGTTAAACTTAACTTTATTATTATAAATCTACATTTTTATTACTTTGAAAAGCACTTCCATTAATTTTCTTGTCGACCAGGTCAACCATTTCAAGAATATATAGTTCACTGCAGTAATAATCAAGTTTTACTATGATAATTTAACCAATCTCTCTAAATGATTTAAGGTATAAGTGACTGGAACTCGCTGTTTTGGATCGCGCATCCTGGAGGTCCAGCGATATTGGACCAGGTGGAGCTCAAGCTCGGTCTCAAGGAAGAGAAAATGAGAGCCACCCGACACGTGCTTAGTGAGTATGGGAACATGTCTAGTGCTTGTGTGTTGTTCATCATTGATGAGATGAGAAAGAAGTCGGCCGAGGATGGTGCTGCGACCACCGGTGAAGGGTTAGACTGGGGTGTTCTCTTTGGGTTCGGTCCCGGTTTAACCGTGGAGACAGTGGTTCTTCATAGCCTCCCAACCACAACAGCCATTGCCACCTAACTAAAATATCACGGGATGTGTACTATTTATGAAGTGACTTGATCAATTATCACCTAGCTACTATGGTTGTTATTGGTTAAATAAATGTACTTTTAGCTTATTTTTTCTCTCTCTCTCTCTATATTTTTAATTTTTAATTTTTAATATTGTATGATATATGTTTATTAGCGTGTGTGGGTTATATGGAACATTCAATATACTCTGTTGCAAGTTTAATTGTTTAATAATCTTAGTGAATCGTAGAGTTGTTTCAATTCCTTTTGAATTATATATTCGTTTTAGAGAAGATATATAAACAAGTAGTAAAAAGAATATTCACTCGCTCCATGTATGGAATCATATAAAAAACATTGACTTCTAGCTAGCTAGCCCAACGGAATGAGGTAGGTATATATAGTGAGGTTGAGGATTTATAAGTCAATTATTATATGTTACAATTAAACGTACGTAGACTTTTATGCTCTCGACATTATTAATTAGACACACTAATAATAGATCGAAACTTTCAATTCACATATTTTTACTGACATATACTTATAAACGTGTTTTACACATTTAATAAATGTGTAAACGTACATCTAGCTAGCTAGCTAGTCATATACTAACATTTTTAGTGTATATCGTTATATCAAAAGATACTAATAACTTTTTGAATCGACGCTTGATTCTACAAACATGTCACATATGTCATATGGAATTGCTAACACCTACCAAACAAACCGTCTTAACATTATATCATGGACTATTCCATTGTTAATGATTCTAGAGTTATTACAAGAAAGTAAGTTCGTGTTTTTCTAACAAGAAAATTTTCTGCACATATGCATTATATTACATACAATACTAGAACATTTGAATAACAATAGTTTATTGAGTATTATGCCTTGTCGTATTATACACTTTCATTTTCTAATTATATACAAATAATGCAACTATCATATGATTGGACCACAAACCGAATAAATACAATGAGTCACGGAAGCACCTTTTTCATAAATTAAATGTCTCTAATTTGATAATGGTAGAGGTGAATTAGACAAGTGGATATTTTAGCACACTTGTTACCTTCTACTAATTCAAATGCATCATCTTAAGGGCTAAAAGCTGCCCCAAACTCAAGAATATAAATTTTTATGAAATATTTAATTACGCCAGTAACAATGGTTATCATCCATGTAATCGTTGCATGTGTTTCAAACAGCGTGCCTAGACTATAGTACGTGTGAGACTCATGGCGGTTTTCGTAAATTGTGACTCAAGACGTCAATTCAAATCTTTTTTTCCTCTCATGTAGTCAACTAACTACTAGTCATGTTTTAAGTTGAGGGTGTTGATAGAGATAAATGATAAAGCCTCAACTAGTGATGAATCGATCATGTATTGAGAGTGTTGTATACATGTATAGAATTAACGGTTCAAAAGTTGTTACAGGAGATTTCCAGATATGATGCTGCCAAAAAATAAAAAAAGACGTATTAATTATCTGGTAGGTCAAGTAGCTTAATAATTTTCTTCTATTCATGTAATTGTAGCTTTTTTCTTGGGTGATATTTTTTTCTCTTTAAAAGAATAATAATTGTAAAGTATTTCAATAGGTTTCTCTACTTTGACTTGAGTTTTTTCAAACATTTTACAGTTTTAATGGTTAAAGCCTCGAGTAAAATCTAAATGGGTTGTACTTTTCGTACCTTGACCTTCTAGCATCCTGCTAATCGGCTTTTAATATTAGTAACTAGGAAATTTCCGTCCCGCATTGAAACAATTGTGTTATTTAGTGTACCTGCATTGAATTAACAAACATTCTGTCATGGATAGGTTTGTTTAAAAATTTATCATATCAGATACGGTGTATATATTTATTTAAGGTCAATACCATAATAGTTTTCGTTTACGTGTTACGTGTTTGAAAACGATACATGCCATGCACCTGACAGAAGAATATCTAAAGGAGAACCTCAAACTTTGCGAGTACATGGCTCCATCACTCGACGCCCGTCAAGAGGTTGTGGTCATGGAAGTCCCCAAGCTCATTTTTTGTACTACAACGGGGTCGACATGTCTGGTGCTGATTTCCAGCTAACCAAGCTTCTTAGCTTGCCCCTGCCTGTGAAACAATTCATGATGTATCAACAAGGGTGTCATGCTGGAGGTACAGTTCTTCGTCTTGCCGAAGACCTTGCGGAAAACAACAAAGGTGCTCGTGTTCTTGTTGTTTGCACTAAGATAACTGCTATGACATTTCATGGACCTAATGATAGTCGTCTTGACTTACTTCTGGGTCAACCTTTGTTTGGGGATGGGGCCGCTGCAGTCATTGTGGGTTCTGACCCTGATTTGACGATTGAGCGACCCTTGTTTGAGATGATCTCTGCAGCTCAAACTACTTTGCTTGATTTCGAGGGAGTTATTGATGGACACTTGATAGAAGTCGGGGTTACATTTCATCTTCTTAACGAGGTCCCTGCTTTGATCTCAAAGAATATAGAGACGACACTTGTACAAGCTGCTAGGGCTGTAAACGGTTCGGTTTGGTTCGGTTAGCTAGAAATTTCAAACCATTTTTCGGGTTTCGGTTCGGTTAGTTAGTTAGAAATTTCAAATTGTTAATTTCAAACCATTTTTCGAGTTTCGGTTCGGTTAGTTATTTATGAAATGCAAGTTTATATTGAAGAGTATATGAGTTACTACTTAAAATGTTTTATATATGATATTACCAATATTTTTGATAAATATTTTAAACAAAGTTAACAACTTTTTATTAACAAGAGTATATATATATATAAAACAAATTTACTTAAAATATACAAAACTAATCATAGATTGTGAAAGAAACTTCATAAAATTGTTAACATTTTATGTAATAAATACAAAAAATTAGTTAAATAAATATGTAAAAGATGTATTCATGTAATATATGTGTTAATATATATATATATATATATATATATATATATATATATATATATATTACCTATTAAAAATTATAGCCCCCGTTGAAAGTAACAGAGGGAAAAAAAAAGTCTATTATGCCCTCAACGTAACAAACATCCCATCTCATATGATGATTTCGTCAAAATTAATACACGTCCCAAATTAGTGCACATAGTCAAACTATTAATTAATAAATAATTAGTATTCCCCTTATGGTAAGTATTTAGTTTTGTTATATGACATCAATTACATAATTTCAAAAATTCAAAACTCCTATCAAACATGAAATAAACTACCGAATACATTAAGTTTTACTATCATCCATAGTTAAGGTAACTATTGATTCATAGTTATCAATAGATAATTAATTGTGATTTTCAACGCTTTTCGAAAATCCCATCATCACTATATAAACACTCAGTTCATTCAACACTTTTCGTTCAACAACTTATAAACCTTTTGATTTCTATCATCATACTTTCATAATACCTATTTTATCAAACACCCCTTTCGATCTTCACATTGTACGTATCCTCAAATGGCAAAAACCGTTCCAACTACCGATGTTATCTCATAGTCGTTTCGTTTCGACTAACTAATGTGAAATTTATTGCATCTACGTTATCCATTGTATGTTATTCTTTAATTGATTGTCCACGCTTATTTTTGTTTGTTAATCATGACATAACTCGACTTTACCATGCATGGTATCCCGCCGCAACGCGCGGGTATCATGCTAGTGGTTATATATAGACATATATCAAAATTCGGTCCAGTTTGATTAACCGCGGGTAATAAATATTGAAAACCGTAACCGAACCGTTACACATCGGTTTTTTTATTTTCGGTTTTTCCCGATTTCATTCGGATCACGAGATTCGGACCAGTTTTTTGATTTTCCGGTTCATTTCTTACACCCCTAGTACAAGCCTTTTCTCCATTAATTAGGTATTGAAATTTGAAAATCCCACATCCATGCACTATAATTTTCTTTAGAAAAACTACGTCATTTAGCCTTTCGCAGCGACGAAGTTAACTTGGGGGCAGTTGCCCCCACACCCTATTTTGATTTAACGTAACTTTTCTATTTTTAAAAATATATTTGGAATTTTATCCATAAAAAAAGAGATAAAAAGATAGATATATTGAATATATACAAAACATAAGACTAACATTATTGATAATGTATGTATCTTCTTATTATTGTTGTCGTTTTTGTTGCATTTTATTACTTTTAATTTCATGTACTTCAATTCTTAATTCCATTATTTTACTTGTACAACGATAATCATTTCAAATATAATCACGTACTGTAATAAGTTTTACTAGTATGATTTTAGGTATAACTGATTGGAACTCGATCTTTTGGATCGTGCATCCAGGAAGTCCATCGATACTGGACCAGATAGAGCTCAAGCTTGGACTCACAAAAGAGAAAATTAGAGCCACACGACATGTGCTCGGTGAGTATGGGAACATGGGCAGTCCTTGTGTGCATGGGCGGTACCACATGGGGGGCAAAGGGGGCAATTGCTCCCTTCAAAATTTAGATTTTGTCATGTATTTTCAAATTTTTCATCGATTTTAAAAAATTTCTTATAGGTTTTTAACATTTTGACTTATTTTATATTTATATTTCACGGATTTTTTAATTTTGCCCCCTCTGAGATTTTTTTCTGGTACCGCCTCTGCTTGTGTGTTGTTCGTCCTTGATGAGATGCGGAAGAAGTCAGCCAAAGATGGAGCTACGACCACCGGTGATGGGTTAAGCTGGGGTGTTCTCTTTGGGTTCGGTCCAGGTTTGACAATAGAGACAGTAGTGGTTCTTCGTGGCCTCCCAACCAATAAGGAGATTGCCATCGTCACAGGATAACTAGTGTTTAAGGAAGTGTGACTCAAATATCACGTATTACGTTTATTTGTTTATATTATTAGCTCGTGTGGATTTTTTCTTATTAGATATGATGTGCTCTGAACATATGAAATAGCATATAATCAATGTAATTTGTTGTAAGTTTGTTTAATAAATCATAAAACTTTGTGGTCATTGCATCAAAATGAAATATATTATATTAAATTTTAACTAATAATGACAAATCATTTGGAAATGTGCTAGCTAGAGTACTAATCCAAATTCTAGAAATACAATGAAAAACTCATACTAAAATTATATTGGTGCGCCTTGGATGGACATGGGCTTCAACGAGATCGAGTATTTTTTTGATACATATAACTACTGAGGTCTTACCCATGGGCTTCAACGGATGTTCAGTACGTGACTTTTATGGGCTCTTTTAAAGAAAATTGGTGCACCTTGATGGACATGAGCTTCAATTGGACTGATAATTATCTCAGGTTAAAGATGTGTATGGTTTGGTCGAAACCAATTAAATCAGTTAAATCAAACTTTTTTACTGAATATCGTTATTAAAAGATACTGTTCAATTGGACTGATAATTATCTCAGGTTAAAGATGTGCACCTTGATGGACATATAACTTCTCAAATTGACGCTTGATTCTACAATCATGTCACATATGTAGTACGGAATTGCTAACACCTACCAAAACTAATTAACCATCTTACCATAATATCGATCATGGACTGTCCATTGTTAATGATTCTAGTTCTAGTGTTATTACAACAAAATAAGGTCGTCTTTTTCTAACAGGAAAATCTCTGTACATATGCATCATATATTACATGCAATACTAGAATATTTGAATATCAATAGTTTATTGTAACACCCCACTGTTGGCGGAAACATGAAGTGTCATGAAAAGTAAAACACGACATGGAATTACATAGATACTGTTAAATGAAATATAATATAATAAATATATTCCCAAAAATATGAGTTCAAAGTCATCACAATGCTAGGAAAGCTTATTACAAGTACGTTCATAAGCAGAAATAGTCCAAGGCATGTAGCCTTAAAGTCTAGTAAAAGAAAAAGGAACACTAATCTCCGAAGTCCAGTCTAGCATGGAAGTCTTTATCCCTGATTAGCCCGAGTACCTGAAAAGTATACTAAAATGTGTCAACACAAAGGTTCGTGAGTTCGTAGGTTTTAGTCAAAAAGTCCAGTAAAGAAATAAATCTTGTGTCGATTCTTTAAGTATAAAACAAGTAGTTGTTCAATACTTCAATATATAATGAGCAGAGTTACGCCATAAGTTAAAGTACTCAAGTCTCAAAACACGCAAGTCCAAGGTATCCAATGTACCCAAAATACTCAAAGTCTGGTCTTATGGTACCTGCCTTAGTGCAAACACATAATAAGTATGTCAAAGTCTCAAAGTCTGGTCTTACGGTACCTGCCTCAGTACAAGAGCATAATATGCACGTCGAAGTCTTAAAGTCTGGTCTTACAGTACCTGCCTTAGTCCAATTCTCCACACATACAATAAGCACGTCCAACAATCACATCAAGCACATAATCACACACATACAAACAAGAACAAGCACATAATATGGCATCAGTAACTCTATAAGTACTGACTCATCATTGAACATAAATAGGAATCGACAAAACTGTTTAAAAAGTACCGGTATATTTTTCACCCCAAAGCACGTAAAAAGAGGGGCTACGAAACTCACCTGAAAGCAGCACAAGTACAAGTACTCTAGATCAACGAACAAGAAGACGAACAGTCAGATACACCTGAAATACGCACACTATCTATCCAAAAGTCCTAAATTGTCTACAAATCACCCAGTAAATACTTACTTAATTGTACACTTCTATACCTTATACTAGTGTCTTAAGAAATGTCATTATGTCATGTTGTATTATGTTACTTAAATAACACTTTTAATGTTCAAGAACTACTTTAAATCTCGAATTAATTGTTTAAAGTGATAAGACCTTTCTTATTAGTTCGATTGCCAATGACTGAATAGGACTCAAAAATAAACACTGGAGCATCGAACTTAATTTTATTGAGGTTAAATTTCATTCACCGTTAAATTTCGTTGACTTTAAATTATGTTGAATTTAACTTCTATTGACCTTAAATTCTGTTGACCTTAGATTACATTGACCTTAAATTCCATTGACCTTAAAGCTTTGACCTTAAAACTCATTAGACTTATCTTATTGAAGTTAAAGCTTTGAAGTTAAAAGTCATTGAGGTTAAAAGGCTTTGAAGTTAGAATTTCATTGAAGTTAAATTTCTTTGAGGTTAAACATACTAGTCGACACTTAAAAAAAATTTCTGACTTTAAATCCTTTGAACTTAAAATTTTCTTTAAGCTTAAAATCCTTTGAACTTAAACTTTCCTTTGAGCTTAAAAATTCATTGAAATAAAACAGGTCTATACGTGACTTTCACCAAAACACACATCCTTGACTCCAATTCGTGACCTCTTGATGTACAAACACACCAACAGAATAGATTGATACATAAAATCCTTTGAGGTTAAAAACCGCTTGTACTAATATGTTTCATTTCTCTTTATAACATGTAAATGTTTACGAAAAAAGAGTGTAAATTTTGAGAGACGTTAGGTTACAACTTTACAACACTTCTATTGGATATTTTATAACATAACGGGCCCATCAAAATGCAACTTCCAGCAAGCCCGATGTCCCATAGAAAGCTCCCTGTCCCTCCCATATTACTGAAACCAATACCGGCCCAAAATCAACTCGGATATGGTCTGATTCCGGCCTAACTTTTTGCATAATTTTAGTCTTCAGGTTTTTAAAAGTTTTCGAGTCCAATCGTTTTTCGAATAAAAAATAAAAGGTACAATGGTTATATGAAAAATAAAAAATTATAAAAAGTATTTTTAAACTAGATAAAAAAAAAATGTGTCGATTAAGGATTTTGTCACATGTCGCTCTATAATCCTGTTTTATTATATAGATAGAGGTAATAACGATTATAAACTTCTAAAACAGCCAAGTATTGAAATTGAGACGCTTGGAAAGCAAACAGTTACAATGATTCAAAGTTCATATACATGATTTGCTTCTAGACGTTACTAACCAGATTCAAACAACAAGATTAAACCACACACACAAAAAAAATAAACAAACCGGCAATAGGGTTTTTTTTTATTATTATTTTCTTTTTTGTAAATTCTCTTATTATTTTGACAGGCTCATTAGAACGTTACTCCCTCCCTTATGTTGCTTAGCTCTCTCTGTTCGTTCTACATGGTGCTACTCTCAGTGTACTATGTGATCGATCGGTAGATGATGTGAGATGGTTGCCTGCGCTTTTGTCTTTCCACAATTCCACGCGCTATGAGAACAATTATAACTTTGATGTAAAAAAGTTTCTGATGCATCACCATTAATTTCATTGTTCATCAAATTTCTAAGGCTCGTTCCAACAACTTTGTAGGTTCTTCATCAGTAGTTGAAGGTCGCTTAAGCGACGGTATTTGCACTAGGTCATCGGTTGTGCACAATTAGTTAATTATCGATAAGGAACGAACATACATGGGAGGCCCGGAGGAGGGGCAAGCAAGACATCCGGCAGGGGCACAATTTTGAGGGGGCACAAAAAAATTAAAATTTTTCTATATATATTATATATGTAAAGGTTTTAGGTAAAATAGAATAACCAATTTGCTATGAAGAATGCTAGACGAGCCTCTCGAATCCTTGGTTAACTACTTTGGTATGTATTTCTAATACTATCATTTTGTTAATATTATAATGTCTCAATTATATAAAAAATTTTTTTTTATATAATTGGATTTCTAAGAGTTGGGGCACTTTTTTTCTCTCGTTTCGGAATGAGCACTTGAATTCTTAGGGTCGCCACTGCGAACATATATGGACTTCTATCATTTAAACCTTCCATTCGAAAGAAAAGGAATAGCCGGATTTATCATTTTCATATTATTGTACTTAAGTATAAGAAAAAATTTAGGTATCGGCAGTTAACTCTAACCTACACTACAAAAATCACAAATAATTATGATGATGACATCTATAACTTACCCTACAAGCCCTGTATATGCATCACAACATTCTTAAAATTAAATGTCGTAGTTATGTCGATATTTTTGGTTTAGTAACTTTAGATATTTTAACCTTTACTTATGCTATCATTGGTGCGTCTGTTAAGTATACAGGGGTCGTGTAGCACTATCGGGAGTAGTGGAGCAAAGTGTGAGTCATGGCCTCATGGGTCATTTGTGTTTACCTATTTATTTTATTTTAATTATGATTAGAAATTAAGTTAACACAAAAATTAATAGTGTAAATTGTGTGTCTCTGGTTCAACAAACATTGTGTGTTATTATACTCATTGTCTATATTCTATACACATAATTATTGGAGATTGATCCAAACTTCTTTGTGGATATGCACGTGATCTCATTTGAATTTGAATTATTCTAGTTAGTTACTTTATCAAATAAGAGTCCAGACTTAGTCTGATATATATTTCATAGTTTATTGCTTTGATAGTTATCTTTATTCACCTATATAAGGATGGGGATGTCATCCGATTAGTCTGCAGTTTTTTCAATCAATTCTAGTACAATTCACGTGCAAAACCTTTGTTCTTTATTTACTCTTTCTGGTCCATTAGTGGTATCAGAGCCAGTCTCAACTCTCATCTCTCACCACATCACCCTCTACGCTTCTTGAAAAGCACGAACCCCTTTCATGGCAGAAGCAACTTTAGGACTGCAGACTCAGCCTACTCCCATCCTAATTTTTAAGGGTGAAGGCTATGAGTATTGGTGTATCCGCATGAAAACGATTCTCCGTTCTAGAGACCTATGGGAGACTGTTGAAACCGGGATTAGTGAAAGTGGCTCGGACCAGAATCAAGTGAAGGCTATGAAAAAGAAAGATGCGCTAGCTATGGCTATAATACAACAAGTTGTTCATGATCAGCTTTTTTCTCGGATTGCTGCAGCAACCACCGCTAAAGAAACCTGGGATATTCTCAGGCTTGAATACCAAGGCGATGGACAAGTGAAGGCTGTCAAGTTGCAGGGGTTGCGCCAAGACTTTGAAAAACTTATAATGAGAGAAGAAGAAAAAGTGGAAGTCTATTTCTCACGCGTGATGGCCATTGTAAGTCAGAAAAGATCATATGGAGAAGAAGTGACTGATCAGTCTATTGTTGAGAAAATACTTAGAAGCCTTTCACCTCGGTATGATTACATTACGTCTTCCATGGAGGTTACTCTTGATCTGACCAAACTGTCGCCAGTGAAGCTTATGGGATCCTTACAATCGTAAGAAGCAAGATTGGATGGTCGATTAAGTGAAAAAGTCGACAAAACTGAAAAAGGTGATGAACAGGCGTTTCAAGCATTTAGTGAGCCAAGGAGAGGTTCGTTCAGATCACTGGCAAGAGGAAGGGGTCGTGGTGCTGTGCGAGGTAGAGGGCGAGGATGTGGTCGAGGGCTGCAATGTCATGAATGTGGCAAGTTTGGTCACCTCAAACGTGACTGTTGGTACAATGAAGAAGCACATGCTAATGTTGCTGCAGACCCAATAACAAGTGAAGAAAAGAAGGATGATCAACATTTGCTGCTCACTACTAATCAGGAAGCACTAACAAATGATGCGTTTCTTCTCATGGCTCACCAAGAAGATTACTCAAACTCGTTGTGGTTTATCGACTAAGGGTGTTCTAACCACATGACGGGTGTAAAGGAGAGCTTTGTCGTCCTTGATGACTCATTTAAACTTAATGTTCGATTGGGGAATAGTAAGAAACTTTCTGTAGAAGGTAAGGGTACAGTTAAGATCAACACCCACAATGGCTCACACAAGCTGCTTGATGATGTCTATTATACTCCCAATCTGGAGTATAATTTACTAAGTGTTGGACAACTCATGAAGAAAGGTTATTCACTATTGTTTGATGATGGGAAATGTGAGATTAAAAGTAAAAGTACAGGTGCTACTCTTCTAACAGTTGTGGCTTCTAATAATAATATTATGGCCATTTCCATTTAAAAGGACTTAAAAAAAGTTGTATGAGCAAAATATGGTTGTGGGCCTCCCACCCATTAAGTCAATGGAAACATGTGAAAGTTGTGTTATTGGGAAGCAACATAAGTTACCTTTTTAGTCTGCATCATGGAGAGCTTCAGTGAAATTAGAATTAGTTCATGCAGATATCTGTGGGCCCATGCAGGTTCCTAGCATTGGAGGTAATCTATATTATTTGCTTTTTATTGATGATCTTACACGCATGAGTTGGATTTACTTTCTTACAAATAAATCTCATGCCTTCAATAAGTTTAAGTTGTTTAAACTATTGGTTGAAAATGAAAGTGGTCATCATATTAAAGTCTTAAGGACGGAGGAGGTGAATTTTGTTCACATGAATTTAATGATTTTTGTTCAGCTCATGGGATTAAAAGGGAACTCACTATTCCTTATACCCCAGAACATAATGCAGTTGTAGAAAGAAAAAATCGTACCATCATGGGTATGGTTCGTAGCATGCTTAAAATGAAAAATTTGCCTAATATTTTTTGGGCAGAAGCTGCTGCTACTGCGATTTATTTACTTAATTATGGCTACACAAAAGCAGTTGAAGGTCAGACACCTTATCAAGCATGGTATGATCGCAAGCCCAATGTGTCTCACCTAATAGTATTTGGGTGTCCAGCATATGGGTTGATTCCTGCTCAGCAAAGAAAAAAACTTGATAACAGATCAGTTCGTTGCATTTTCAGTGGGTACTCTACTCAAAGTAAGGGATATCGATTATATGATCCAGTGACAAAGAAAATTCAAGTCAAAAGAGATGTAACCTTTCTTGAAAATGCTACTTGGGTATGGTCCACTAATAATAGCAATCACGAATTTACCTTTATAAATCCTTTTCCTATTACCCCTTCACATGATCAAAGTATACAAAACATAGCAACCAATGATCCATTGCCATCTAATCTACCCTCTACACCCATCTCACCTGTCACCCATGTGAACTTAAATAATGAACCAAATTTATCAACTCATACTAGCCCATCTACTACAAACTCAAGTAGCTTGACAGTACCTTCACGACGCACTACACGACCGCCAGCATGGATGAATGATTATTCTAGCGGTGAAGGTCTCTCTGATGATGAACATGAGCTTGGATACTGCTCATTTGCTCTTAATGTATCTGATCCAGTCACATATGTTGAAGCCTCAAAGAAAGTTAAATGGCAAACTGCTATGGATGAAGAAATTCGATCCATCGAAAAAAATAATACTTGGGAGCTCGTTGACTTGCCACCTTCTAAAAATGTGGTTGGTCTAAAATGGCTATTCAAAACCAAGCTGGGTCCGAAAGGGGAGATAGTAAAGCATAACGCTAGACTAGTGGCCAAGGGGTATTCTCAACAACAAGGTGTTGATTTTCAGGAGACATTTGCACCCGTTGCTCGCTTTGAAACTATACGGGTCATTCTTTCCGTGGCAGCACAGTTGGGTTGGGAGGTGCATCAATTAGATGTGAAGTCTGCATTCTTGAATGGCGACTTGACTGAAGAAATATATGTGGAACAACCAGAGGGGTTTGAAGTTAAAGGCATGTCACACAAAGTTTTCAGACTCAAAAAAGCTTTGTACGGGCTTAAACAGGCACCAAGGGCCTGGTATTCCAAGATAGATGGTTATTTTGTAAGTCATGGATACAAAAGGAGTCATAGTGAGCCTACTCTATATGTGAAGCAATGCAACGCAGGTGATATCATCTATGTTTGCTTATATGTAGATGATGTTATTTGTACTTCTTCCTCCTTGCAGCTTATTACAAATTTTAAACACGGCATGAAGCAAGTCTTTGAAATGACTGACACGGGTCTTCTAAAGTATTTCTTGGGTCTCGAAGTTAAGCCGACAAGACATGGCATCTTTCTTAACCAAGAAAAGTATGCTGCACAGCTTGTAAGTCGATTTGGAATGAAAGGTTGCAAATTTGAGTTCACGCCTATGAATGTTAATGACAAGTTTAGTCTCGAAGATGGAGCGGATAAGGTAAATGAACAAGTTTACAGAAGCTTGGTTGGTGGGTTAATCTACTTAACTCACACAAGGCCTGACTTGGCCTATGTTGTAAGTTTAATGTCAAGGTTCATGCAACAGCCATCAAAAGTTCATTTTGGAGCAGCTAGAAGGATACTCAAATACATTGCACGCACTATTTCATTTGGTCTCTGGTATGCAAGGTCTGCTAAATTACAACTGATTGGCTATAGTGATAGTGATTGGGCAAGTTGTGTGAATGATCGGAAGAGTTTATCAACTTATGTTTTTTCACTTGGTAGTGGAGTTGTGGCATGGAGTTCTAAGAAACAAAATTCTGTAGCTCTCTCAAGCACTGAAGCAGAATATATAGCTGCAACTGGAGCTACATGTCAGGCTATTTGGCTTCGTAGGATTCTTGAAGATTTGAACTTGAAACAAGACATGGCTACTTTAATCTATTGTGACAATCAATCCACCATCAATTTGTCAAAGAACCCGGTAATGCATAGTCGTTCCAAACATATTGAGCTGAAGCATCATTTTGTGCGGGAAATGGTTGAACAAGGGCAAGTATCTCTAGAATTTTGCACTACCAAAAATCAGTTAGCTGATGTGCTCACAAAAGCTTTAAGCAGGGAGAAGTTCGTCTATTTTCGTCACCTTTTGGGAGTACAGGAGTTTGAATCACGGGAGGATATTGGAGATTGATCCAAACTTCTTTTTGGATATGCACGTGATCTCATTTGAATTTGAATTATTCTAGTTAGTTACCTTATCAAATAAGAGTCCAGACTTAGTCTGGTATATATTTCATAGTTTATTGTTTTGATAGTTATCTTTATTCACCTATATAAGGATGGGGATGTCATCCGATTAGTCTGCAGTTTTTTCAATCAATTCTAGTACAATTCACGTGCAAAACCTTTGTTCTTTATTTACTCTTTCTGGTCCATTAATAATGGCTCGTTGGACTTTATCCATCTTCTTTATATCACAAAACTTTTATACAATACTATCAGAATCTTAGGCACCTGATTCATAGCTGAACCATGCATCACAATATATGCTACTATCATGTTAGTCCAATGAGGCAAGGACAAGAGCCAACTTGCCGTTTAAAGTTAATGAAAACGACGATAGTGATGTCATTTTACCTTCACTTAAATAATACGAGTAATACATCAATCTAAAATCTTTGTCATAGAAGGTTCGTGTCTTATTCTCTAACGACAATATCACCATATCTTATTCTCTAACGACTTTGGTTCAAGTTGTTATTAGTTTCGGTTTAAACCACACAAGCAAACGACTAATCATAGACATTAACACCTAGTAAATTATTATGAATGCTTCCTCATATTGACTACTGAATTTTGGACCAACAATTCTCGATAAGCTTACACATTGAAATGTATGATGAACCATTTTCCGTTATTGCTTCTTCTGCTCCTTTCTTTAATATCTTTGCTTTCTCGCGCATTTCCTTCCCCTTTTCGCTGTCCATCAAAACCCGCACCATTTTCTCAATCTCGTCCCTGCCCACGACTTTCTTTGTTGGCAACACCTCGGGCCTCACTGCTATCTCTAGCTCCTCAACCAGCATCGTCGCGTTCATGTTCTGCTCTGCATACAATGGCCACGTTATCATCGGTACCCCACTTGTAATACTCTCCAGCGTTGAATTCCATCCACAATGTGTTAAAAACCCTCCAACTGACTTGTGGTTCAAAATTTCCACTTGTGGGGCCCATGACAATACGATGAACCCCACTTTTTGGATTCTAGATAAAAATCCTTTTGGAAAAAAACTAGTTGGACAACCCGGTCCATCTAAATCCCCGGGTCTAAAAAAAGACCCGTCTGAAGCATGTCCACAAGGTGGTCGGACCACCCAAATAAATCTTTGCTGGCTTAGTTCCAACCCCCAAGCCAGCTCTTCTATTTGCTTGGCCGATATCGTTCCACCGCTTCCAAATGACACGTATGTAACCGACTCTTCTGGTTGTTTATCAAGCCATTCAATCACGTCACTCTTCACACCACCGGTTTTGATTATCGGACCAACCGTATAAACCGGTTTGTTTTTAACCACGGACCGCAAAATTTCATTGTTTCTTAAAGCGTCTACTGATTGCGGTTCAAGTACTTCCCAAGTGTTTATTAAGATACCGTCGGTCAACGTCGCCCCAACCGCCTGCTCTAAATAAAAACCATACGTTTCATCATTCCTATCCACCATCGGATCAATAACATCTTCCGGGCGAACCGGTTTACACCCGGGTATCTCTAACGGCCCGGTTTGGTCAATATATTGACCCACAACTTCCTTATCTAAAACAGGGGAGTAAGTAAACAATGCCGTGAACCACGCGTTGGCAGTCACAAACAAGAATTTAGACATCCCAAATTCTTCAGCAATAACCCGAGACGCGTAGGCAAAAATATCGAAAATGAGAACATCCGGACGAGGGTCCATAGAGGATATAGCGGTACGGATAACGGGTACGGTTTCACGCATCATGATATTAAGTTGTGTGATGACACTAGCATTTGGATTTGCGACTTTGGAGATGTCTGCAGCCGGGATTGGGATAATTGGAAGGTGGATGTTTCTTGTAACGGTACTAACGAGCTCGGCTTGGACCGGGGAGACGGTGGTGTCGGTGGTGACGGAGAATATGGTCACAAGGAGGTCGTGCTCCGTAACGAGACGCCGGCCGAGTAACAATACCGGACTCAAATGACCCATGCCAGGACTGGCTAGTAATGCTATGTGAAGTTTTCTTGGAGCCATGTGTTACGTACAAAGGCGTATAGAACAGAGATTTTTTTTCTTTTTTTCTTTTTCAGTGGCTACTTAATTTATCTATAAGTCTATAATAGTGTATCATATCATGTACCAATGACCAATGTATATATAGAAGCTAGCCATAATATAATCGTACTTGCAATTTTTAATGTGTTACGTTATTTTGGGGCACCAATAATGAACACCTATATAGCATATTATTGGTTGTAGATAGGACAATGTTCCAGAAAGTATTTTGTCTTAATGGTTTTGATGTATCTTTGGTATTCTATATGGTAGTATCTGAGTTTTTTTTTTCTTGAATCACTTGTTTACTGTTAATGGTTTATATATATCTTGTAATATATAATATTTACAGGATTTTTCATCATTATATAGTGAAGAGTAATCCTGTTATATTGAATACTAACTGAATTTGTTGTCTTCATGGTTCACAATATATACACCACGTAATTATAAATAGCTTTATGTAACCTAAATGTGACAAGATAAAGAAATAAAGTAGAAAAGCAGGCAGGTACGATATATGTTCGTCAACGTGGCCGGTATTAAAATGAGTTTACGTTGAATAAATGTGAGGTGGGTTTTGCATGTCAGCTAGGATAGTTGGATGAAACGACATGCATTATTGATGAAGTTAATGTGATTGATACCAATTAACATCATATCAAGTCAAAAAAATTATTGCATTGAAAAGAGAAAGTCAAAAGTTATTTAACAAATGACATAGCCAATAACCAAAATTTTTTTTAACTATTAGCTAAAAACATATAAAAAAAAACTAACGTAAAATTAAGTAAAAAAATAAATTAATGAAATCCACATATTATTTAATTTAGAAAGATATATAATTTTCCTTTAATGAATTATATATACTCGTATATATGTTCGCTGAAAAAACTAAACTTCATTGCATCCCTCTGACGCAATTTAGGTATCATTCTTGGTGTTGTACTTTGTCATTTAGTTTTCTCCTAAAAGGCTTTAATTGTAATTTAGTCTTTTTGAGATGTTGAAGTTTGAATATTGTACGTGATAATATTTGATGCGACCAATATATGTTTTTCTAGATCAATAGTGACTTTAAATCATCCTTAAAACAATTGACAGATCCTTTTGCCGGTGCTTATAGCACCTTCTCCCGAGCGTCCTCGCAAGCCCAAGACGCGAACGGCTATAGGCCTTGATCGTCTGGAATTCTGCGTCCTCTCGAATGTTCTTGGCCAAGAAGTTCACGAACGCTACGTGTGGGTCCATTTTGTGTCGTTTGAATTTTTTTTTTCTTTTCTTTCTCAACGTTCAAATTTAATTTTCCTTATTTAAACTCTAAGGGGGTGTTTGGTAGGAGGGAATCATAGAGAATGGAAATGATGAAAATAGTGAGAAAGAGAATGAGTATTTGGAAAGAGAATGGATTTCGTTGTTTGGTACCCACAGAGAATGAATATATATAAAAAAATAAAATTTTAAATAATAATACATTAATTACATATAACATCTTTAAAAAAAAAATTTTTTTTTTCTTTTCCATTCTCGCCCATTTCTACAATTTGTAGAGAATGGAGAGAATGAAATTGATTCCCCTTTCTCATTCCCTTTCTTCATCGCAAACAAATAAGGGAAGTCTTTCCCATTCCCTTTTCTCCCCTTTAATTTTCATTCCATCATACTAAACACCCTCTAACTTTTTCACAACTTCACAACCAATTCATATCACTAAACAATTTCTTTCAACTCTTTTTTATCCTCCTCAAACCATTCAATTTCAAGATAGCGAAACAAGTGTGGACTGAATCCAAAGATCTTTTGTTATGCAAGTGTTGGATTCAAGTTTCTGAAATGGTTAACCCAGCGCCCCAAAAATCTACTTGGACCAAGATATGTGAAAGCTTCAACAAACGCACCACTGAAGGTCCACGGAGCGTATCTCAAATACTAGGTCGATCACTTCAATAAGATTCGCAAAGAATGTAAGCAGTTTCAGGCAATTTATACGAGGTTGAATGCCCAGATTCATTCTGATGAGTTGCTCTATGCAACGGCGCATCGGGAGTACCGTGAGAATTATGGAAAGGGCTTCAGATACAAGCATTGTTTCAGGGAGCTTATCACGGTTTCCCACTTTCGTTTTCATTAAGTCTATTTTGTGTATTCTAATAATTAAGTCTGTTTTATGTATAATTATTTAAGTGTGTTTTATGTATTTTTATTTAAGTTTGTCTTATGTATTGTAATGTGTACTTTGTATTTTAATAAAAACAAACTTTTATTTATAATTTAAAAACACTACAAACTTATTAAACAGAAACATGCAACGTAATAATTCATAGAACACATTATTAAAAAACAAACTTAATTCTTCATCTCATGGACTGCTCTGGCCGAACTGATGAACTCGTTGAATGTGTAAACTGCATTAGTAAGTTGGTCAATAGCAAGTTAAATTTTGTCGTACTGCCTCTGCAAATAAGTGAAGTATTGACACTCAAGCTCAGTACAATGCCCGGTTTGTATATAACGGATTTGTTCAAGACACTATTTCTTTTTCAGTGCCAGTTTTAGACCAATTTCAACAATTTCCTCTTTGGACTTTTGGTGGTCGAGGATATCAACCATGATACTGTTATTCACTTGATCGACAGTCATTAGTGGTTTATGGTTACATGATCGATAGACATTTGATGAGGAAGCCATTTAAGATGTATAAGAGTTTGAGAGTTGATAAGAAATATCTGATAAGGAGCCAATATTTATAGCTGAACAAAAAAACGCTCCTCCAACGTTCAAAATTTAAAATATTTACACAATCAGTCCCTGAACGGCTAGTTGGATTGCCAGGCTATAAATACCAACCCATAGCACAATTAAGTTGCATCCTCAGACCCATTTTCATTATTGTACAAACTTACTCACTCTTTCTAACCAAATAGCGTCCTCATCATCAAACAAGAATGTTCATCGACCTCGTCTAACCGAACAAGAGATGAAAACACGAATCATGGCTGATATCAAAGAGGATACCCTCCTTCAAACTAAACTCTCTAACCAAATGGGTTACCTAAGGGAGAAAAGGCGATAATGCAAGCATCAACTTGAGGCAATACAAGCACCAGATCGCAAGGTCTCGAAGCACGAAGAGACATATTCTATGTTTCTGCAGAATGAGATCAAGAAGTTAAAGAGGGTGATCGATGACGTTTTTAACACCGGTCCCACGTTGGGTGACCAGTTCACTTGGGCCGAATCGTATCACGACAACTGCAGGGAAGGCAAAAGTACTTGGGAAGTCAAATGCCCGCAACACGACAAGTGGTGGGCAAACGAAACCACTTACCGTGGCTTAGGGAAAATGTCAATCAAAGATGATGAAGATGAAGAGTAATTTTAATGATTATGTATTTCGTTTTTTTTTTAATCAAGTACCATGTTTTTTATATTTTGTGTTGTATTTTATTTTTAAGTAATGTAATTTGTGTGTTATTAATAAAATGTGGTTTTTTATTATATTTGAATGGTTTTTTGTTAATTAAATAAATGATAAAAGAATTGATGATGTGGCGAAAAAGTTCTGAAGAAGTTGTCCTTATAAACAGTGAGTGTCATGAGGAGAGTCCTGTATTATATGATGCTGATGTGACACTGAAGAAGTTCCAAGAAGACACTCCTTATAAGCACAGGCCTTATGTTACCAAAGGAAAAAAAAACTCGTAATTAAAGCTAATTAATAATTCTTGAAAGTCTTACAACTCGTCTTTTAGAACCTCTGCACTAGGCAGCCATCGAGTAACCACCTCACCTCAAGCCGTAGCTAGGATATTCTTACGTGTGAATCGGTAAATATATTAAAATTTATGTATCCAGCCATGCTACTCTAGACTAGACATGTGTACGCACTGCGACGGTGTGACGGTGGCGACGGGTAATGGTGGTGGCGATGGCAATGGCGGTGGCAATTTTGGCGGTGGCACGACAGTGACGGTGACGGCAGAGGCAGTACCAGGAAAAAATTCCAAAGGGGGCAAACTTAGAAAACTTATGAAAAATAAATCTAAAAGGGGGGCAAAATGTTAAAACCTATAGAAATTTTTTAAAAATTTATGAAAAATTTAAAAATACATGACAAAATTTAAATTTGGAGGGGGGCATTGGACCCCCCTTGCCCCTCTTTAGTACCGCCCCTGGGTGACGGTGACGGTGTGATCAAGTAGTTAATAAACAAAGGAAAGTGTTTGATTAAGTTTATCAAGTTCCTTTTTTGGAAATTGGAGAGAGGATGCATCAAAGTTGAAAATATTAGTCATTTCATTATGTTTTTAAAAAAAAATGATTTACAGGGTGATATAGATATAAAATTTGTAAAATTCCAAATGAAACTTCCGGACACTCTACGAAAAGCAGACTAGCAAATTGGAAAAATATTACACAAGGCCACGTACCAATATTGTTACCTCAAAAACACGAGCACCACTAAATAAATAGTACCAAATATTATTGAGCTATTAAATCAGTCTTCTGGCTATAGTGAAATTGTGAGTTTTGATACAAAAACATATATAGAACTTTGAAAGTGTCATTTATATACTAACACATGCTCCATGACAGCTATATTGGTAACATTTACACAAGCACCACTAAATAAATAGTACCAAATATTGAGATATGTCTTCTGGCTATAGTGAAATTGTTAGTTTTGATACAAAAACATAAATAGAACTTTGAAAGTGTCATATATATACTAACACATGCTCCATGACAACTATATTGGTAACATTTGAGTGATCGACAATAACTTTTCATAAACAATAATAAATACGCAAGGGTGACGTCTCAACTTTGTACGTGCGAGTGTAGACAAAAAATCCGCAGAAAGGTATCCTCACCGAACGTTCTTTCACTGTCATACCCGGGGGCGGTACTAAAGGGGGCAAGGGGTTCCAATGCCCTCTTCTAAATTTAAATTTTATCATATATTTTTATTTTTTTTATAAAATTTTAAAAATTTTCTATAGGTTTTTAACATTTTGTCCCCTTTTAAATTTATTTCTCATAAGTTTTTTAAGTTTGTCCCCTTTGAAAAAAATTTCTGGTACCGCCTCTGGTCATACCTTATTCTTACAAACCGCAAGAGTTAAGGGCATCTCCAATGATAAAAATATTTTTAGACGTCTTTGAGCTGATACATCATATTCTTATAAATTCTTAAAATCCTTACATGTCTTTAAAATCATTTGGGTTTACCTCCAACCATACAAACATCTTTACGTACATATTCTTACAACTATATACAAAAAAAAGAAGTATTGGAGATATAAAGACATATCAAAAAAAAAGAAGAAGTTTTGGACATATACTTCAATGACAAAAGATATCTATGGACACCTAAAGACACCCAGAAATATCTCATTGAAAATAGTCTATATATTGCTTCGATGGTGTATGGGGACGTTAAAAATTTTAGTTTTGGACATACTTCAATGAAAAAGATATCTATGGACAACTAAAGGCACCCAGAAACATCCCAATGAAAATAGTCTACATATTGCTTCGATGGTGCATGGGAACGTTGAGATGAGGACAATCTTACCCTTAATTACCAAAAGTAGAGATATTGCTTTTAGGTTTTACCAAAGTTAGAAAAAGGGCCCCCAAGTCTTGCTGGGCATGAAAATCGAACCCATGATTTATATTTTCAGAAGTAAGGGTTCCAACCACTGTTTCAACTCAATTGATTGTATTAAAACATCCATAGATAGATGAACTATGTTAGTTTGTGTATATATTAAGTTATTATAAAAATGTTTATTTTATGAGAAATGATCCGTACTGCAGACTTTACCTAAGCTATCTAAGTTTAGATACTGTCACATTAAAATAAGTTACAGATTAAACCTTTATATTTTACAAACATACATAACCTCCTGAATTTTACATAACTCTCCATAAATTTTACATAACATTTCCCCTTATTTTATATATGGTAGTAGATTTTTGACCCGTGTGTACGTACGACCAGACACAAAATATTACAAAACATTGGTATTTTGTTATGGAATATATGTCCATTAGTTGTTTAAAGATTACATGCATGCTAGAATCTACCTATATACTCTTAGATGAGATAAATTGTTAACACCCATCTACATGGAAAGAAAAATATATCGAGACCCACTATATGTGAAATAAATATCTATAACCACCTTCAAATATGTTTAGAGTATAACTCGAATTTGAGATCTCTTGTGAGTAAACAAGTCTACTTATCATTAGACCATTGGGTGATGGTTAGATAGCCAACTGATTTAATATTTGGTTTGTCTTGTTTTTCAACAAACTTTAAATAGATTAATAATCTAAGAAAATATAAATTACTCGTATATAATATTAAATATAAAAAACTGATATTTCGGTCTGATCTGACCTGTTAGAACCGTAAACCGTCATTAGACCATTTTATGTTTGGTCCTATTCTAAAAACATTGAAAAGAAAATGAGGTAATAAAAAAGAGCAATTGGGCTTTTGAAGGCGGACATCGATAGATGCACTAGTAAACGATGAGATTGGGCCTGTGCGGGTGTCTTTCTTAGAACATAAAGAATTTGAGCTTTCTCGAGCTCATTGAAGTTTGATTATACGAGACTTTGAGTGTATATATTTTAATAGGTTTAAACTAAAAAGGAAGAAAAAAAATTGTATTATACAGATATTAGGTTCCACCATCGTTTTTAACGTTGTATGAGATAGGTTGCAATTTAGACAAATAACCAAATGTAGACAAACTATCTCTAGAGACTCCTTCGAGGTTGTACTAAAATAATAAACTAACAAAGTTTTATCCAGATCAAAAAGCTCCAACATTTTTATCCAACACGACGACTGATTTTATGTTATAAGTTTAAACTCACAAATTTTATCTTGTTTAGAAAAGTTTAGTAGCTATAAAAAGTCACTTTGTGTAAAACTATGGATTGAAATCCTCTAAAGTTAAAATTAACTTCATGTTATAATACCAAATGAGAAAACACAGCTAAAAGGCTAGCCTAATGGGTGAGAGGGTCCATTTGGTATATAAACCTCACATTGGTTTTCCATACAACCGATGTAGGACAACTCACATACCTTGCGATGGTTTCAATCTGTAACAATCGTCCCCCTTAGAGACCGACGTCTTCCTTGGCCATGGCCACGTTGGTCACGACTGGCTCCACCCAGGCCACCACTCCGTGGGCCATCATTCCGAGTTGACTCTGATACCATTGTTACATGTCAAAATGAGAAAACACAACTCAAAAGACCAGCCTAATGGGTGAGAGAGTCTATAGGGTATATAAACCCCACATTGGTTTCTCATACGACCGATGTAGGACAAGTCTCATACATTGCAATGATTTCGATCCGTAACATTTTACTAGTAAAGTTAGGATTTTAACTTAAATTATAATCAATGGTCACAATTTAAATGATCAAAATGTCACCAATTTTATTAGTAAAGTTAAAAACTAACTTCAGAGAATCTTTGTCGTTCAAGAGGTACAAGGTTTGCCTCACTAAAGGTCATGAGTTTACATCTGAACAGTAATATTTAGCTAATAATTTACGGAAAACTAAGTACTAAAACCTAACATTAATTACTTTGTAAGTACATAAGAATATGTTTTTCTTTTTAATAGATATCTACCAATAACCAAAAAAGGATTGTGACATCCATTACACGTGGCATCATATTAAATCAACAAGTGTCTTTTTAGTGAAATTAATTAAAAAGCCTTTTTAAATAATAATTGTAAAATATTTATTAATTTTTGTTTTTTTGAATAGCCAACTTTATTAACTAAAATAAAACTTCGACAAGACACCAAAGAAACAAAGTAGTTACAATATAAAAGAGGGACTAAAGGTCCATAAGTGCCACGAGAGGTTTAACTTCCTACAACGACTGGAGATCCAAGAATAAGAGACGGATACTATAGACTCAAACATCTCCATACTCGAAGTCCCCCCCCCCCTCCCCTTTTTTAAAAACAATGTGATTTCGGTGTTTCCACAACGTCCACCACCATACAAAAGCGATCGCCTGGATAACTTGTTTGTAGGTGCTGCGAAATTTAGTTTGCTTAATCCAGTCCAGAACCTCCATTGGTGCTGAAGAGGGCAGGTCTATTCGAAACCAAGTTTGAAGTTAAGAATGAAGCTCAGTAGCCACTCTACACGAGGAAAAAAGGTGGCTACATGTTTCCACCTGTAATACACAAAGAGGGCAAAGAATGGAAGCAATCTCTAAAATATTTATCTAAAACAGGATTGTAATATTATGTAAATGACACTTGGCATATTCCTTGTGTGACAAGTGTCCTTTTTAATTTGTAAACATTATTTTCATTTAAAATTAAAATTTTTATTTGAGTTCGTATAAAACTATTACTTTGATTTGATTCTTAGCACATATATATTTGCCTAAATCCTCTGCTTTTTTTTTTTATTCTTCGATGGTTAAACTTAGATTTCACATTAATTTCTTTTTGTTATCTTCTATTTTTCCGTAACCATTTATATATTCAAATTTAGGCTATATTATAATGATATATGAATTATATTTTTGTTAATAAATATATCTTTTTATCCTTTTTCATGTCAACCTTAATTTTCTTTTTCTATATACAAAAAAAATTTAAAACTAAAAGTCGTTAACCGTTTATCGAGTCGTATCTTTAACGAAATATGGCAAAATTTTAATATTACACATATTTTTTTCGTCTAACGAGGTATGGTTTTTGAAATATAACAATTTGAATAAATAATATTATTTTTATTATTTTAATATACGGGAGAACTATATGATTCTAAATAGTTTTCACACTTTTCTTAAACACTTCGACCAAGTATTAGTTTTTTTAATTGTATATAGATTCAATTTCTTTATTAGAGTTAGAATTAAACTCTAACTTTTAGCTTATAGATAAAAAAACACATTTTCTCATTAATAAAATTGTTTTTTTTCTTTCTCAATTCTTTAACTCCTATTACTTATAATAAGTTATTAACATGAAGATTTCAAATATTTGAGGTTACGATATGAAATTACAAGGCTATTTGCCATCATCCACTACCTTACAATTCCGATTTTGATGTGATTGTAAAAATTTAAGATAAATCCAAATCACTAATGAAACATATAAGTTATTATCATCGGTTTACTTTGACCATAATTTATATCATATTCACGAATCTTGTATGTGACATATTTGAATTTTTTAACAACATATTGATCCGTCAAAATCGAAATAATCATATTTTTTGTTTTGTGCATTCATCTTGGATGCATAATCATCAAACTGATGCATCCAACAAATAACGTGATTTTTTCGATTTTGATGAATCAATGTGTTGTTAAACACTTAAATAAAGATAATTAGTTCTGCACTATGTTAGTTTTATGGACTTTTAATGCATCAAAATGATGTTTTTAAGGTGTTCTCACCGTTTTTATTTTAAAACTATTCTTATTTGATTGTCCCTATATATATATAAGTCTTTGGTTTAGATGTGGTAAGCGGGCTTTTACGGAATTTCTTTATGGTGCTCGTGGTTCAATCTGCTTTATGTTTTTCTATTTGTGTTATAATTTTTTGTGGCACTAGTTAGACATAATGGAAACTATCGAAGACAGACCGACTATTAATTACCAACCTGTTAGTAGAGGATATTACTCCATAAGCAATTGGTAGAGGATATTACTCCATAAGCAATTGATCTTGCTATTTGTTTGCGCATAATTCGAACGTGGGTGATATGAATATAAATATGAATATTATTAGTCAATCCGTGCATCACGCACAGGTATTAGAACTAGTATCATATATTCAGATCTTAATATTCCCCATCGTTCAATGAAATATTTTAGGTGTCAAACGGATTGTAAATTGATCTGAACTACCATTGGGAAAACAAGAATATGAAGCAGATTTTCTATATACTAAGGAGCATTCTAATATAACCAACGCATAGTTTGTTCCATTTCAATGGAAAATGAACACTACTACCAAGCTATAAACAATGTCGGTTTTCTTCGTGATCTTGATTTTAGATCGATAAATGCCAGCATCATTCAATTCAGTTGCTATATCGATTTTAAGAATCACAAAAACTAAGCAAGCTTCCCACTTCCGAGGGTGAGCTCCAAATCGTCTGCTCCAACTTCATGTATCCTCTCACCTTCCCACGCTTTCAACGTATTGCTCTCGAACTCAAATTCAGGACCCGGCCCACTCTGCACCACTACACCGTTCTGGAAAAACGATTGTTGGCTCGCTGGTTTCATTAGGTTAAATGTTGGTGAAGTTGGTGCAGCCGATGCAGCCATGGTTTGGAAGCTAACCCATCTGCCTGAATCAACTGTGGAAGCATCAGATTCATCACATTCTGGAATAGTAGCTGGAGGTACACGGTGGTGGCGTGTAGGGCTAGTTGGAGCAGACGCTGCAAAAAGTGGGTGGCGAAAAGACTGTAATGCACTTGTGGATAGCATCTCCCAATTGGGTTTTCGCTTGGTTCCACGAGAAGTTGGGGACGAGATAGGTGGGGTTACAGGGGCACTATTGGATATTCGTAAAGGGGGCAATGAAGGTAAGTTGCATAGGTAAGGAAGAATGTAGGATGAATGGTTAGGCGGGTTTTCACGAGTAGGGCTAGGGAATGACGATGATGTTGGGCTGGCGTGGTATGATGGAGCTGGGCTCGGGAAAGCTGACGACATTGGGCTCGGTTGGATCGAGGAACAAGTACTTATGTTAGTTGACATTCCAGCCATTTCATTTGGAGGTGGCTTGCATCCCTGTAAAAAAACCAGATATATGATCATTTAAGCATTTCATTTTTACTTTATGGTTATCAAATTCAATCCAAACTTCACAAAATTAGAAGGATATTGCTAAATAATGCACTAAGGTAAATGATCAAACTCAACAATTTTAATCACAGAGCTATATAATGAATTCATAGTTTTGATACTTATATTATAGGCATAAAAATGTCACTATAATCTCCCTAAACATAGAACCTATATGAGTTGATTAAATACTTTTGGTAACTGAGCAATGATAAGTTTAACCCTTTTTAGCAAACCCTTAATCCAAATTAAGTCACAAGTAACAACTTATTATTGTGCAGTAAACATATAGATTAAGAAAAACTTATTAATAAACAAACAGTAACCATTTATGTAAGATCTAAGTCAACTCACCATATAACAAACATTTTCTAATTTCATTAGTAGATCTAGTAACAAAACTAACAAAAAAAAAAAAAGTTACTAGTCTTTTAACATCATAAATTGGATTTAATTTACAACAACAATAAGGTGAAAAGTAAATAGTCATAATATAAAAATAATACCTTGGGATAAGTGGTACCATCTTCTTCAACAACCCAACCAGCTTCAGCACAAAGTGCTTTTAAGACTTCATTATTATCACAATGTTTAGGCAATCTATAGTTTCCTTGAGATCTAAGTCCAGCGTATATCTTTGCAGCTATGGCCCTTCTTCTTCTTTCTCTTCTTTTGTTGTTTTCTCTTTCTTTCCATGAAGGAAGTCGTCCAGATGAGCCACCGCCGGTCATTGATCCGGCGACTGTTTTATAGAGAGTGTATATGTGTGGATATATATAGTACAGATAAATGTGAATACTTTTTTGATCTAAAGACTGGTCAAATGGTCAGTCTGTGATGTACTGTCTCATGTATATTAAGAATAATTTTTGGGGAAAGTTTATTTGCACCTTTAGTCTTTGTTAGATGTTGGTGTTGAGTCCTTCTAGTTTTATTCAATGAGTTACGGGTTGAACTTTGGAATGAATACATAGCTTATTTTGTGAATCCTAATTTCTCATGCTTAATTAGTTTGTTCATGTGCACAATTTTTATAATGATTTATCTATATGAATATTACTATATATAAATCATTGGCCTCTCAAATTATAAGTCCGATATATATAAATTTTGCTTAATATTCAAATGCACCTATCATTTAACATATGTGATTTATCAAAAATACTCTTTATAAAATAATGTGCAACATTTATCTCTCTAATTCTGAAATAACTAAATTACCAATATCAAATCAATTATTTTTGTATCAATAACCTACATTACTCGTTGTCACCATCACCAGTCGATGTCACGACCACCCTTTGTCGTTACCACCATCACTCCGCACCACGCGAGCATAATTCTAGTCTGAAAGAATTCTCTCATTTAATGTTTACTTTTATAATAAAAATTTGTTTCTATGAGACTATTTACTTATAACTCTATATATTTCAACGAAGCATTTAAATACCCCATATGTGAATTTGGTGTTTAAGGAGGGGATATATGAAATTCACCCTAAATTAATTGTTTTAAAATACAATATGCATATGATTATTATCTTGATACCGAGAGATTAATACACAAGCTATTTATTTGTGCTTAAAATTGTATGATTGGTGATTCTAAAGGACTGGTTTGAAATAAGATGAAAAGCATAGGGTATTAATCGGACGAAGGCGCATACTTGAACCCGTTTTCTGAGGGAGGTGATGACGTGGAATTATTAAGCCAGAACCAAACCGTATCACGTGTGGACAAAAGGATGAGGCTAGGATTGAGTGCGGTTGCCGTGGGGACCATTACAGACACATCACACGCTTCTTTACTTTCAGATGGGACCCCCTCCCGACAACAACACGTGCATTAGAATAGCTATAACACGATTGGAGTATTTAATTCTTTTATATGACAACCAATTATTTCTCTGATAAATTAACGAAACAGTTAACAGTATGGGAATGAAACTACCAGGGACGATAAAAAGACTTGTTGCATGTGACAGCTTGAAAATACTCCGTAATAGGTTTGTATAAATGGATGAATATATCTATGTTGCCACTACACTAACTAGGGTGGTGTTCACGGTTCACCGCAATGGATCGGAGGGCTATTTACAAAATGCCTCACACGGGTCAGCTTAACAGCTAACTATATTTTGTAAATAGTTTTAATAAACTAGAAATTCTTATCGTTATGATCAATAAGAAGTTTATAATATGCCGTGTCCATGACGACTATTCTATTTATGTCCGCAAATAGAATAGATGATTAACATGTGTCGTAAACTATTTACAACGAGTGACGACTAATCACAATACCACAATTTTTTCTCATTAATCTTTTACTATATGTCATCGTTTAAATAATTAAATGCAGTCCTATTATTTTGTGCATGTTGTTAAATAAAAACTTGCTTTTTGTCGTTTGGGAACTTACGTTATGCGATTCAATAATAACATAGATGGAGTTGATTTCTTAAAAGGGACAATTAATCCTACAAGTAGGATAACATCTCAATTTTTTCCCCTCATTATAAATTAAAATTGTAAAGTAAGCAAGTTTATGTTTTTTGTTTGTGATATATCTCCTAAAACTAATAATGTAAAATACTTTCTTAATTTGTTTAAAACCAATAATTTACTTGTTTAACACAAAGAGACTAATGTTATTTTATTACCTCGTTACAGATATTAGTTTAAGAGTTAAATTATTAGTTGATGACTAACGTGATCTATCTTTTCCTTGTTATGGTCTAAGACTAGATTAGGCTCGTATCAAATACACAGATTGTTTATGACATTTTAAAGATAAAATTAAATATATTTAATAATTCAAAAAAACACTGTGAAACAGTAAACCAGTTAATTCAAATATAAAGAATGTAACTAAAATCATGAAATAACAAACTGTAAATTTAAATAATAAATAATGTAATGAAAATAAAATAACATAATGTAATATTGTAACATTGATGAAAGAGTTTAACTTTTTCGTCTATTAATATCATGTCTTGATGTTGTAAGAATTTTCTTAATATTTACCATGAAAGAAAATTTTTGTTGTGTTATTAATATCATGTCTTGATGTTGTAAGGATTTTCTTAATATTTAACATGAAAGAAAATTTTTGTTGTGGTATTTCTTTTTCATGAGAGTTTTAAATTGTATATTAGTTGTTTATTAGATATATTATACTTTTTTTAGATATAATCATTGATAATTTGATAAGTTATAATTATAGATAACTTGGATAAATTATAATTAAAATGAGATGAAGATTAATTGTAAGCAAAGTTAATTTTTTACTTTTGAATAAGTTATTTTTTTTATTAATTAGTTGGATATTTGGGATAAATATGAGTTTTATACAGTATTTTATTATTTTATATCAATAAAATTGTTATTTTAAGAAATAAGTTTAAAAGGTAAATTGATGATAAAATATTTAAAATATAGTTAAATTTTATTAAGGATGATTACGTGGGTATATGTATATTGTGGTTTATATTGGGTTTCTAATATATAGTTTTTATATATAGTTTGATTACAATTATAATTTTTTAATTATAGCTATAAATTTAAAGATTAATACTAAAAATTATAAAGATGAAGTTATTGATACGTTTGGATAAACATTAATAGATGTTTTTGAATCAAAAGAATTTGTTTACGTGAATTCTAAACTATTCATTAATTTTGTATATTCTTAATGATAAAAAAATTTTGGTCGAATTAGTTGTATTTATATCTATGTTTTTTTGTTATTAAAGAATATAACTTAGTCACATGTTTAATAATTTAATTTTGAGAAATTAAGAATTGTGATTGGTCAATTGAGGTTAAGTCAGTAGCCTTTTAGTATTTATAAAGATAAAGATAAAGATAAAGATTGAAGGGAGAGAATTCTTCTCTCAAGTTACCCTAATATGAATCATGTTAAGATAATCTTATTGCCAAAATTTATAGATGTCTTTAAATTTTAACCCTTAATTTTTATCAAGGGTCAAGATTTCAATAACTTGACTTAAGTTGAAAAATAACTTGGGGAAATCTCTTCTTAAAATGGAATCATGTGAAAAATAAATAAATTAGTCAACCTTCATTGTTTTTTTATTATTCAAAGACTTTATTGTTATAACATACCAACAAGGAATTAGCCTAGTGGTAAGGTAAATACTTGATAACCTTAAGGTCTCAGCTTTGATCCCCGTTGGAAACAAAAAATAATTCCTTTAAGGTACCCGTTGGGTATCCAGATCATGTGAAGTTTATGAAGGTATTTTACCGGCAGCATATGGCTCATATGGGGTGATGGATATCCAATTATGGTACCGGGGCGCTAGGGTTTACCCGGTACCCCTTTTTTTTTTAGAATAAATTACATTTTTCGTCCCTGAAGTTGGCACGTTTTTCACTTTTCATCCCTAAAGTTTAAAAATTACAATTTTGACCTAAAGTTGGCCAATTTTTTCAATAATTGTCCCTCACCAAACGTCGTTAAGTTTCAGCTGTTAAGTAGGTCACGTGCAAAACACGTGAGGGACTGAAAGTGCAAAAAATTACAAGTTCAGGGACGAAAAATGAAAATTACTTTTCTGTTGTCGGAAAACTTCATCTTCGTCGGAAAACTTGGAATGTCGATATCTCACTCATTTCTTCGAATTAGACCACGAAACCACCACCAAACTTCTCAAAATTCATTTCCGCACAATACCTAACAAAAGTTGCAGAGGTGATCATCATAGCTTTGTGTGTCTAAATTACTACAATACTTAATACATATGGATATTTATTCTTTACTTAAAAAGATTTTTGGTAAAACACAAAACTCCGTGTGGCATATAATTTTGGCACTGCACGTATTAACCATTTTGCAAAAAAGAAAGCACAAAATCATCCCTATGGCATGTATATTTCCACCTTGCCTAGCTTGCTATCTGCCTTTTATTTGGGTTAACGTCACTCCATTAACTGACAATGGTGAAGAAGAAACCACGGTGGAGACGTTTTCACTTCTATGGATATAGAAACCAGGCTGTTTAGGAGAAGGCAATGAACTTTCTCCACCCAACATCGAAGCAACAGACGGTGCGCTAGGTCTATCTTCCGCCAGTTGTTGGACACACAATAAACCAATGTGTATTGATCGCGACACTTCAGAAACGGAATACGATTTACCAAAAGATGTGTCAACTAGATCAAGAGACTTGCCTTCTTTGTAAAGCCTCCATGCCAGAAATCAAAGGTGGGGATGGTTTGTATGGTGTTTGAATGTGATCAACTTTTGTTAGGATTCGTGCGGAAATGAATTTTGAGAAGTTTGGTGGTGGTTTCGTAGTCTAATTCGAAGAAACGAGTGAGATATCGACAGTCCAAGTTTTCCGGCGAATTTTCTGGCCAATCAGCCGGAGAAGATGAAGTTTTCCGACAACAGAAAAGTAATTTTCATTTTTCGTCCCTGAACTTGTAATTTTTTGCACTTTTAGTCCCTCACGTGTTTTGCACGTGACCTACTTAACGGCTGAAACTTAACGACGTTTGGTGAGGGACGGTTATTGAAAAAATTGGCCAGCTTTAGGGTCAAAATTGTAATTTTTAAACTTTAAAGATGAAAAGTGAAAAACGTGCCAACTTCAGGGACGAAAAGTGTAATTTACTCTTTTTTTTTTATTATTGTTATAACATACACACATATTATAAAGCAAAGATCTAAAAAGATTACAGTCAACCTTTCGTTTGCAAGTTTTGTTTAACCATCGTTAAAATAAAAAAAGGTTTAGCAATCAGGTGATTCAAGTTTCCCTCAATTTTCCATAATCAGACTTTAGCTCCATCTAATCTAAACTTCTGGCTCCGCTTGAAAGTTCCTCCTATGGCCTGATGACCAATTTACTAGATACATCGAACTTGATTTAATTAAATTGTGTGTACGTTGTTGCCACACGGATGTCAAAAACAATATAATCGGTTAATAAACTAACTAATGCACTGTAGAAGATTAAGATCTGCTCAAACAAAAATTTGTTTATATTTTCACCATCTTGTAAAAAATTGAGGCTTAATGAGTTGTACCTTTGTATGATAAGAAGGGAGAAGTTTTTGAGTTATTAAAACCTACAGAAAATAGACGAAATTTTAACATGTTGTTACATAGAAATCTCGATTCTTCCTCCTTTTCATTGATGACCAGAATTCCCTGTAATTCCGCAAATACATCCACCAACAAATTCCCTGTATAGCATTCCTCTTTTTAATTTTAATGAAATAAAAAGGAAGACATCAATCATAACTCATAACACAAGTCTAGTTCTTCACCCATTGCAAAAAAAACAGATTGTTAGGTACATCGAGTAAAATGCGTTCCCCCCACACGTCCTCCACTCATTGCTATCTTAACGTTCGCTTCAAATGTTTTTGGGTTGTCCCTCAGAACAGTAGCGGCGTCCTGATTTAGAGGATCTTCATGGTTTGGTTCCTGCACAGTTGATCATTGGAAAATTATTATTCTTTAAACAACGTATGTTAATATTTGGTAGTCATTAGATGTTGACATAATTTATGTTTTTTAGTAGTTGAGGATTCAACTTTGGTTGATCAGTATCGACAAATATAATTCTTGACCGAAAATTGTGTATATATTTTATCAAAGAACGTAAGCTATACCGTGAAGAGATGAGACAATCCGTAGACAATTGTGTTGATGTTAAGAACCGGTTTCCAATCTTCTCGCAGAATATTGAGGCATACATTTCCTTCCAAGTCAATATTAGGATGATAAACCTGCAACAAAGAGGTGCGGTAAATGGATGTTAAGGTAAATAAGACTAGATGGTGCACCATTGAAAAAGTTGCAGAAGCTCAAAGTAAATATGGAAGAAAAAAAATTACTTTTACGGTTTACCTTGGTTTTACACTTGACCTTTGGCGCTTCATGTGGGTATATTGCAGATACATTGAAGGTAAACAAAAATTTCCCTCCCCTGGCACATCAAAAAATGTTGGTCAGGGTAACTAAATATTGACACGCTGGAAGATAAAAGTAGCAACATGGGTGGATCAAGCAGGTTGGATAACAGGTCAAAATAAGTATGGATTGAAACAAGTCACTTAAAATATAGTTCAAAACGGGCTGAGTCCAGTTGGGTTGACCATGTCACCAGCAACAAACACATTTTTGTCCATTCTTCAATAAAAGAATTTATGATACTGTCAGAATTAACAATATACTTTGAATTCCTTTCAAACTGTACAAAATTTGTTACGTTTTTATCTGAACTTTTTACGTTTCAACTATTTGAATTAATCGGCAACCCAAAAAGCAACTCTAATAAAAGATAAAATTACTGAAACAAAGCAAAACAAACATCGGGGTGTAGTGGATAACTTACTGGTAATACCCTTCATCAGGTTTCATGGAGATCTCGAAAGTCATCAGATCATCCTTGCCATTCGGAAAGGATATGGAGCATGATTTTGGCAGGTTCAGCTCACTTATGTCTGCAAAATACAAGCACACATTCGTTATAATTTACATAAGATATACATTATATCGATATCACTTCTATAAATAAAACATGTGACACATTATTATTTACATACAACAAACCCATAACTCTTATCAATTGATCAGTCTAATTTCAACAGCAGATATTACTTTTAAGTTACGTTGATCAAATTGAAATGTATAGATCGATAAAAAGATTGACCTTTATGAACACGCAGTTGCCCTGCACTTTGCTTCTTAAAACCCCTCCCGTTTGCATTTTCAGCTTCTTTACTTTGCTTTTCCTTGACTTTAAACAACCTAATCATCGTTCCTGTGGTAACATACAAGTGCCACAATCAAGCCTTGCAATAAATTTCTAACTAATGTATTGCACATACACAAAAAAAACGCCATTTGTGCTTAGCCCAAATAAAAGACAAGTAACAAAATCATACTTTATAATAGAATACAGAACTTAATTAACTAAGTAATGTATACATTTATAATGAGGTTAATTATCTAAAATAACAAAATTCTAAATGTTTTGTCTCTTAATAACAAGTTAAATATTCTCACTAAGAAATCTACTTTCTATAATTTTCCTTACTAGCCATTTTGGTAATTAACCTGGATACCGCAAATTTTTTTGGTATTCAAGTTGTCCTTACAACGTACATTACTAATAGAAGATTTCAAGTTAAGTTATTTCACACAGTCATATCCAAATTAAACAGTATGATTTTAGTGTATTTTGCGGTATCCTGTTATTTTACATTATCAATTGGTTTACATGATACCTTATATAATTGCAAATGAGCTTAGCTAGTAAATATCGATCAATACTGCATCATCGATGCTATTGCTTGAACGAAAGCTCTTTGACTTTGCGGTATTTGAGTAGACCTTACAACCAAAAAAGTGGTTCTAGCTAGCTATTCTTCTTGTTCATGTAGTACGTCTAAATAATATTCTCCTTCTAATAAAAAAAAAAGACTAGTACTTAGCGAGTTAGCAATACCAAGCTGGTTTTACTTAACCCCGGCTAACTTCTACGTACCTTTAATCAAATGCCAACTACAAACATCGATCCATGAAAACTAAACTGTCTATCGCGATGTGTAAAAATCTAAAACAATGTCTCGTGTTCTGAAGGACGACGACTCAAACATATATGATATATTCTTAGTACACAAACCTACAATATGGCAAATAGTATATCAAAACAACAACAATTAATTAACCGAATATTGATCATGCAATAATCCTATCTTTCTCAACTTCTCATGCAAAGTTAGGGTTAGGTCACAATAACTTATAATGATTATTAAGTCGAACGAACATAATTTTACGATATACACAATTTATATTGATAGACGAAAAGCGGTAACTAATAAAAACATACAAACGCAAAGTTATGATATGAAACCCTAGAGTGCGAATAATTAAAACAAAAATATCTATATACAAATAAAAAAAATGCTTAAGATCGTTACAAGTTGATATGTTACGTGCGGATGAATGAACACAATCGATCGATTAGGTATCCCGGGAAGCTTAATCCACAGGGTAAGGAATTGAAGGGAACAAACTGATATCCAAATTAAGCGTGAGCAAAATATATATAAAGGAGAATTTTAAATTGAGGAAGTAAGGGTTATTTTGCAAGTTTGGAAAGTGCGAAATAGAAAGCTATAGTTACGCCTTTATCTTATGAATAGTTGTCAAAAGAAGTTGTTTTCTTTTAAGTGCAAGTATTTTTATCCGCGTGTTTTCTCTAAATAAAAACAAAACTATGATGATAAAGGTTAAAAAATATTAAGCCGGAAAATAAAATTTGGGTAACAAAAGTTAAGAAAATAAAAGTTGTGGTAAAAAATAAAGAAAATAAAACTTTGGTAACAAAATTTAGAAACCAAAAGTCCAAAAGTACCGTGAGAACTCCTAATTTTTGTATTGAAAGTTTATTCACATGTGAAACATTATAAAACATATGTTGCAGAATTTTTTTTTCAAAATTAACCTTTAAAATATCTCGTGTGAACTTGTGAATAAAATTGTTCATGTTTTCGTTTACATGTGAACAAAAAACAATATAATAAGGTTGTCAAAAAATTTTGTTCTACATTATACATTTTTATAACTTTTCACATGTGAATAAATTTTAAAACATATCATCTAATTCATAATTTATGAGTTCTCATCATTCTTGAAAAATAAAATGATTTTTGAAATAAGAGTCCCCTATGTATATCCAACTCTAAATAATTTACTAAATGAGTTATAACAAATTTAAAATTTACAAAATAAAAAATTATCAGTGGATAAATTGGTATTTAGGGAAACTTAATACCTTGAAGTTTGAGGTAAAATTTTAATGTTAACAAAATGACCTTGAGAATGGTTAGAGAGACCAATAATAAGTTTATTCTAACAATGAAGTTGAGCATTGAACATATGAAAAAACACCCCATCGAGCTCCAACTCTTTGTTATAAAAACACACTAATATATTGATTAATATATTGATGTAAGTAACATTTTTATCCTTTTCCATTATTATGTTATTAATATATATGTCAAACCTCCTAAATGAAATACAATTGAACTAAAACTTCAGTAACACCTCAAAATGTAAAGTTACATTATAATTATAATATAAGTTCACGGTTAATAAGTTATAAATTATTATAACTAATATCTTAACCGCGTGTTGATGCAGACCACGCTATTTGAATGTTAATGTGTTGGTACAAACTTGATAAAGTTATTATCAAACATTAATTTGGGATTGTAACAAAACAGCTAATGCTCACTTGAAAGGAAAATAACAAACACAACAAACATAGCTACAACTAATATTAATTAATTTTCCATTAAAAAAAAGGCGGAAAAAAAAATAAAACCTCTAAAGTGGTAAAACCATAAATGTGTGAAAGTAAATAGACGAATGCAAGACGTAACAATAATGGAAATTACATATAATAAAATGGGGGAAAATAATCAAAATCAAATATTAAATAAATAATAGCAAAGGTGAAAATCGTAAGGTTATAAAGTTTGGGGTTGAGAAAGAAAAGGAACAAACGAATGCAAAATCATGAAGGGTAAAAATTGTAAATGTATGATAGCTGTGTGGTGAAAACATGATTACCGAATTGTTTGATGCTAAAAAATGATATTGAAAACTTGGTGTGGGAAAAAGTTAAAAACTTAAACTTTAGAGAATAAAAAATCAAAGAAGCACAATCATTATTATATATTAAAAATATTACATGTAATGAAACACAATAAAATAATCAAAATTAAATATTAAAAGGTATAAACGGAAGTTGTTTAATAGATAAAAACCTAATCTTAATCTTAATCTTATCTTAATATATAATATAACACAGTTGAACTAATAACTTATTAACCAATCAAATCGCTCAATTTCATCAAATTGATTCTCGCTTATGTCATCATTTAGATTAACTATAAATTAAAAATCATAATAATCATTATCCAAATATATTATTATATTAGTATTTATATTAATTTGTAGAAAAAATCTCATTAATTTACACTTTTTTGTTTTCCATCAATAATTTACATTTTTTAGCCTGAATACTTAATTTATATTTAACTTTAGCCATGAACTTGAGAAAACTTTTTAAAATTTATAATCATTTAATTAATTAAATAAATTTCAACATATGAAATATTGTATACAAAATATTATTTCAAAACCTAATGACTTATTAACAGATATTAGATTAGATTTTTATAAATTATAATTATTAATATTTAGTTTAATATTTAATATAAACACAATTTGAACTCTAGATACATCTTCCAAACATAATAACAGATAACGGTATACATCATCATTATCCTAAACACAATAGAAATCACAGAACATGAGACGATCACAGAACAAAACACGATTTACAACAGAGGGTTATTTGATTACTAAATCCAAATCAATATGAACTCTATTCAAGATTCATTCTATCTCTCAATAAAAAATGTTCATAATTTTCTCTTTTTTATATATTAGCTTTGCATATTAATGTTTGAAGTTACAGTTGTCACTCAAATCAAAAGTCCTAATTGTTATCAAAGAATCTTAAAAATAATCCTAATTGTTATTTAATTAGGACAGATGATTGAAAATAAATCTATTAGTGTTATGGGTCCGCATCATGATTAACATATACTTGAATGTCAAGTACATGATCACAAGTATGTTTATATTTTACAGTAATTCTTAATTATCTTTCATAATAATATAACATTATGAGTACATCTGGTTTCAAAATATTCTATAATAGAGAAATTATTATAACATGTGCCTTGTGTAATATAGTTATAATTCATATATTATAAATTATAGGGCTTAAAAACGTGAAGAATCAAAAGTTAAATATAGTTATAATTCATATATTATAATTTTGTATAAAACATGTTATTGTTGGGCTAAAATGTAAAAGATAAAAACTTTAGGGGATCAAAACGTAAAGAAGTAAAAGTTAATGTAGTTGATGGGCTAAAATGTAAAAGTTAGAAACTTTAGGGGGTTAAAAGGTAAAAAGATCAAAATTACATGCATTGAGAGTTGTACCTTGTGCATAGCAAGTTGTGAAAAGCAACTTAAACATGTTATTGTTGGGATAAAATGTAAAAGATAAAACCTTTAAGTGGTTAAAACGTAAAGAGGTAAAAGTTAAGTGAAGTTGATGGGTTAAAATATAAAAGTTAGAAACTTTAGAGGGTTAAAAAGTAAAAAGATCAAAGTTACATGCATTGATAGTTGTAGCTTGTGCATATCAAGTTGTGAAAAGCAACTTGGTTTTTAGTATATATATAATAGAACAAGGTCACAGAAGTACTTAATTTGAGTGAATAAAAGTTAGGAATGACCCTAGTGACTTGTGTTTAAATGGCCGAGACTAATAAGTGTTAAGGGTGGGGGAGTGCCTCACCACCCCTCCTCGGTTTTTCTCCTCCTCTCCGTCCGCTCCCTAATTGCAAGGAATACTTCCCCGCCTCTCTCCGCCCCTCCCCACCCACATAATGCCAAAAGACAAGAAAAGACAAAATACAAAAAAAAAAAAAAAAACAATATAAGGTGGAGATGGACCCGGTGACCTCCCTTCCCGTCTCTCTCCCCGCCTATTAGGTACCGGTACTACGAAATGGTGTTTTTTTAGGTAACGGACCGGTACCTACTCAGCTGGTGCCCACCCTAAAAGACGTAAATACTCTTTTTAATACAAACAATTTAATACTAACATATACATATTCATATATCTATTTTGCAGTATACTGTAATGTAATTAACTATTTGAGGAAAAAAAAATAGAGAATCAGAAAAGAAACAAAAAGAGCGAGAGGAAAGAGATTTGCGGGAGATTTATAACACAGAAAGAAACATTGATATTTTAATATTGATATGATAATTTGATGTTCATTATGGTACATTAAATTTTATAAGACATTGGTGGTTAAGAATATTAGGTTCGTGCGAGTCTAAATCACACCAGGGGCCGATCCAATTTTTTGGCCCACAAAAATCACAACTAGTGGCGTATATCTAACCGGAGGTATACGTGGCAGCAACCCATTGGACAAACAACTGATAAGCCCCATCCTAAGTATTTTTGTTGATATTCAATTCTTACATTTGGCATTTTAAAATGCTTAAATGGTTGTAATTTACTAGCTTAACATAACAACGTTGCCATTAATGGAAGCTCATCTTTAACTCACTGTCTCTTTTGTCTACACATTTAACACGTTCTGTGCTTTCTTCCTCGTGAATTTAGGTATGCAAACTCCCCCCCCACACACACATATACATACACATATATTATGTGTATTATTGTATCTGTCGTTTTTCAGTTAGATATATATTGTAGCTATCTATATGAATGTTTATGTTTATTTCATTATTCCAACGTGGTCTTTATTAGTAGTTAGACATATACTGTTTTTCCAAAACAGGTCTTAGGTTGGTAAAAAATTTGGGGTTGGGTAAGGAAATAGTCAAATAATACCTGGATCAGACTGCATATATCTGAGTCAAAAAAACTTGTCATTCCTAGGTAACAAGAAAACCTGGAACGCCAGTTTACAAACTGAAAATGGATATATTACTGAAGCATAATTGTTGACTAGGAAAGTAAACATGCATGTTTTTTTTTCCGTAAAAGGTTGTTACCCTGGTTGTTAAATTAAATTATTGATCAAAAGATATCTATAAAAAATATTATAAGTATGCCTTGTTGTATGTAAGTACATATACATATTGGATGGAACATGTTATAATAACCTGATTAGACCAAGAAATAAGAAATAACTCACTGTTTTGAAATAAATAGATGTAAAAATACATTGGTATTTTAAGGAAACTCATTTACATGTATTTTTTTTTCTCAGAGGAACATGGCAGTGGCTCCAATATGTTTCAAAATGTGTTACAAAGACCCAACTGTAAACAAGGACATGAATGTTTGCCATTATTCTGTTTGTACTTTAGTAAAACCAAACAAAAACGTGCTGAAATTTACAAACCATTTAAGATATATCTCCGCAAACGCATCAGAAAGCGAGAAACCTTCCAGGTTCACATCAAAGTCTAGTTCTAAAGAGAAGCAGCTTGAATCACTTGATTCTTACTTTGGAAAATCCAAAGAGGACACGAATCGGTATTCTTTAAGTACTTCAAAAAATAACGATATCGCATCCCCTACTAGAGAAGATTTTTCCGAACCCAAAAGATTTCTTGTCAGAAATGCACAAGTAACACAAGTGAAAGTAGATGATAATGGTGATTTGAAGAGTGATTATGATGATACTTCTGGCCTCTATATAATGTAAATTTCATTCCCATTATCAATACTTAACAGATTTTTAAACGCACATATGCGTTCCATAATTTGTTACTTTCTTGACTTGCAGAAGCGCAATGGCTTCAATAAACATTGCAGTTTATCTGTTTGAAATTGCCAGCCCAATAAAGGACACCGATATGGAACTCTTCTCACTTCCGGCACTATATGGAGCTAAGATAAATCATTTGATCCTATATGGAGAATGGTGGAGGCTACTCACCCCAATGTTTCTGGTACACGATTGATGGCTGGGTTCGTTCCATTCTAGAGTTGTTTCATGTTTTATGTCCCATGTTCACTCAAGTAACCACATGGCCTTCTATGGGGCTAAATAAAAAGTTCAAAAGCTTGACTAGAACAATGTTTTTGTCAGGCAACCCTGCCCGACCAACCCTGTTTTTTCCTGTACTTAACCATGACCAGTTTCAACCTGACCTTTTTTGAACAATTACCCAACCCACCCGACTTGCCAATCTTGCCACTCTAATCACAAGCATAAGATAGACTAGTAGGAGAGAGTAGCAACCAGCTAAGTTTATTGAATCAGATGAAGATCATCATCAAAGCATGCAACTTTTAAAATCTAAATCTAGAAATTATCTACTGCATTGCAGCACACGGGGATTCTTCACATCGGGCTTGGTAGTTGGGCGCTGCTCACATTTGGTCCTCCAGTTTGCAGAGCATATGGCCCGTTCACGTTCTTCTTAATATATATACTCGGGGGACTCTCGGGTAACTTGACCAGCTTTCTTCACACTCCTGATCCAACTGTCGGTGGAACAGTAAGCAAACAAGAATTTGACTTTAAAAATTAGTTTCTTATTAGATAATGGTTTGTTAAATGAGTGAAAATTTCGGATTTTTCAGGGACCAGTGTTTGCTATAATAGGTGCTTGGCTTATTTATCAATATCAAAATAAGGATGGCATGAGGAAGGATGTTTTTGAAAGCATGTATCAGAAGGCAATCTTTGCCACTGCTTTTGGCTTTGTTTTATCCACTTTCGGTCCAATCGATGACTGGTCAGTAAACTTCACAAGCTTTATCAAATCAACTATGCTTTAGGTGTTAAATAATTCATTTGAAAATTTAGTCAGCTGCAACAAAAACTGATTAGCTAAATGTACTAATTACCTGAAAGACAAATGTTTTTTATGGCTATTGAGGCAATGTTTTTTATGCCAAGTGAACCAAATATAGCAAAATTGTCAAACTTCAATTCATAAGGTATTATATGTATCAGGTCACTTTATTTTTGCTCTCTGACAAACTTATAAGTTATCACGTTATTAGTTTACAAGTTATAGAAAGTCGATTACATATTGCTAAGTGAAAGTTTGATACCTAGAAGACAGTACAAAAGTTTGCTACTTATACTTAATTGTTAAACTCGTACGACTCCCAAGTCAAATACCTCCATAAATTGTCACAACAGTCAAAGGATAGATTTTTGCAACTTGTAATATCTAGTTATTATGGCTTAAACCCTATTTTGTTATGTTAATTATCCTACAATTTGAGATAACATACTATTGCTTTGCATTTCCAAACACTTACTAGATCAGTTCAATGTATTTCAGGACACATTTCGGGTCAGCGTTCACAGGCATGGCTTATGGATTCGCTACTTGCCCAACAATACAAATAGACGATTCAGCGTCATCTACACCAGAAAACGGGAAAGAAAACGGAATCACTCTCATTCAACGAAATGTGGATCCTTGTAAATCACTTCTATTTTTCACAATTTTTGTTCTAGTTTTGAGTTCCTTGTTTATCATGTTTGAACCTCCACTAGGTTCATTAGTTATAGACACCCTTGCTTAATCCCAACTCCAAAAAAAAGGGCATGTATACATATGTAACATAGAGTGCTATAAAATGAATAAATTTTGTGTGACAAAAATGACATGAAACAAACTGTGCCACAATGGACATTATGCATGCAGTCCATGTGTAACATATACTCATAACACATATACACCAAGTTAACAAAAAGACAAAGGGAGGGCTAAAATACTTTAATGGTCTCATTTCTTATTACTTTTAGATATAGAGAATGACTAATGCGCTTTTACCGAGAGTTATTCCACAAACAAATAAATGTAACTAGGTTTGATTCTTAAAAGACAAACTTAAAATAATCAATGAAAATTTGAAATAATCAAGGGATTCTTAAATTATTAAGAATTACTTAGACACTAACTTATGAAATTAGTAAGTACCAACTGGTAGATGACTAGATGTCTAGATGGATGAGAGGTTCCCATCAAATTATTTTTGGATTAAAGTTGAGGAATCCTATATAGTGCCTTAATTTAGGTTGTTACCTTTTACTCGTGTCCTCCACATAATTCTAAATATTTCTAAAGAGCTGATGGACATGTACTTGATGGTGTATAAGTTGTACTTTAAGTTTAGGGTGCATTGAAAGCATACTCCTAACTGTCTTTCACACCAAGCATCTCTCTTCATCTCTATCTCTTCATCTTTCTATTTGTTTATATGTGTGTCTGAAAAATAGAGAAAAATTTGACTGAAGAATGGAAGTGGGAAATTTAGGTAGAGGTTTAATGGTGCCAATGTTGGCAGTTAACTTTGTAGTGTATATAATTGTGGTTGGACTTGCTGGTTGGTCTATTGACAAGTACATCGATGGCCAACAAAACCATCCTCGTAAGCTCGATTTCTTTTTTCTCTTTTGAAATTGCTTTGTGTTTTCTAGCAACCTTAGAAAATTTTGTGGCCTGTTTGTATATGATAAAGTTGTACAATATGATTCATGTTAACACAAATCAATGTCTATATAATTGTTAGAATACTCGCTCTGTTTTATCCTAAGTGGGTTTTCGGGTTATCTATGCAAAAGGGCAGTCTTTTTATCTTTGGGTAGAGATGTTTACATCTTATCTCCTCATATCCCGCTTCGCAGGATTGGGTACCGTTGTTGTTGTTGTTTCGGGTTAACTTATGTATAGGAGTGTAAGGTTTTTAGCTTAACGGGGAATACCAGGAAAACCTCGAGTCAAAGATTTGTCTTTCCCCAATTACATAAAATCAAGAAAACGTCTTCCGTTTAGTTGAAACTTTTCAGCTAATTGCTTTAGAGACTAATAATCCTTTTAGAATAATCTCTACCAACATGACTTCACAAAAATCTCAATCAAGTAAAAAAACTGTTAGTGGTTTGGGGGAAAAGTGAGACTTGTGTGTTAACTATCAAACCCTTAAAAAGGCTAGGTCAAATGCCCATAAGTGTTCATCTTTCTATTTTAGTTTGCCTCGGAAATTATACCGTTTCCGACACTGACATATTGTTTATCCTTAATCTTTATGAAAACTCTTTTTGTTATAAAGGCAAGTTTCTACAATTTTACCAAAAGTAATAACAAGAACACACATGTAGACATTGTTTGGCACAAGCTTTTTATGAGCATTAGCTTTTTATTTTAAACTAAAAGCTCTTAAAGTGTAAAAAATTTTGTTTAAAGGCAACTAGCTTTAACTTTTATTTGAAAGAAAAAGTTCCAAAATGAAACGCTACTTCAGGAGCTTTAGCTTTTCAATGAAGCTTTTAATCTTTAAAAGTTACACAAATAACTCTTGAAGTTGCAAATACAGCTACCATACCAAACACTTTTAAAAATTAAAAGCTCTAGCTAACAGTTTTGTTTAAAAGCTACAGTTTACAATGCCAATTAAAAGTTACAGCTACAGTTACTTTACCCAAACACTAGATTTTAGACCCGTGTCCAACACTGAACACGAGATTTACGATATTAACAATATTATATCTTCATACATTTAAGTCATAAAAACTTACAATTTAAAAAAAAACATGGTTTTAAGTGTTATATTTTATAAGTTGTAGTATAATAATCATATGTTCTTCACTGTCATTATTAACCTAGACATATTGATGAAATTGTTTGTCGTAGTCATTCCACAAGGCACATGCTATATATAATAATTTCTCCATTATAATATATTTTGAAACAGATTGTACTCATAATGTGATATATATTATTAGGAAAAATAATTAAGAATTAAAATATAAACATATTTGTGATCCTGAACTTGACAAGTATATGTATTTAATCATGATGCGCGTTCATAACACGCATATGTTTATTTTTAATCACTTGTTCTATGATAATATGATAACAATTAGGATTGTTTTTATATTATTTGATAACAATTAGGACTCTTCTAATATTTGTTAATAAGTTATTAGGTTTTCAAATAATTTTTTGTAGAAAATATTTCATATGTTAAATTTTTTTTATTTAATTAAATGATTGTAAATTTTAAAAATTCTCTCAAGTTGATGGCTAAAAATAAATATAAATTAAGTATTCAGGGCTAAAAAGTGTAAATTATTGATGGAACCAAAAAAGTGTAAATTAATGAGACTTTTTCTACAAATTAATATAAATATTAATATAATAATATATTTTGATAATGATTATTAAGATTTTTAATTTGTAGTTTATCTAAATGATGACATCATCAAAAGTCAATTTGATAAAATCGAACGATGTGATTGGTTAATTAGTAATTAGTTCAACTGTCTTATAGTATATATTAAGATTAAGATTAAGATATCCGTAATCTGGCTATTATATGATCAAATCTTTATTATGAATTTATAAAAGTGTGTGTTTTCAAAATAAACATATAATTTGTGACGAAGAAAGTGTTAATTAGGATATAACAAGATATAGACGTGTAATTAGAACTATACAAGTCCGAGTTCTATCGAGTAAAAAGTACGGCCTATTTTATAAAGAATTGAGTGGCAAAGACGGTTTTGAATTACGATCAACTCACAAAAAATTAAACACCAACATATGCCTGTATAATTGAATTTTGGTACCACTCAGGTTTCTATAGAGTGACAAAAAAGTTCATTTGATTCTGGATTTGATATTAATATAAGTTTATACGAGGTTGGAACCATTTGAGTACCTTTTTTTGGCTTGATTGACCAAGTTGACCATAGCAAAATTGACCTCACTTTATATAAATTGTTTGGAATAGACTTGGGAGGGAACCCAGCGACAACATACATGTTAGAGTTCGGATTACTTGGTGGCTCAGTAGGACTGTGCTCACTGGTCATTGGGGTCATGCATCACCGAGCATGGAATAGTGCCAGTTTGGCCAGTGCTTCATCCTCAGCATTTATCTCTTGGGCTATTACTGCTGTTGCCTTTGGGTACTATACATCTAATTTCTTTTTGGATATTATAGACTTAATTCTGAATCACTACAAAGATGTCATTTATCTTTTATCCACTACTGACAGCAGTTTTCTTAACGTAGTTTTGCCTGGAAGGAGATCAAATTGGGCGGACGAAGAGGAAAACGCTTGGTAATTTATATAGCTTTTTCTTTCTGAGACAATATAATTTCTTCATCTACTGAGAATCACCTTAAAAGTGCAGCAAACACTGGAATTGTTCATCACGATTTCAACATTCAGTCAACTGTTGTATCTAATGCTTCTGCAAGCTGGAGTATTTAGTCGCAAGTATAGACCTGATCTTCTTGACCACGGAGATGGCATGGTCACTCAGCGAGCACCCAACCAGCCCCAGCCTAGCACGTCGTCTATGGAGTAATACAAGATTTCATATAATGTACATATTGTATGACATAATCAGGGCACAATTTGTGTATATAGTTGGGAGCAATAGAAAATCAAGTGTATTGGTGCTGTTTGAATTGTAACTTGTTTTTTTTTATTTTAAAGACACAATCTCTTTTTCGATGTGTCACAATCAAATGCTAATACCACTAGGCGAAAGACCCTTTGGTGGATTGGACCATACTATTTCTAATAAAGTCCCAAGTCCCAACTGAACCTACCTGACCAGTAATAATCACTAGGATCAGATACTTCAGTAGTCCAGATTTTACTCAAATTATCATTAATCGATCAACCGATCATATATAATAAACATGTTACACTCGGGTTAGAGTTACCACTTGTTTAACAATATAACTCACAACTTTAAAGGAAACTGATAGAACTTCAACTTAACTAGCTCCTTGGATATTAGATAAGATACTTCAAATGATTCTGCATATTCATTTCTCATGGAAAAATCATCAAAATACTTGCAATCTCCATTAGATCAACCCATCCGCCTCATAAGCTTGCCATTTTACAATAGCGAGTGTATGACGGCCCCCACAGGCCACATATTTAGCACACCATCGTCCTGCTTCACTGCCGTCGCCATCTTTTGGAGGCGGAAGGTCAATAGGTACTTCCGATGGATGGCCTGTCGTCACCTTTTTACCATATCCTAATCTTCCATGATCACCACGCCCAAACTAACAATTCAAAATATTAAAGTTTGGATACATTACTTACTGGTCATAGAGCTAAAAATGAAGTGAAAGGAAGTGGCTTTTTAAAGGGTTTATGGACACTTACAGAAAACATACGACCATCTCGTGTCAACGCAACAGAATGAGTCCCACCACATGACACCTGCACTATATCCTCCCCAGCTAGAAGCTGAACTTGTTGAGGCACCATTTTACTGCTCTTATCGTCTCCAAATCCAAGTCTTCCATGTTCCCCTCTACCCCACCCGTATACCTGTTGAACACCACAGTTACATCTGAACATCTTTTGAGCTTAGCACGTAGGCAGAAACGAAGTAAAAATACAAAAACAATTAAGGAGAATATGGGGAAGTATTTGGATAGATGTATAGATTTGATTAATATTTGAACAAAATGGAACATGGGGTACCTCTCCTCCATCTGTTAGAGCGGTGGAATGCCAACCACCAGCAGCAACATCAACCTGAATTTAAATAGAAAATTATATTCCTGAATCGACAATATGGAATCAAATACTTCATTGTGGGAAAATTGCAGATTACAGATTTCTGGTAGATTTATTTTGTAACAACCTTATTTTTACTAGCAAAGAGACTCGAATTTTAATAAACTTCAATTCTATGTAATCTGACCACGTTACCCAGGCAAACCAATGACGTGTCAATAACTTTTACCACATTGAATTTTTTTATTCTTTTCTAATGTGGCACATCTGAAACCTGTTAAATTCAGTAGATCAACATACGTGAAACTTCCTTTTATTGGTGATTGTGGTGTCGAAACTTTGGCCAACTAACCCACAAGGGGCAAATCCACTGCGACACAAACTGGGCCGTGGATTATCATTTTTTTCTCATTTTGCACCACCCGTGATTTGATCCTAGGATCTAAAATTCCTGTGTGGAACTAAGTGACAGTTTCGGCCCTTTGTAGGTGCATATAAATTGTTCCAGCCAAAACAGAAAGCAGACCAAAGTTTGTAATCTTTTTATGCAATTCCCCTTTAAAACTTAAGTGGCATTCAACAGCATATTAGAGAGAGGTCGTATAATCAGAACGAACCAACTTAAGGCCAGATAATCCTTGAACAGGAACTGGTTGTGATCTTGGTTGAGTATCCCCTGTTCCTAGCTGTCCATATTCATTATTGCCCCAAACACATAGGTTTCCATCCTCAAGAAGAGCCAAATTGTGGAAAGCCCCGACTGCAATCAACTTAACCTTCTCTAGACCTTGTACTCTCACGGGTGTCGAAATTTGCTTTCTAGATATGAAGTATAATATCAGTTACCCAGCTTATGCAAAAAATATATAAAATCAAAATAACTAGCAAGACTGAAAACCATAAAGACCAAAAGCAAATGAACAATGTACATGTCTCCAGGTGGCCATGGCTGACCCCATGTCCATACATGTCCATCATGGGTCAGCACCACTGAATGAGTACCGCCAGCAGCTACCTGTATACGTTAAGTTGACTTGTGTTAAATAAAAAACAACTACCATGAGAAATTTTCGTTTAGAAGGAAAATTAAAAAGTAGACCTGACGAACTGAAAGCTTTGATGCACATCTTTGAGGAATTACAATATCTCTCCTCAAAGTCCGACCAGAATCACCCTTTTTCTCAAGCTCTTCTCCACACTGCCCATACTCATTTCCACCTACCAATTAGTAATTAAAATTTGTATTGAAAAACATTTACTATTGCCCATTAGGGGACCTTAATTTCACATCAAGAGGCATTTTGAACATGATATCATAGACAATAACTAAAAAGGTGAACATGTGACACATAAAAATTATAGGAGCAAAGATACCCCAAGCATAAGCATGGCCTTGATCATCAACAGCCAAACAATGCCAACCTCCAATTGCTGCCTGTATCAACAAACAACAAATTTTATTTAAAACTAGAACACCACTTGTGTAAATAAGCATTAGGTGAAATGTCAACGTACCTGAACAATCTTGACATTTTCAAGAGCTTTAACCTGACTAGGGACGTTCTCAGTTTTAGTCGATGGTTGGTGCCCTAGAGTTCCTCTTTGATTCCATCCCCACATGAACAACTAATACACGTACAACACATCATAAACTTCAGATTTCAAACCAAAACACTTGGCCTAATACCAGTTTTGCAATTACTAGTACTTTTATACAGTGTTACCATACTCCGTTAAAATATCACACGCACACACAATGACTAGTATAATAATCTAATAAGTTATTTCAGCAATTAAATATCTAAAGTCACAAACTTTTTATAACATCTGTACAATATAACTAGCAACAAACATTTCTTCATAATAAAAAAATAAACATAAACATATAGATATAAAAATGTAACACCTTGCCGTCATCGCAAACAGCGAGAGAGTTGCGGCTACCGGCAACAACAGAAGCAACAGTAACGGAATCAAGAGAAGTAATAGAAGAAACCCAGTCTTTCTCTTCATTGTCTCCTAGTCCCAGTTGTCCATCTTCACCTGAACCCCTGAAACATACAATGGAAGAAACTAGGGAGATTTAACGGCGCAAAGTAACGGCCGTTAGAATAGAAAGAATGAAAGAGAAAGAGAGAGTACCAGGTGATAACGGCGGTGTTAGTATTATTGACAGGCATTAGAAAGAGTGTTTACGAAAAGAAGAAGAATATGTCGATATTTGTAGCCCAACCATAGTGATGAGATGGATAGATATATATGCTTTTGTGTATGTATTTCCCCGTGTTTTTTGTTTTTCTTTTCCTTTTTGGAGCAAAATCGTTTAAATAAATCGAATTGATTGTGATTTAATCTTTGTGTTTCTTGAATGATTGTGTTTTTATATTTCTTTATTTTATTTTATTTTTATTCATTAGAAAGATATACTAAAAACGTTTATAGTGTGAGTTAAATACTTAAATGTCTTTACTAAAGTGTCTTATGTAAAGAGTATTTATTCTTAAACAGTTAGTATTTTTTGTCATATACAAATAAATGTTTTTATGTATATATATTTGTGTATGACAAAAAAAAAAAAAAAAGTTATGTAAAAGTATTACATATTGAATGACGTTGCTATAAATTTATTTAGAGGAAAAAAATTTGTTTTGTGTGTGGACTAATTAATTTTGAATAAAACTAATATATAAAAAAGCATTAAAAATATATAATTCTATAAACATTGTGCATGGTAGACAAAAGGGGCAGCATTAAAAATATATAAATTTGTTTGAAGCTCAATCTATGATAATCGAGTATGAATCAAAGGTTTTCATGAATCTATTATGTTTAGTTCAAGAAAAATGATAGATACAATCAATTTAGTAAGTTCATAAAAATATGTAAAAATCTAATGTTAACACATAACAAATCAAATGGGATCATAAATAGGACTACAACCGAGCTCGATAGTTCGACGAGTTTTCGGTACACAGGCTCGATGGCTCGTTGTGTAACAAAGATGGCTCGAGCTTGACTCAGAAAGCTCAAACATATAAAATTTCAGTACGGGGCTCAAGTTTGGCTCGCTATAGTAAGCATGCCTCGAGCTTGGCACGATAAATAATTACACAGATAGTTCCTATAAAATCTGAGGTTGATTATTTAAGTATTAACATTAACATGTATATATAATGTATTTAAAGCTCGAAGAGTATTTGAGCTGAGGTAATTCGAGCTTAAGTTGTTTGTTAAAAGTCAAGTTGCGGTTGTAACCTAATCATAAACTAGTTCATTGCATATCTCAATGATATCATATCATACAATGTCTTTTAACGTGGGAATCCGATTCGATATTGCAGCATTTTCAACCATATTTGTGCATATGTCCATTTAGTGGCCCATGGTTAAATGTAGACAAGTGATTGGTACCTCAACTTATCCTCACATGCCCCATTAATGATTTATCCATTATTTTTAACATCATGATTTTTAGAAGCACTACTCAAGGACTTCTGGGGTGTGTTACCTCCATATATGAAATAACAAATTTTGTTGAGCTATGTTCCAGAAAATCAAACATTCATTAAAAAAAGCTTTAACTCTGGAAACCTAAACCGAATATGATAACATGCTTCATCGAACAAAAGTGAAACCCATGAATCAAAAATAGTAATAAACTAACCATCACACTAAACCAAACATCCAAGTACTTCAAACAAGTAGACCATCTATCAAAAATCCATATGTTTCCAATATAAGCACCCTAAAAAAAAAACTTAAAAGGCACCACCAAGTAGAAGACAACCAGTTTCAATAAGCCTATTGATATCACGGGTTTACTCGGGCTTTGAAGCTTCCTTGATCTCATCTCCTGCATCATCCTGCAATATAAAAAACAGAACACCGACTTAGTAACAATGAACTACATATGGATTATTACTATTATAAGGGCACAATCTGAACCAGCAAAGATAAGAAACGTTCGGGACAGTATATTTGAAGTCTTTTTAGCTAATTGTGTTTTATACTGCAATACGCACTTTGTAAGTTTTCGGATGAAAGAAAGAAAAAAATACTTATTTGCACATATTTATATTTACATAAGTCCTAGTTAAGAGCCCATTGAAGGTACTTATTTCGAATGCAATATCAAGAATAAGCACCACTAAAATATGCAACCCCATACACTATCTTACATTGAAGTAAATATACTTTTTAACATCTAATAAATGAATGTATAAGCAAAGGAGAAAGAGACTGACCGCAACATCAGATGTCCACAAAGTGAGGTTATCACGCAGAAGTTGCATGATCAATGTGCTGTCTTTGTAAGAATCCTCACCAAGTGTATCCAACTCAGAAATGGCTTCATCAAATGCCTGTCATGCAACAAAACAACACTTGTCAAAAGATACAAATATATGTCAAACAAAACATATCACACAGCTTATCTACAAAGGAAATTTAGCATCTCAGAAGTATATATAACCTGCTTAGCAAGGTTGCAAGCACGATCAGGCGAGTTGAGGATTTCATAATAAAACACGGAGAAGTTAAGTGCAAGACCCAGCCTTATTGGGTGAGTAGATGCCAAATCTGTTAATGCAATATCCTGAAAAACAGAAAAAACCAATCAATAAACACAATTTGCAAGTTACAAAAATCAGCACAAAAGCAAAGATGGGCTATTGTCTACCTGAGCAGACTTGTATGCCAACAAAGTGTTCTCAGCAGCCTCTTTCCTTTCAGCACCCGTCTTAAACTCAGCAAGGTATCTAAAATAATCACCCTTCATCTTCAAGTAAAATACTTTAGATTCAGCAGTTGATGCAGAGGGAACAAGATGAGACTCGAGAAGACCTAAAATCCCATCACAGATTTTACTCAATTCAGTCTCAATCTTGGACCTGTAGTTCTTAATTAGAGTGACATGATCTTCATTCCCACGGCTTTCTTCCTTCTGCTCAATGGAAGAGATGATCCTCCACGAAGCTCTCCTAGCACCAATCACATTCTTGTAAGCAACCGAGAGCAGATTCCTTTCCTCCACTGTCAACTCCTCGGCTTCCACACTCTTCACAACCTTCTCCATAAACTCAACCATTTCCTCATACCTCTCGGCCTGCTCTGCTAACTTAGCCATGTACACATTCTCTTCACGCGAAGCTTCAGTTTGCACCATTTTTAGTCACTAATAAGTTACACGTAATCCTGCACCAATATCACAACATTCAACATACAAACCCAATTCAAGCTATACTTACACAAAACCATTAAACCAACTAGCACTTGTACTTAAAACCCGAAACAAATAAAAATCGTCCAACACTAGGCATCATTGAAATCGCCCAAAAATAAAAATCGGCCAGTCTTACGTCTATTAAAACGAAAAGGATCTGTACTTCTACCACTACGCATCATTATGAAATGAAAAGAAACAGATGAAGCTAACTCATTGTACACTAACAATATCATCTAACACATAGTTTTTGTATCTATATATTGAAATACAAATAACATGTATTTATACATCAATAAATATTGTTTCCAACACATTTGCAGTAAAATACATGATCCAAACAGACTTTATACATACAGTTTTCTTAAATCTATACCTAAACAATTATACACATCTAAGAGTAATAGATCTCAAATTCATAATATCAAAATCAACAGATCCACATAAACAAACAGTTAACAAACCTAAATAAAAAAGTCTAAAATACTGGGAAATAATATAAATAAAAAATATATATACACACATACACAGACAAAAAAATGATAATCATAGATAATAACAGATACAGTACTGAAAAATGAATATAATAGAAATATAAATTAATTATATTAAAAAAAAAAAATAGTAGAAAAGTGATGAAGAAATACCTCAAAATTGATAGGGTTTATATGTGAGATAGAATAGGGGAGAAAAATGAGGGTTTATATAAGAGGCGAATATATGAGGCCGGAGGGTCGATTAACCAATAGGAAAGTGACACGTGTATATAAAGGGCGGAGATTGCTACCCTATTGGCTGCTGCTGACCGTCAAAAGAATCAAATTTACTTTTACTAGTAGTAACATCTTTTCTATTTTTACTTTTCTAGCGGACTATACTATGAGCCGAAAATTGGAATTATTTTTGCTCATTTTTTGTTTTGTTTTTACTATATATAGATATAGATTTGATTTGCTCTGATCTGATCTGTTGCATATTTTTTAAATTTATAGAAGATATTTTAGATTTGTTGAAAAAATAAGAGTATTTTGCGTCAAATACAAAAAATTTGCGGTTGGATTTAGTAAATAAAATTAGGGGTGAGCAAAACCAAACTATAAACCACAAAAAACCAAACCACAAAACCACACCATAATGAAAAACCGAATTTAAGGTTTTTGTATTTAGAAAAACCAAATTAATGGTTTGGATTATGGTTGCATATAAAAAACCAAACCGAACCGCATTATGTATTATCAATAAAATTAAATTAAAAATTTAATATTAGTTTAACTAATATATATTTTTTCAAGATACTGTACGCTAGACTTTCATACGTATATAATCAAGATTCAAGAGACCACTTGTTTGAAGTTGAACTTGATTTTTTATTATTATTTAAGCATTTGAATTTTGTTATAGATCATTGAAGTAGACTTTGAGTTTTTTAATATCAATATTTGCATGAATAAACCATATAGTTGGATATTTTGTTTTTTAGTTTTTAGTTGACCCGGTGTTTAACAATACCCAAACCCCACCCATTTGAAACCAAAAACCAACCTGAAAACTGAAAAATCAAACTACTATAAACCATTTACAAATTGTTTGAAATCTTAAAAAACCATAATAATGGTTTGGTTTTAACTAAAAACCGCACCATACTCACCCCTAAATAAAATTAGATAAATGGTCTATATGATAGCTACAAGACATATGTATGTCTAAGCGGAAATAGTGGTAATGGTGGTGGCGATAGCGATGGTATCGGTGTGGTGGCGCGTGTAAAATCAATTGATATAAAAGGGGGTTAGTATGTTATTTAAGGGTTAGAGGATATCTTACTAAGGATATTATATGTATATTAAATGAAGATGTATAAGTTAGTGGATAAAGAAGAAGAATAACCTGGTCATCTCAATGTTTGAATTGTTTAAAGTGGGAAGGAGACATTAGGTAATAAATAAAGAATAAGAATAATATGATCATTTCAAAGTCCGAATAACTTTTAATAATAAAATTATATTGCAAACCATATTATATTAATCAATAATAAAAGACTTTTTATGGATTTTATAATAATAATAAAAAAAAAGTTTTCTATCAATTTGTCATTGGAGATGTCTAACTTATAAGTTGATAGATTTGACAAATCTTATTAAATCCAAGCTTATGCACATAAAAAAAAATAATAATAAAATAAAAAATTCTCAACCAAGAATTAAATCAAAAGATTACAAGTCCATCAACTCCAAGAATAATTATTCAAGCATGTCTCAACCAAGATCAACATTTTTTTTAAAGATGTGTAAGATCTATATGTTACCCATTGATTAAATAAAATAATACATAAGTTGTTAACATATCACCATACGTAAGCATTGAACTTAAGTTTAAATTAACTCATTTGAAAATTGAAATAATTACTCCATATTTGGTTATGGGATCGGTTAGTAGATAACCGATAGTCCGATAATGGGTAGGTTACCAATAATACAACGTACTAAAAGTCATTTTTAGTATCGAAGGTAGCTTATCAAGCATTAAACTTTAAGTCTTTAAGTTCAATTAAACTCATTTGAGAATTGAAATAATTACTCCATATGCAAATAACTAATGGGTGGTTTAAACGTTTAAGTTGTAAACAATGGGTAGTTTAAGAGCATAAATTTTGCTTTTTAAGAAAAAAAAAAGGTAAGGTCTTCCTAATGTGAATAAGTAATCAAATGATTCAATTAGTTGGACCAAAGTTGCATTCTTTTAAAACTAGGAATTTCATGCCGCCCAATGGGCGACGTAAGTTTTTGAAAACGTTTACGTTTATAAGTGGGGTTAAAAAGATCACAAATTTTTATGGGAGACAAAAAATATTGAAACGTAATTTAAAAAAATTACAAAAGGAATATACTAAACCAAAAAATAAAAAAGAGAACCAAAAAAACAAAAAGAAATATGAAAACTAAATAAATAAGTTATATAAAAAAACAAATGTTACATGTGAAAAAGGTATAAAAACGAAATGTTTAAAAGAGTACAAAAGAGATACAACGCAACAAAAATTTTTAAAAAAAGAATTAAAAAAACATAGTAAATAACAAAATATATAGAATTTTAAAAAGTTATAAAAAAATATTAAATGTGATAAAAGTATAAAAAAATAAAATGTTACAAAAGATTAAGAAAAACACAAAATATATAAAGTTAGGTGGTTAAAGTAATAAAAGAGAAACAAGAGAGATTGAAAAGTACAAAGCAAAAAAAGGAAGGGCTAAAATGCAAATACTTTACTATTAAAAAAAACAAAATATATAAAGTTAGGTGGTTAAAGTAATAAAAGAGAAACAGAAGGGACTGAAAAGTACAAAGCAAAAAAAGAAAGGGCTAAAATGCAAATAATTTACTATTAAAAAAAACAAAAAAAAATAAAGGGAGGAAGGCTTGAACCCGTGACCTCCACCCCCTAAGCTATAAAGACCAACCACTTTACTCAATCCACTTTTGTTGTTATAATTGCTAGGTCTGTTATTTTTATTAAAACTACATGTAAAGACAAAAAGATACTGTTCACATCCTACTTCTTTATTATAGTAGGTAATTATACTCCCAAATTCCAAAAGAGAATTTTCAAAGAATATGTCGTTAGAAATCTATCAAGTACAGACAATGAATTGGCAAAGAAACTTCTCGGCTGATTAATTTGGGGTCTAAATCAAACTTAGAAAATGAGGCCTTATGAATTGATACTACAACATACTAATACTCGAATATCTTAAAGTTATGGATCGATACTAAGATTACCGGTTTTTCTATTCATAATGGTCAGTTCCAACTATCTTTTGTGGCCAATCTCAAGTTATTTGTCTAGAAGAAAATTCAAGAAAAAAACAAGATTTTTTTCTACTAAACCATTTAATGATAATTATCTCTAAATATATATATAAAAAAAAATCTTAATTCATAATTGAAAAAGTATGGACCATTAGATATTGAAGTTCAACTTTTAAATTAAGTCATTATATATATTAAATGATGATTTTATATATCTTTTTTAACTTTTTAAGATTTAATTTAATTTTAATAAATTTTAATGATTATTATTTTCTTATTTAAATTTGTAGACATTAATAATTAATGTTTTTAATTATATAATTGTAGAAACCAATATTTTGATATTTTACATTATTTTTCATCTTTAAAATCAATTTTTGATTTTTTTACGATAATCTTTTTTTTCAATTATAAGTTTTTATTAAATTATGTTTTTGTATAATATTGTTATCATATAACGTAACAAAATTTGGTTATAAGTATTTAGTTTTATATCATTAATATTTTATTATTTTTAAATCAATGTTTTGAAAAACTGGACCGGATGTCAAACCGGTCTTCTTAATAAAGAACTAGAAGATAAATATAGAGTCTATAGTAAGCTATCAGAATTATATATCAGAAAAATAATTGTATGAAAATTACAATGATATTATGAAAATTGCTTAGTAATTTTAGTAGACAACTAGATAATTCAAGCAAAATGTTAAAGCACAAATACAATGACAATGCAGACGTATCCGGATGAATGAAAGACATTCAAAGAAATGAAAACTTTACTTAGCGAAACCTCTAATAGATGATGTATCCATTTTTCAATTGTCTAGTGACTGTTAACCGGAATGTAAACAACCACTAATGTAACTTCATCTATACTTCTATATCTATACTTTTATACTATTATATAAAAATTATAACCTATATGTTGAAAGTTTACATAAATGGAACATGCGAATTGACTAGAATACCCTTAATGTAATTACATCATTAGTCCATTATATTAGAAAATATCTCTACTAACTCATTTAAATAAAATATTTTTACCTACACCAATAGATGTCGCCACCATCGTCATCGTCGACTCGCCGCTGCATTACACGAGTACCATGCTCATATTTTTTAGTGGTTTTTAAATCTTACATGGTTTATATTTGTCGATTTATGATAATATAAAAATTTGACATATCATTGATTATATAATAATGTAGTTTGCATACAAAGTAAAACGTTAAAATGCGGAAGGCGTAAAGTCCAAATTAACTTTCACTGAACACCCTAGAATTGGCATAAAATCTTTCCGGGATTGAATAATATTGCAACTTTTTGTAGCTTGACACGGTTTAAAGTCCCATCGAATAAATTTATTCTATTAAACCTCCAAAATATATTCGCACATTTTCAATTTCTACTCATAATATATTCTAGAAAAACATCAGCAAAAAACTTTCCGTGCTTTTACTAGGTAAGAATGAATATAATTAACATTATTGTTTGAATAAATGTAGTTATTATTTCATTAACAAAGTATACATATCTACTAATGTTCAGGCCATTGGAAGGGTAGCGTCAGGATATATAAATCTTATAATAATTATGAAACAAAAAGTGTATGACCAATATCACAACTTAATGTATACGAAAGCTAATGAAGAAACATATAAAAATTAACTATGTATTAATATTGATTCCAGATCAACATTTTTTTTTTCAACTTTACTTAAATAAAAATAGAAACAAAAAATATATAACCAATATCACAACTTAATTAATACGAAAACTAAAGAAGAAACATATGAAAATTAACACTTTATAAATATTGATTTCGGTTTACCTTTTTTTTCAAACTTAGTTAAATAATAATAATAATAATAATAATAATAATAATAATAATAATAATAATAATAAAGATTTGGCCATAAGTTTTTTCTTAGTGTTAAGAATTTATGAAGTTTTTTTTTCTGTGGTATATTATAATAATAATAATAATAATAATAATAATAATAATAATAATAATAAATTTTTTATTAAAGGTTGACTATTTTTTATTAAAAATTTTTTAAAAAAATGAAGGATTAATAAGGAGAGAGTATTAGGATAAAGAAGGAGAATTGAGGGTGTCAAATGTACCATAATCTACTCTGTTAGTTATATTATATATTATTAGTTTTACAAAAATAATCTATATTCTAAGTTCTAACCAACATGAGATCTAGAAAAACTACATTGCACAATATGATAAAGGTATATGATTATATATGTTTATGTTTATATTATCTATATGAACCATCATGAAAAATCGATACATCTAAAATTCGTTTTCTCTAAGATTTTTGCTTGTTTACGCATTTGTTCTATCATGCATTATGAAATAGTATTTTGATCAGCATTTATAATGAGTTATTAAGACCCAATATGTTGGACCAATATGGGTAATGCATGCCAAAAGTTATGGGACTCTTATCCGATAAGATCACGAGATCTTGATTCACGATGCATCATTGACCAAAAGTCAATGACATTAGAAGACGACGAAGACAAAATACGTCCGAACATTATTCTGGATTTCAAACAGGCTTATATATATATAGTCACTACTGATCACATTTCGATCATATCACCAAACTACACAACTAGTTCATTTCTTACAAGTATATAAAATAATGGCAACAATATCCATAAGTCAAAAGTCAACTAACTTTCAACGTCCAAACCATAGCTCGGTGGTTGAAGAGATCAATGGCTTGATTCGAGTTTATAAAGACGGGCACGTTGAAAGACCTCCTATCGTACCTTATGTTTCTTGCATGGTACCCTTGGAGCTCGAGGTTGTAGCTAAAGATGTAACCATAAACAAGTTTACTAACTTGTGGGCACGCGTGTATGCCCCTGCTGGCAACAGGCAGTTTTCATCAACAAAACTGCCGTTGCTAGTTTATTTTCATGGAGGCGGGTTTTGTGTGGGATCAGCTTCTTGGGCTTGTTACCATGACTTCTTGACAAACCTTGCTCGTGTTGCGTGTTGTGTCATTGTATCGGTAAATTACCGTCTTGCCCCTGAAGACCGGCTCCCAGCTGCCTATGATGATGGAGTCAATACCATTATGTGGCTAAAACAGGAAGCGTCGAAGGGAACCATTCATGAGCTACAACGTTGTGACCTTTCTAGCTTGTATCTAGCTGGTGACAGTGCTGGTGCAAATATCGCCCAACATGTCGCGTCAAGACTAATTTCTTGGCCGGTTTTGTCACCAAAGGGGATCATTCTTATTCAGCCCTTTTTTGGTGGTGAATCAAGAACCATGTCCGAGAAACATTCTATACAACCTAGTAACTCTGCACTATCATTATTGGCTTCTGATACCTATTGGCGCCTCGCGCTTCCAATAGGAGCCACTCGTGACCACCCTTGGTGTAACCCTCTTGCCAAGGGTGCACCTAAATTGAGTGCTCTAAGGCGCTTCAAGACTATGATTCACGTGGCCGAGTTAGACATATTGAAAGATAGAAATATAGAGTTGGCAGCTGCCCTGTCTAGCGCAGGCGTGCCAGTACATTCAGCCATCTACAAAGACGTTGGGCACGCGTTTCATATTTTGCATAACTACCCAATGGCTCGTAACCGAACCCATGAGATGATGACTCATATTAAGGCTTTCATTAACCAATAATAGGGTTCTAATTATTAAATTCCAAATTATATACTATATGGTTTGCTAGCTAGTCTTTTCATTATTGTCACGTAGATAGATGTAACTATTGTTTCCTAATCTCACCTCGAGATTTATCGTCATTGGAGTATTTACACACATGTTATTTACATATAATCAGTAAAAGAGTTGTATCACTGACTATCGTCTTTAAACAATGAACTGAGATTTGAGACAAGTCTTTAATTAACACTTGTACGTTCCTGATATATAGACCATTATTTGATGCTATGTGTTACTTATTCCACAAAATTGATGTACTTTAATTGTATGAATTCACAAAGTTTAAATGTATTTACCGTACATATATATTCTAGTTTTGGACTAAATTGGAATGAAAAGTTTTAGTTCCATTTTTGGACTTTTTAACTTTGAAGAGAATATTTTACATTTGGAAGGAAGGCACTTTGACCAAATTAAATCGGATGTGGAACATATTCATTTTTATTTTACTTTTTCATCATATACATCCACATTCTTATTGATATAAGTTCCCTTTTTGTTCATTTATTATATTCATAAATATCCAATTAGGTTAATGGATATCCACTGAAAGTTTTGTCAACAAATTTGTTTGCTTGCACAACATTCACGTCAATGCAAACATTTTCGCGAATAGATATAATATACTAAATATTTAATTAGGCAATTGAAGATTATTTGTCAAGCTATCATATAATCTACATCTATATCTATATTATGTCTTAGTAGAATTGTGATAACATCTATAATTCTTAGAAAATCTCATTAGATATTATTAAACTTTTTTTTATTAATTAATTATTTTTTATCTAATTAATTTATGACATCATCCTATTAATTTTAATTTTTAGTCCCTTCATTAGTTTTTAATATCTATCAAGTCTAATGTAAAAATAAGCCTAACATATAATAATATATTTTTATGATGTAATAAAGGTTGAATCTTTTCTTTTCATTATAGCAACATTGAAAACTTGCCATTAAAAATATAAACATTTTTACAGTACGGTTTTTTATGCTTCATTATGATAATGAACATATATTTACGAAACTTGTTTAGAATACCCTAGTTAAACCCGAGTTAATTAGCTAGTATTATAAATAAAGCAAATAGCTTTGTTTAACATTTTAAGTTTCAACATTTCATCAAAACCAAATTACATCAACAACCTACACTACTCGCCATCACCGCCAACGTCACCACCACTTATCTTTGCCGACATCGCCGCTCGCCACCACCACCCGTCACTACCACCGCCGCAGCCACCATTACATCACCATCGCCACCACCTCCACCACCGTCGCCGCAACGCACGGGTACTGTTCTTGTATATTAAAGTATGCTTAGTTTAGTTGAAAACAATACACAAGATGAGCAAATCAAAATCTGTTCAAATGTGCGCGTGTATATATAGAATAATATTTACTTCTTCCGTTCCAAAATAAATGTCATATTTTGACATTGTGAAGTATCAAAACTTTAAGCGTAAATTTTTTTTGTTTGTGTTATACAATACTTGATGTAAAATATATGGATATATTGAGTTTTAGATATATTTCATTGATTTAAATTTCATTAGATATTATATTATACAAACAAACCTATATACAATCAAAATTAGAGATTAATAACTCAATAAGTCAAATTTCGACATTTTAATTAAGGCACGACGGGGTTATTCATGAATGGGCAAATTGTAATTTATATCGATCAGTTAACGTCCACATCTACATTCGTTCATCAAATTTTTTTCATCCATATCAACTTAGATATACTGTATGGTAATTAGATATCTATGAGGTTGGATGGCCATTACCACGCCTACCAAATTCAAAGGAATCTGTCTTAGCAATATTAGTGGGACACTTTATACGGAGGCTAAAATATCCCAAAGCAAAGCAACATTCTTCAACCTATGATAGAGACGTAGTCAACTGCTTCTTAAAGTCATCCAAGGTCATGACTTTTGTAATTTTGGGCAACTATATACTCGTACTTGAATAATAAGATTCGTAGTTTCGAACCATGCAACAAACTAATTAAAATGGCTAAATCAAACGACGAGGCTTTAGTTTTTGAGAAAGACAGGAGTTTATTTTACTTGGATGCATCCATCTAAAATTTAATGTAAAGTGTCAGATTTTTTTTACCACTAAATATTAAGGGATTATTACTTGTGAAAGTACGTAACTAACTATGACAAAATGTCTATGTTATGTAAAGATCTTGTAAAATGTCTATGTTATGTAATCAACTTTCAAATCTCGATTATTGGATGTATCTAACCAATAAAAAAGCTACACATGACATCTTATATCGTTGCCACATTTACCCGATTACATTCAATAACCAGAATTTGAAAGTTCATTACATTACATTACATAAACATGTAACAAAATCTTTACATAACATAAATATTTTGTCATAGTTAGTTACATTCACAAATGATAATCCCAATTATTAAAGATGGTTTTCAAACTATGCAATAACTATTATAATAATGTTACAGAAGTTTTCACTTCTCAACACTTAACAAATCAAATAGAAAGGATTATTAATCATCAATAGATTCCTCGTTTTATGAATCTCTACGTATCATAATGAAAATTTCATCAATAGAGATATATACATGCATGCCAAGAATTTATTCGTTGATATATAGACATCGTGGAATTTTTAACCAAGCTACACGAAAGGTCATTCGTGTGTGAAAGATCATTCATAATCATATGATTCATATCAATTGCCGTTGTTGCTATGTCCAAAACACGTGCATGGCCAGGGTGATCGGTGATTAGGTGATTTATAGGTGTCCTTCCCACAGCAAGATAGGATTGCGGTGGGTACCAAAATGGTACCGAAGATCAAGGAGTTCCCTCCAAATTACCAATTTTATAAAATCAGTCGGCATCATTTGTTACACCAACCAACTTAATTTGGATGAATTTTAGGTGCGTGCATCTGGTTTTTTAGTGCCTATTATTTTCTGACTTGATAATATCTTTATTCGTTACAGAGAACTTCTAATTAAGAACATACGTGGGAAGCCGGCTCGGCTCATTGATGCTCTTGTAAAGGTTAACACATTCAATTCTGCCTTTTAGAAAGAATCCGGCCAATCTTTAACTATTCAATATAACATTTCAAGTTACGCACTTACGCATGCTATAACCCATTATCATATCTTCAAAAGATTTGCAGAATCGTTATAGAATGAGTTTTTATCAAGAATATATTCCATTGTCTCTTAGTTGGCTTTGATATATATGTATATATATAACAAGAATCAGCCGTATTGTACCTCTCTTCATAGAGGAACAATATAATGAACACGTAAAGATGGAGCATAAATTTTCTTTAAATTAAATAATAAAAAACGATTACAAAACGACTTTCTACATTTTTCAATTTTCCAGACACTACAAATAATATTGCATTTGTTCACATTTTTAGTAAGTGTGAACAAATTAAAAATTTTGTCACGCTTTTTTTGTCTATAAATATATAGAAATGAAAGTGTGTATAAAATTCTCACACTTAAAAGTGTGTAAAACTAAAAGTTCACACTTTTCAGTGTGAACTTTCATAATTATTTTGTAACACCTCATTTGTTCACGCTAACTTTTTAGTTACCGTGGACAAATGAGGTGTTACAAAATAGTTATGAAAATTCACACTAAAAAGTGTGAACTTTCAGTTTTACACACTTTTTAGTGTGTGGAAATTTCTACACACTTTTAATTCTATATATTTTTACACATAAAAAAGCATAACAAGATTTTTAATTTGTTCACACTTATTAAAAGTGTGAACAAATGCAATATTGTTTGTAGTGGATGTCCGAATATTATTATTCGTATAAGCCCATCAAAAGTTGGCCCACAATACTAACAATGGCTTTACTGTTTTAGCAAACTTGGAAAGTTTTCTATAAATATTTCATGGGCCTTATAAGCCCATTTATATGTACCTTAATGAGGACTGAGAGGAGGGTACCACAAAAGGAAAGAAACAAAGAACCCCATAACGGCCTAACGTATTAGCCTCTCCTTAAACCGAAGAGATAAGATAGTGGAACACACCGCCACGTGTCACATCGTCATGGTGGTTAATGATAAGGAATTACATCCTTCGAAAACAGTTATGTGGACATGATGCATGAAGTGTCATGAGCCACATGATCCAATGGCCACAATTACGTAAGAGGTTAAGATAGATTTGATTTTGTCCGTTAGATAGTCAATTTGCATTATATATACAATGTTACAATGGGGACTAATTCATTCATTGGATTCATTGAAGTCCATTCCTAGCTAAGCAAAAACAAGTAAGGAAACTTGCTAAAAATGGCATCCATCTCCTCCTCCGCCGTCAGCACCGTTAGCCGGACCACTTCCGCTCAAGCTAGCTTGGTGGCCCCATTCACCGGTCTTAAGGCCAACACCTTCCCCGTCACCAAGAAGGCTAATGACTTCTCATCCCTCCCCAGCAACGGTGGAAGAGTGCAATGCATGAAGGTATACATAAGTTACAAACCATATATCTATTGCATTACGTATATAAACATATATACTAACTTTTTATATAACAAAACAATCTTATACATAGCTACATTTTGTGAATATGTATAGGTGTGGCCACCATTGGGTTTGAAGAAGTACGAGACTCTTTCATACCTTCCACCGTTGACCGATATCCAATTGGCTAAGGAAGTCGACTACCTTCTACGTAACAAGTGGGTTCCTTGCTTGGAATTCGAAGTCGAGGTCTATATCTTATATATCCCTTTTATTTATTACTCGTATTATAATGTTCCAAAATAATTGTCCACTAATTAAATACCATTAATATGACACGTACATTACTTAGAATTATAAAACTTAATCAATATCTAGACAGCATTTGATCATTCCATAACATTTTTGGTTAGATCATTATATATATACTGACTTTGTGATATACTATGTATATATAGCACGGTTTCGTTTACCGTGAGCACGGAAACACCCCCGGATACTATGACGGAAGATACTGGACAATGTGGAAGTTGCCTATGTTCGGGTGCACTGACTCAGCTCAGGTCATTCAAGAGCTAGCCGAGTGCAAAAAGGAGTACCCAAATGCCTTTGTCCGTATCATCGGATTCGACAACGTTCGTCAAGTGCAATGTATCAGTTTCATCGCCGCCAAGCCCCCCGGCTACTAAGCAATAATGCATGCATCATTCACCAAAACAGTTTTTCTATATTTTACCAAAACTTTCGATTAAACACCTCTTATTATATAACAATGAGTAGGGTTTTTTTGACTGTTTAGGGTTTTGTCATTTTTTTTCTTATTTTACTTCCCTTTAAATTTATCATCATCATCATTGTTTCTGTTTCATTTCGTTGTTTGTTTCCGGATTTCCGATGAAATGGATAAGAGATATCGTATAAATAATAATACGGGGTAATTGCTGTTTTAATTTTGATATATATGTAATATCTACTGCTTCTACTATACATATTAATTATATGCATGATTTTGCCTTCTTCTCTTAATATATCATGCATACTCGTATTGCTTAATTAAAGCATCTTAATTATATTTACATTTTGTCTAATAAATAAATTGACTAGATAATCGTACTAGCTTGGAATGCAAGCTGAAAATTCAAAACTTCCTATTTATCGTCATTAAAATCTAGTAGTAGTATACGTACACAAATTCATATAACGGAATCATTGAGACATTGGAACGTTTTGTACTATCATTAAACATATTTAGTAACTACTACAATAGGTTGTTCGATCAAACACCCAAGTTGCTTAATCTTTATTACATTATAAAACATCGATATCTCATATTTTTTTCAATTAAGAACTTGATAACATCAAAATATTCATCTGTTCGTTAACTTAAATATCTTTCATTCTAATATACTTATAATACATTAATACATTTAATGAAATTATTTTAGTATATATATATCCTTCGACCTTTAAAATTCTTATACTGCCTCTTTTACATCAATTACTCTTACATACCACACCGCTACCACCGTCACTTCCACCCGTCACTGCCATCATCACCATCACCAATGTGCCGCCGCCACAACTGTCGATCACACCGCCTTTATCACACAGACATGCTTCTTGTCTTTATAAAGTTCTCAGCGTAGTGGCAATTTTATTTTTAAGTATTTAACCAAAGGGAAAATGGGTCAAGACTCATAATGCTTTCCCTACACACTCATAATTCATAAGCCCCTAATATATACATTCTCGTCCTATATGGAAAGAAGAAAAAAACATTAATTAAACTTTTAATTGATTTATTAAATGTCCAATTGTTTTAGCCTAGTGGCGACAGGTGTGATAAAAAGACCTCTGGACGAGTATGTTATGGGTTTAAATGTCCAATTGTTTTAGCCTAGTGGCGACAGGTGTGATAAAAAGACCTCCGGACGAGTATGTTATGGGTTTAAATGTCCAATTGTTTTAGCCTAATGGCGACAGGTGTGATAAAAAGACCTCCGAACAAGTATGTTATGGGTTTGATTTTCACTACGGGGTTTTTCTTAATTATTTGGGTTTTCCTCCCAGTCGTATTAGTTATATGATTGCATTGCAGTCATTGAAAACAAAAGATGGGGTTGTGGTGAGAGATCGTAATTGTTTTTAAAAAAAGAAAAAAAATTGATTTAATAAATAAATGCCCAATCAAAAATCCGAAATATCTTGTTTGTCGTTACTCCATTTTGAACATGTCTTGCTTGTTAAGTAGCTGTCATCATATGAGAGAACGCATCTACTAACGTAAATTTGATTACCGAGCCTAGCTAGACTATATGTGTTCTAAGTCGATAAAATCCATACTTTCGACAAATACTTTTGATACCCCACATGAATTGAATGACGATCAATTTCAAATAACTAACAATCAAACCCTATAAAAGATGAGCTGTCAATATTCAACCAATCTGAAAACCAAGATAAATTAGGATATTCTTGTGTGTTCTTGACCTATCAACCTGCTAATCCGTCAATTTACAAAACTTTTTTTTTTTTTTTTGTCGGAATAGGATTGAAATTTTGAGTCGTAGGGTCAATCCGTCTACCCGATATATTTTTAAACTATTTTACATACATTTTATCCTTAAGTCATTTTAAAGGAAAACTATTTTCCAGTTAAGCTAACTTAAATGTTTCGAATGAAACTAATTAGAACTTCATGAAAATACCACAACTTTTCATGAATCAGCTTAAGGTCGTAAACCAGATTCAAAACTTTAAAGATATGTATGTGTTATGATTTGAACCTTCACTCTTAAAACATACTCGGTCATATATTATGCTATACAGTATACACTTATAAAGTTATAATCCATTATGGCATTATGTTATATTTTGTTTCTACCGACCATTTTCTTGGAAGCTATCATCTCATATTCTCTTTCCTTTGTTTACAATGAAATTTTATCCAACTAGTTTATATAATTATATTCAAGGGACCATAATTACTTTGCCTAAACAAATTCCAAATTCCAAATCCATGGTCACCAATATCAACTATATTTATTAATTAATATTGGATTTGGTTTCTAGAACAACACATGGCATCTTTAAATATTGCAAATTTTACAACCAAGACCTCTTTTTATTATGGTAACCATAACAAACATCAAACCTCATCTTCATTTCCATCAATCTATCAACTTTCTATTCATTTTTCTTAAACAATAACCTCTGTTTTTCTTTTTCTTCTTTTTTTTATCATTAGATTGTAGGTTTAGAATATTTGTTTCATCAACAAAAAGAAGAAAAAGAAGATTTGAAGGTGTTAATAATAATAATAATATGTTAAAGATGGAAAATTTAACACCTGAATTGAAAGAAATACTTAATGCCAACATGGATAACGTGCAAGAGAGGCGCCGTGCACGTGAGGCTTTTAAGGATATTCAGCTTAACATTGATCATATTTTATTCAAGGTAATATAATATTTAAATATTATAATCACACTTTTTTGTTTTGTATGTATATTGGTAGAAATAGCATTATTAATCTTCTATGTTATCTGTATTGTTTTTTTATTGAATTTGGTGATGGGTAACACAAGTAAAATGTGATATGAGATTGATTTATTGGTGGGATATGATGTTGGTGAATGCATTTATTGATTAATGACAATAATAAATAAGAAAAAGGCAAGAAATTTGGGGAAAAAACATGTGGGGTTTGTTGGTATGACATTATTTTGATTTGACAATAAACAAAAGTTGCAATCTTTTTGTGTCATGCTTTTATTGCAGCAACATACCTGAAAATCCCAGATTCAAGATTGTCTGATTTGCCTTAAATGGAATTCTAAGGAGATGTCCTGACTTAGTTTATTTTGATAGATAACAAAAGTTGCAATCTTTTTGTGTCATGCTTTTATTGCAGCAACATACCTGAATATCCCAGATTCAAGATTGTCTGATTTGCCTTATATAGAATTCTAAGGAGGTGTCCTGGCTTACTTTATTTTTGGCTTATTTGTGTCCGGGTTATTTTTGGGCTTACGAGCTTATTTATCGGCTGTAGTTTGTTAGTTATGAATGACAAACATGTAACAGGAAATAAGATATAGTAAATCCAAATAAGCCAATAAGTATTCAAAATAAGCTAAGCCAAACACGCCCTAATTGAGTATTTACCTATGTTGTTAGGAAGATTTTTAACTAATGTAGGGATATAAAGCATGTGGGGTGTGTATGTATGGTTTTATGTTGATTGGTAATACACAAAAGGTACAATCTTTTGTGTCATGCTCTTATGCAGCATACCTGAAAATCCCAGATTCAATATTGTGCCTAAATTGCATTGTAGGGAAAGCTTGTTGGAAATTTGACTATTTTGAGAAAATGAATGATATTGGAAATTTTTTTTGATTTTAGTCTTGTGTAATTAATAAGATGAAGGTTAATTTCTGAAAAAAGACTACATAAATATGCCTTAAAAGGTATTACCATAAAAAGGCATGTGGCCTAGACATACCGTGGCGGCAACCCTACATCCAACAGTTTGTGGGTTAAGGTCCCATCATAGACAATTGTATTATTATGCAGTGATATGTGTGAAATAGTTGTCTTTGAGAAAGGGTATTACGGGGCAGTAGCGGATGTAGAAAATCATATTCGAGTATGCGATTCCTTTGTAATAAAAGTATACAATATGCACTCTCCATATTTATATTATACTTTTTTCAAAAACCAAAAAATTAACACTAGGATTTTTCTTTGGAGGGTGTGCAAGTGCATACCCTCATTACTAAGTAAATTTGGCCCTGGTGCTGGGTTAATGGAGAGAATCCTTGTTTAGGACTCCAGGCTACCCGGGGAATTCAAGCCTTCGCCTTTGACAGCATGGCCTAAATAGTATTTGACACTTTTTTTGGGATGGAATTTATGAGACTAGAGCCTGGGATGTTATGAATATGATATGGTTCTATTTGGTGTCAAGAATTTCTTATTTCATATGGGGTCTGGTTTAGGATCCGTGGCTAGTAAGCATAGTCTACAGCCTCTTGAAGAGCCAGGTACCCTTCAAATAACACTTACGTTTTCTTTTTTGAATGTTTTACAGACAAAGTATGTTGGATTGAAGACAAAGGAGGTAAAAGCATTAAATTTGATATTACATATTAAGTTTTTTGTTAGATGAAGATGGTTTCTTGATTATGCTTTTCTAGTCATATGAGGTGAACTCTAAGGGGATTGAAATTTTCTCAAAAAGTTGGCTTCCGGGGACAGGTTCTCCTAAAGCAGTGGTTTGTTACAGCCATGGTTATGGAGACACTTGCACATTTTTCTTTGAAGGTGCGTGTTAACAATTAATAATAAAAGTCGTGGTGTTGAAAACATCTAGAGTTTCAACAAGTATTGTGCTGCTTACAGGAGTTGCCAGAAAGTTGGCTTCATCTGGATATGCAGTTTTTGCATTGGATTTACCAGGATTGGGTCTTTCGGAAGGTCTTCATTGCGATATTCCAAGCTTTGATGGTCTAGTAGATCAAGTCGTCGAGCATTATTCAAAAATTATAGGTATAATCTTTGGAGATATGAGTGTAGTCTACTTATGTTTATTGATTTGAATCATAAGTGGTGAATGGATGTGCATTTTGAAATTAATTATGGGATATCATGTGAGATTGAGTTATCAAACATTCAACACTCAATGTTTATTATAATATTAATATGTTTTCCAAACATTAAGAAGTGGTTTTGTTCAAGTCGTGATAATCAGATAAGGAGTGTCAAAACACAAATCTAACTACCCTCATAGTCATTATGGTAATTGAGTTGATGCTATCTTTAGCTGCTAGCAACTAACCATATTCTCATCATAATTTTCGGGTTGTAGAAAATCCAGAATTTCGTGATCTTCCAAGATTCTTGATGGGTCAGTCGATGGGGGGAGCTGTGGCTCTGAAGGTGCACTTGAAGCAACCTGATGTCTGGAGTGGTGCAGTTCTTGTTGCCCCAATGTGCAAAGTACTATTCTGCCTTTACATACATATGCTCTGATATGTGTATGTAACAACTCTAATTAAGGGTATTGTAGATTGCAGATGATGTAGTCCCACCATGGGCGGTAAAAAAATTTCTCATTGGTGTGGCAAAAGTCCTTCCAAAGTATAAACTTGTTCCACAAAAGGATCTGGGTGATATGGCATTTAGAGACCCGAAAAAGAAGCCCCTGGTTTGTTCACCTTTACTGATTAACTTATTATGTACTTCCTAAATTGGTATTAACTGTTTACCATATGCAGACAACCTATAATGTTATTGCTTACAAGGATAGACCACGTTTGGGGACGGCTCTGGAGCTCTTAAACACGACCCACGAGATTGAAAGTCAACTTGAGAATGTATGTATTCTTGAGGTTTGGATTTGCATTTTGACTTTTTGAGAGCAATTATGCTGTCAACTTGAGAATGTATGTATACTTGTAAGTTTAACGCTTTGCAGTTTCTTATTTCTGATAAGACTCATTTTTGTGGCGGCTTCTTAGACTTATGAGCTAATCATGACTTATAATTGCAAAATAAGCTCACAAGTTAAAAATAAGCCACAAAAATGGGGCTTATCAAACATAAGCCAATAAGCTAAGCCATATACCCCCAGGTATCAAATTCATATATTTGACCCTAAGACCCTTAAATAATCAGGTTATGAAGATACAAAAATCATGATTGTCCCAAGGTCTTACCGATAACCAACAAAGCTGTCGGTTTTAAACCCTAACTAATCTGATATGCAGAAGCATAGTCTCTTCATCCAAACATTATAAACTAATTAGTATGAAGACAATAACTACTTAAGTATATATCTTTCATGTGTTCGTGTTGTATATTGTGGCAGGTTTCATTGCCATTGTTGATCCTGCATGGGAAAGCTGATGTAGTGACTGATCCAGCAGTCAGTAAAGCTTTGTATGAGAAAGCAAAGAGTCCGGACAAAAAACTTAATCTATATGACGATGCTTCTCATTCCCTTATGGAAGGTGAACCTGATGAAATCATTCTTAGCGTTCTTCACGACATTATTACATGGCTTGATGAGCATAGTGCTAAAAAGTAAACCATTTATCAAGAAGAAAATAAAGGTCACATTTTTGTTACAACTGAAGTACAAGAAATTCTGAAGTGTAAATTTTATTTAAAAAAATAAATGTGGTAACGCCCCTTAATTATTTCTTTGTAAAGCATATATTATATATCTGTAGGTTCTTCCATAGCAGTGTACAATTTTTGTTGCACCATGTACAGTTGACTTAACTATAACAATTAGCACTTGGCTTTATTTTGCCCTACTGTGCTTTGATAAAGAAAGTAAGAAACTGATTTCTTTTATGGGCTTGTTATTGTTAAGATTTATTTTACACACAGGCATACACATACGAATGTTATTTATATGGTTTAGCTGATTGGTTATATATCTGGTTATCGGAATCATTCTTATATTTCCATGCCAGAAAATTTTTGTGTGCATGTCCTTGATATGGATTTTTGTCAAATTATATGTTTTCCTTTTTCAATTGTGCATAGCTGGCTCAATCGAAATTAATCTATATCTATCTAATAAAACAAATCATTCTTTTTTTTTCTTTAAACTTTTTACTTTTGAAAAACCAAAAATACCATTCTCTTTTATTCACTAATTTAAATATCTTCATTTAATATACCTTTAATGAAATAATCAACATTTAAAATAACAACAATATCACCTTTAACATTATCACTATCCCACCGCCATCGTATTACGCGGACATAAGTCTTATGCCCTAGTTTGAAAACTAAAGCAAGCTCACCTCACATATTTTAAAATTTCATAGTTACACAACCAGTTTAAATTTTGAAATCAAGTAATTCACTTGGAGTAACATTTTGGAAGCGGCTTTTCCATCCAATCAACATTTTGTTATTGTACGCTACATTTTAGCTAGTATAGGTTAGATGTGATGAGTAATTTTATCGTCTACCAACCTTGTGCCTGTTCCATAGCGTTCTGCTTGGCATTCAAGATCTGTAATCATGATAGCATTGAATAACGTAACCCACAATCATGGCGTGGTATCAAACAACTATGATCCAATATGTCGTAAAAGTTGAAGGAAATTAGGAAAATAACAATAAATGTTATGCTTTGGGTCAGCTCTTATGATTCCCATGTACAAAATTCAACCTCCTATGAGTTATGGATCGGAATGGCAAAGGGCCCTACTTATAAGTTGAAAGCTCTTTTGTTTTGGTAAATATTAATACAAAATTACTTCATGGAATTTATGCAAACAGGTGTTAACAATGCTATATTGTGGAAATAGCAAACAGAAACTGTACTGGTAACAAATGTTTTTTCGTTTTAGCAACAATTGTTTGTACAGGAACTTTTCACCATCATGATGCTTCCAATTTCTCATAGTAAGAGGAGGAAACTTTTCACAGTTGTTTACACATACCCATCTCATCTCCGGAACATAGATTGACCCGTGCCCTGTGCATCCATTGGCAGCTGCATATATCTTGGCTTGTCTGAAAGTTAGTCCTAAGAATAAATGAATCACTAATTCTGCAACACTTGTTCCAACGTCCTCTTGTAATGTGCATAAACGTAATGATACTGTAACACAAGATAAAAAGTGTTTACTAGCGTCTCTAGCGACTGGTAAGGTACTCTAGATGAATGCATTTGCCATATCCTAATATTGTTTTTAAAAAAAGGGGGCACAGACAATGGTATATCAAGAGAGCATACATTAACATACCAATTGACAAACACGTCAGTCTCAAGTACTTCATGTTGGAAGAGGAGACCTCAAATTTTGGTCCTCAAAAATCCCGTTTGTAAGATCAGTAACATGTACATTATCCTTTTTCCCACGTTCCAAAGTTGTTGCTTCATATATTCCTACAAATCACAAAAAACGCTGTTAAAATTATGATATGAAAGAGAGAAAAGAATAGTAGCTGAAATAATCATAATAATGAGCAATATGGAAAGACTGATGATATGTTAAACTGCGTAACAGAATTATATACTCGAATGCAACATTAAAAGTGATGTCTTTGTACATACCAAACCCTAACAGAGTACAGCAAATTAAAAATCCTGGTAACGAGAAGTCCATTTTGTAGAAGATTTCCATAACAATCAAACATCCACCAGCAACCATTAAATGTCTTGGAGATGAGAAAACCATATGCAGCCTAAAAATGATATTCACAACACTAAGACTTTAGCTCGACACTAAGATTATAATTACTATCTTAGAAATGGCAAATGAACATAAATTAATACCTTTCCTCAGCGATGTTGTCCACATAAAATATTAATATTATGCCAAACAGAATGGTACTTGTAAAAGCCCAGGCAGAAAATGGCAATTCTACATTGGTCGAACCCACAATCATGTCCCACATGGCCACGGGAAAGAGAAAACATGTTGCAGATGCGATTGTAATGGCATGAAGCCTTCTTTTGAGTTGATTCTGTAAATAAAAAATGGCAGTAAGCCAGCATTCATAAACTTAATTATAGGGGTCGGCCACTAGATATTGCACGAATAAGTTTATAGAGTTGAGTAAATACCTTGAGTGAGGTACGTCTAGTGATTACCCTTCTCAATGCTGATAAGATTCCAGCAAAGATAGGAGCTACCATGCTCCTCATATCCAACAATCGCTCTGTCTGATCCTCACTGTCGTGGCTATCATTAAGTGGTATTTTCTAGTTAAGTCCATCATAAAGAATAAAAGTCCATCCGAATATCGCTAATTTCTTAAAAACTACAGAGTATCAGAGTTCAACTAAGAGAGGATATAGAAAGGAGAATATGTGGCCATTGCCCATCCTTGAGACAAGAAGTAGAAAGATGCTAACATCGCAAGGAGCCCACCAACCTGATCAGCAACGAGAACTTAGTGAACTTAGTAACAAAAAATTAAAAGGACTGAAGTTATATACTATATTTTACCACACCAGAAAAAGAATAAAGGTCTTATAATTATATCACATTTATGTATAATCTAGAGTTTAAATTTGCCATATACAAAATGTGTCAGTATAGTCATCATATGTTACTGATGTATTTGTTAGTAAATAATACATCCTCACAATTTCTCAGATATTTGCATATGTAACATTACCTTTTTCCAGATGTGCCCTTTCCTGCCATATAACACTGCAGAAAGAACTCCAAGCACGGCCCCTGAGTATTCTGCTAAAATAGCCCTGAAATTACACTCGATACTTAATATGTCAACACCAAACTGTCCAAACAGCACAACATAATGAATACAGCTAAACAATGAATGTCGGGGAAGGATTTCCTTTTGTTGGGAAGCCAGAAAAATAAGCATCTTGATATCAAAATACACCATAGATATATATATTTGATCTGCCAATACTTAAAAATAAAAGGAACAGAAACCAAAATGAAGGAACTTTGAGTTCATGTTGCAACTTCTGCACAGCAAGTCATTATAGGCTACTTTATGTCAAGGATGTTGCAAAAAGATTTAATAAACCATGTACGTTCTTACACCTGCCAGACGTACTGTTTTTTTTGTGGTTTGATGTTAGTTACATTGGTCTATACAAAACATATGTATCCTATACGCAATCAATAATAACTGCTAGTGCACCCATAATCCCTAAAAAGCATACCAAAAAATAACGAGGAAAGGTAACTTTGCCAGGTTTACCATCAAGCAGCAAAACCTACCTGACAGGACCACAGGATTTAAGGCCTATTCCCCACAAAATAAAGTATAAAGCTGTAATCCCGCCATTAATAATAGAAGGTACGACCTGAAAATAGGAAAATTTTATCTTATGTTAGAGCTTTCTTAATATAAAAATAAAAAATAAACACCCAAATTACACCTTAAGAGCCAAGAGGTTATGACTTATGATAACCTGGTTATCTTGTTAAATTGTTAAAAGTGTAACTCAGTTTACCTGTGTGTTTGAGAGTGGTCTGCCCTTCCAAGGCTTTTGCAGAATTAAAAAGATTATGGATGATGGAACAAGACAACTGAAGATAAAAAGTACAACAGAAGTTCCGGTCTGAGACAAATATCTGTACATCGAGTATACCGACCATATCCTCAAAAAGTTTCCAAAGACATGGATAACTTGCAAGGGGGTGTGCCTGTTATACACACATTAAAGAGTTACAGTAGCAATGAAAGGCAACAAAACTATCAAATGTCCTGTGGCTGTACCTTAGCTACATTAGCAATACCAGATACATATAATAACACAATTAGCACCAAGTTCCTAGCATCTCCAGGCTAAAGGATCAGGAAAACATGATTACATGTGCATCAGTGCATGCAAGCCCTAGGCTTGTTTCCCTTGTGTGCTATTTCAATTGGGATTGATATCGGGAACATTAAAAAAAAAAAAAAAGACAGTCCCTCATTATAAGGAGTGTTACATGAGCTACCAATTAACTTGAATACCTGGGAAGTATTGTTCTTGTTAAATTCAAAAACATATCAGTATCATTACGTTTAGCAACAATAATGACTACAAATATCAAGATAACTTGTAACTAGAACTTCTTTGATAATTTCAAAGGAACAAAGTAGCAACATGCACAAAACAGAAACGGGCAACATATTAATAAACAACTTTAAAGATGCAATATAGAAAAAAAACTTGTTTATTTAACATCATATGTTTTTCATCAATGGTCTCAAAATCGTAAAACAGCTGATACGCTCGTGTAGCTCCATGTTATTAAAATGACGATCTTATACGGATACTGATAGAATACTCACCGTGATATTTCGGTCACTAATCCATGGAGTTTTTGTAAAGATTGAAAACGCTTAGCAGTGTGTTATGAAGTGTTAGGGCTCTGAATCATGATGTGTGTGTGTGTGTCACGCTGAGCATATGTTTTGTCACCATCTATTGTCCAAATTAGCTTTTTAAAATTTAACGTTCAACCGTTGGTAAAATTAAACCTCCGTTCCATGCACGCGTACGCTACATATGTATAAAGCTATCTCTATTCTACGCTAATCTTATATAAAGACTTATTTGGATAAGGGGGGGTTACCTCACAAGTAAGCTCAAAGAACACTCGATTTGTATTGAAACAAATGACACAATGACCTTGCCAACTAAATCACACGGATTGATTTTTCTCAAACACATTTACTAATCCAAACTTCATTATCTACTTGACATTATATCATCACCAACAAGCATATCGAACACGATTTACCTCACACATCGAAACCGCCTATATCTATAACTAACTTAACTTACATTTTACTTCATTTTATATCCAAATCAAAAGTGATTACGCAACATTCATGCCAACAAATAAATTGTATAAGTATTCACATTTGTATATATTCAATTTAGCAGAAAGTGGACTTGATGATAGTAATTTGAAAATTAAGCAAAATTAGGGTTTCGAATACCTGAAATTAGCCGCTGAAGAAGAAGATGCTCGATCTTCGGGATTATGATTTGGGGACATCATCCTTATTATTATTATTATTTAATTGCAAATTATTCTATTCTTTTATAAATAATAATAATGAAATCTCAATCAAAATTATTGACAGTTTGAAAATTAGTGACGTGGTCGTCTTTCTAACTCGCACACAGAAAATGATTAATAAAAATAATAATTGCAGAAATTTCAGAAACGAAATTGGAAGTCGTGAAATACAGACGACGACACTCTTTCTTTACTACATGAGATCGCATCTTGGGCCTTATTGTAGACTTTGTTGTTAACTAGTTGGGCCTAAATTTGGAAGATACCCTTCCAACACATGGGCCAGCTGAACTAGGGGTGTTCATCGGTTCAGTTTTTGGTTATATAGTCTATTTGGTTCGGGTTTTCTGTTTTTTTGCTTTTATTTTTCAAAACCAAAACCGAACCAAAACCTATTTTAAAATAAAAAACCAAACCAAAAACCAAATATGAAAACACAGATTCACCATTTTTTTGTCTAAGTTGTCTTTAACCAAAATAGGTTCATAATTTCAATTTTCATCAAAGTAGTAAATTTAGACTTCAAGCACCATATGGATAAATAAGTAATATAAGTGAAACAGCTAAACTCTTGTTTGTCATCATTATTAAAAATTATTCATCAATTTTTCATTGTTTGTCAGTTGAATTTTTCAAATTTCATAAAAAGTTGATATAATAAACAAATAGACATAAAAAGTAAAAAATGCATTAATAATTTTTCATAAAAAAAGATATGTATTAAATATATTTAATAATACATAACAGTAGTATAAGTTATTCGGTTTTTTCGGTTTAACCAAATTCATTATCCTTTATCTATAACCAACCAAAAACCGAATATATAATTCGGTTTCGGTTTTTTAAACGGTTCAGTAAACAATTTAACCGGGTAAAAACCAAACCGCGAACAACCCTAACTTGAACACCGATGAGAAATGTTTTAAATACTGGCATATACCGATCGGTATTCCTGGCATTAGAGAGTTCTTTGACATTTTAAGTCCAGTATTTTTACTACCATAATTCCATAAATGGTTTTATATATGAGAAGTAAAACTGTAAATTAGCAAATGAAGCTAGCTCAACTGGCAAATGTATCCCTAGTTTTCCCACAGGTTTTGGGTTCGACTCTCATGAGTGACAAGTTAGTGGGTTTTTTCCCCTGAATCACCTGTAATGGCTTATGGTCTACATCTCGTAGTCTAGAGTACGTGCAGAGCTTTACCATTATACAGTGAGGTATTCCTTGACATCAAATACCTACTAACTATTAAAAAAAAACTGTAAGTTAAAAGTAATGAATAAATTAGGATAATAATACTCAAGGGTACAATAGTCAATCGCATCAAATTTCGATACCCAAATAAAAAATCTCGGAGTAAAAAGCATGTGCCTTTATTTTAATAAAAACCATGTCTATAAAAAGAGTATTTCAATGTATAACATTTTAAAATAATACTTCCTCCGTCTAATTAGAAGTGTCCTACTTTAAATATTTAAATTCTTAATCTTTAAATTTTAACTTTAAATATATCTTTTTGTATTATATAAAACTTGATGAAAATTATATCATTGAAAGCAATTCTAAAATATACTTAATTCATATAATTTTTATATCATCTAATACTAAGAAATTTATCTAAGATTAAAGTTATAAAACTTAAAATTTGAAAAATCAAAATATAACACTTTTAATGAAACGTAGAGAATAATTATTATGGTATATAATAAAATATTATCATGATCCTCTTAATTAATTTACACATCAAACATTCCAACAGCACAATATGTAAGTTAGTACTTTATATAAGATATCAGATAAGAACTGATACAAGTACCATTAATTTTAACAGATATACAACAATTATGCACGACTAGCTAATTACTTACATCTACTTAAATTAATTATCCGAAATTGAGTTTTGAATGAATTACCTAACTATATTATTTATATCAAGTAAATTTATGCAAAAAGTGTTTTGGACTATAAATATGATTGTTTTTGTTTAATAATTGAAAAAACGTAAATTTGAAAAGACAGGTACGTTTATATTTTTTCAAACTACAATTTTAAAAATACAAAATCTAAATTAAAATGCATGTGCAAGCACCCTAAATAGCATAGCTAATAGCCTAATACTCGTAGTACATTAACGAAAAAGAAAAAAAAAACTATGAGAAAATGAGTAATTATAATGTGAATAATAATTTATTTTAATTAAATTAAAGTCTAGATGGATCAAAATTTTATTTAAATTATTCTATTTTATTACACCACCAATTCATTTGTTTATTAGTATTGTTTTTTAATTTTATTGTTGTGAATGAATCTTAATTTCTAAAAAGAAAATTAAAAATTAGTATTAGTTTTTTTAATTTTATTACTCCGCGTACAAACACTTCACGCGGTAAAATAATCAAATATTAGCTTTACATATACGCAGATTATTAACCAATGTATATACCACTTACATCAACATTAGATTCAGATACAAAATTTTCTTCTATCTCTCTACGACTCTACGGTATGTTACTTTCAAAGTTTTCTTGCGTTTTATTTCGATGTTAATTATTTTGTTTTATGTTTTTGGAATTAGGGTTTTATAATTTTTATCGTATTTAGGGTTTGCATTGAGCCTGATTAGTTTCTTGATATTGTATTTTATAAGTTTGTTTTTCTCATCGATTTTAGATTATAAATTTTTTATGATTCTAGGTTTTTTTTTTCATGATACATCTATATCTATATATAATATATATCATTAAATAAAACAACTTTTATTAACAAAACCCATAATCTACACTCAACATTGTCGCCTATTAGTTTTTAAATAGTTGATTGGTTTAATAAAATATATTGTATATGGTATCTTGAAAAGAGTTGTATTTAGTTATAACTTTTTTTCCTTTATTTATTCTTTGATATGATTTGTAATCACATCTTCAATCATTGTCGTTTATATCGAAACACCATCAACAATCACCTTATGTGCAATACTATCGCCGCCTATAAATCACGATGCCTTTAATAGTTGGCTGGTTTTTTGATATAAAACGGTAATTTTGGAGACATGTTTTTCATGTGATTAATTTGTTTAGGTTTTCCCTGAATTTTGTATACTTAAATTTTGTATTGATTCTGGTTTTGCCCACAAAAGCATTGATTATCTCTGTGATTTTTTCACAGTTTGTTTTATTTGGTTTTTCTTCCGTATGCATATATTTTTTTTGGATACCATTTATTTCAAAGAATGACCATCAACCAAACATGGTATCTTGAAGTTGGACCTTTTTTTTTTGGCAAAAATGGTATCTCGATAGCTTTCGCAAGTTGACTGGTCATTGCGTATCAATCTTCATTTCATAGCTTTCGCTTGGTCCCTTTCTATGATGTAAACGATTGGCCCTTTTGTCAGTGTGCTCTCTAAAGTAAGATTCAGACCCTTTATTTTAGTATGCTTTTCGATGTATCTAAGGACGCTGCATGGTAATCACATTGATGATTTACCATGTCAAATCAATGTATGGTAGCTAGTGCCAAAGTTTTCTTCTCTGTACCTACGAAACGTAAACAAAACAATCCCAACCCCAACCTTCTAGTATGTTTAATGATACAAATAGTCGTCCCTTAGAGACATGTTTTCTATGTGATTATTTGTTTTGGGTTTCCCCTCAAACTGTTAATAAATTTTTTATTATAGATTGTTTTATTTAGTTGTTCTTTCCTATACATTTAGTTTTTTTGGGTACTATTATTTCAAAGAATGAGCATCAACCAAACACAATATGCATCATAGTTGCCTATACGTTGATAGCTTCTGTTGGTCAATTTTTTGAAATAAATGGTATCTCGGTAGCTTTTGCTAGTTGACTGGTCCTGTATATAAATCTCGATAGCTTTTGCTTGGCCCCGATTTAAGATTTAAATGATTGGCCCTTTTGTCAGTATGCTCTCTGAAGTAAGAATCGGACCCTTTATTTTAGTATGCTTTTCGATGTAATCTAAGGACCCTACATGGTAATCACATGTACCCTTTAGATCGGTATGGTCAATTTATGGACCCTTTCCATCAGTAAGCTTTCAAATGTAAATTATGCATCCTTTTAGTTGGTATGCTTTCCAAGGTAACTATGGACCCCTCTTGTGGGTATGCTTAACCATAGACCCATCTTGTCGGTATGCTTTTTCCATTATAAGTTTGGACCCTTTCCGTTATATGCTTTCAATTTAAGTATGAACCCTTGGTTTTGCGATGTAACTACAAGCCCTTTCTGTTGGTACTTGGTATGCTTTCAGATGTAAGAATGGGCTCTTTCTGTTGGTATGCTTTTCGATGTAAATACGGGCCCTTTCTGTCGGTATGCTTTCCGATGTAACTATGGGCCCTTTCTTTTGGTATGCTTCTCGATGTAATTATGGACCCTTCCAGTTGGTATGCCTCTCGATGTAATTATAGACCCTTCCAGTTGGTATGCTTTACAATGTAACTATGGACCCTTTCTATCGATGTGTTTATCCATGTAACTATGGACCCTTCCTGTCGGTATCCGATGCAAGTATGGACCCTTCCTATCGGTATCCGATGCAAGTATGGACCCTTCTTGTCGGTATCCAATGCAAGTATAGACCTTTCCTTGTCAATATGTTTTACGATGCAAGCATGGACCCTTCCTGTCGGTATGCTTTTGAGTTAACTATGGACCCTTCTAGTGGGTATGCTTTACAATGTAACTATGGGACTCTTCTCGTCGGTATGCTTTTTGAAAACAAGCCAATAATGTATCATATCCTTCATGAAACTAAAAAGATAATTTCTTTTAGAAAAGTCGAGTCGCCACAGCCGAGACTCTTTCCATTAAGTGATTAGCTTACTAGATAATTTCTCTATCATCACAGAATATTTTGTTAAAAAGTTGGCTTGTAAAGTTTTGCCACACAATGCAATGTATGCATTTCTTATGTGATCTCTTCTGAAGTAATCGAAGGCAGGAAACTTAACCTGATCGAATAAGTTGTCTTATATGTGTACATTATTATAAGAATCCCAAAAGCCTAATTATATGGTCTCGCTAAATGAGCATTAAGTAATGCATTAAAAGCCCTCATTTTATGAGGTCTGATATTCAATGTCTAAGGGCAACTGAACAAAACCCTTTCACCATGCTTTTGGTGAGCCATCTGTTTGTGGATTCCTATCTTTTCTTTTAATGTTTTTTATAGGACCTTTTTTAGTTGTTTGTATATGCATTGCTGGAAAATAATCAACCCTCTTTCATTGATGGTGGTTACATGTGAGCTGTCTGATCAACTATTATTTTATTTTTAACCGATGGTATGTTATCTGTGTTCAATATCTGTTATATGTGGCGATGGACCCTTTTGTCAGTATGATGTCTAGTATAGTCTATGGACCCTTTAAATCAGGATGCTTCTTTGATGGAATTTATGGACCCTTGAAATCTGGATGCTTCTTTGATGGAATTTATGGACCCTTTCCATCAGTAAGCTTTCATCCATTTCCATCAGTAAGCTTTCATTCGTAAATTATGGATCCTTTTAGTAGGTATGCTTTCCAAGGTAACCATGGACCCTTTTCGTTGGTATGCTTTTCGATGTAACTATGGGCCCTTTTCGCTGGTATATTTTTCGATGCAAGTATGGGCCCTTTCTGTCAGTAGGCTTCTTGATGTAACTACTGTATGTACCATTCCTGTCGGTATGCTTTATAATGTAACTATGAACCATTCCTGTCGGTATGCTTTACGATGTAATTATGGACCTTTTTTGTTGGTATGCTTTAAGATGTAATTTTGGACCTTTCCTTTGTCGGTATGCTTCTCCATGTAACTATGGACCTGTTGATATGCTTTACGATATACAATGGATCCTTCTGTGTCAGTATGCTTTACGATGTAACTATGGACATTTCCTGTCGGTGTGCTTCTCGATGTAATATTGGACCCTTCCTGTTGGTATGCTTCTCGATGTAATAATGGACCCTTCCTGTCGGTATGCTTCTCTATGTAATAATGGACCCTTCCTGTCGGTATGCTTTACGATTTAACCATGAGCCTTAACATTGCGATGTAACAATGGACCCTTCCTGTTTGTATGCTTCATGTCGGGATGCTTTATGTCTTTGAAATGGTGCCAATGATGTAACATATTATTCATGAAACTACAAAGATAATATGTCTTTCAAAAAAAAATGAGTCGCCACACCTGAGACTCCTTCCTATTTTCGCAAAATATTTTGTTAGAAAGTCAGTTTGCAAAGTTCTGTATGGTTTGGCCACCAATACAATGTATGTATGTATTATGTGGAGTACTTGAACACAAGCTACTTAGAAACTTAACCTAATTGAACTATCGAAGTAGTCTTATGTGTGTACATTAATCCCAAAAGCCCTAATCATATGGCCCGACTAGATGAGCATTAAGTAATGCACCATTAAAAGCCCTCTTTCTAGTCGAGATGCTCTTGGTTCCTTATTTGCGGATAAGTTTAAGGGGTCTGATATTCAATGTTTTATGGAAATCGAACCAAACCCTTTAGACATGCTTTTGGTTAGCCATCTGTTTGTGGATTCCCCTTTTTTTAATTTTTTTGTTGGCCCTTTTTAGCATTTCGTATATGCTTTGATGTAAAATAATCGACCCTACGACTCTGTTTCCTGGATGGTGTTTACACCGTGAGCTGGTTATCATGTCGATGAACTTTTATTTTATTTTGAATCAATGGTATGTTATTATTGTTCAAATTCTATTATATTTGGCATTCGACCCTTTTCTTAGTATGTTGACTAGTCTATGAATCCTTTAGATCAGTATGCTTCTTCATGGAATTTATGGACCCTTTCCATTGCTCACGTGCAAATGGACGCTTTCAGTTGGTATGCTTTCCGAAGTAACTATGGACCCTTTCTGTTATATGTTTTTCGATGCAACTATGGATCCTTTTTGTTATATGTTTTTCGCTGCAACTATGGACCCTTGTTGTCGGTATTTCCGATGTAACTACGGGCCCTTTCCGATGGTATGCTTTTCAATGTAAGTATGAGATCTTTTTATTGGTCCTACCTGTCGGTATACTTTATGATGTAACTATGGACTCTTTCTATCCGTATTTTTCTCCATGTACATATGGATTCTTCCTATTCATATGCTTAACGATGCAACTATCGACCCTTCCTTGTCGGTATGCTTTACTATGTCACTATCGACCCTTCGTGTCGGTATGCTTCTCGATGTAACTATGGTCGATATGCTTTACAATGTAACTATGGGCCCTTTGTGTCAGTATGCTTTTTCAAATGACGCCAATGATGTAGCATATCCTTCATGAAGCTACAAAGTTAATGTCTTTTCACATTAAGTGTATATTTTCACACAAAAAATTTTGTTAGGAAGTTCGCTTGTAAAGTTCTGTATCTTGTAAAGTTCTGTATGAATTTCTTATGTGATATCTCTTGCGAAGTACTCGTAGACAGGTTACTTAGAGAAACTTAACCTGATTGAATAAGTAGTCTTATATGTGTAGCCCTAATCATATTGTTTGGTTAGATGAGCATTAAGCAATGCACCAAAAGCCCTCTTTCTATAGTTGAGCTGCTTTTGGTTCCTTATCCGTAGATAGTTTATGGGGTTTGATATTTGATATCTCAGGGAAACTAAACGGAACCTTTTAGCCTTGCTTATGATGAGCCAATTTATTATGGGTCCTGTTTTAGCAGTCCGTATATGGTTTGTCGCTTTGATGTAAAATAATCAACCCTTTTTCGTTGATTGTGTTTACATTTGAGCTGGCCATCACGCCGATAAACTATTGTTTTATTTACCGATGGTATGTTATCTGTGTTCAATATCTATTATATTTGGCGTTGTGTTGGTCCTGTTGGACCCTTTTGTCAGTATGTTGTCCACTATAGTCTATGGTCCATTTAAATCAAAATGCTTTTTGATGGACCATATGGACTCTTGGTGATTTACCATACATGTCAAACCGATGTATGGTAGCTGGTTCCAAAGTTTTCTTATGTGTATGTAAGAAACGTAAACAATCAGCCCCAACTTTTAGTACGTTTAATGATATAAACAATCGTCCCTTTATGTTAGTTTGCATTTTGACCTTGCTGTCAATTTGCTCTTCCAAGTGTAGCGATCATTAGAACATGAGCTGGAAATCAAGTTGTTGATCAACCATATTTTGTCAAATTATTGATATGTTAGTTGTGTCAAAGCTCTGTTGCTGAGAACTTGACATGGAATTGTGTTGTGAGATCAATGATGACATGTCTTGACATTATCCAAGCATATTCTTAACCTTTTGGATGTTTTAATAATTGGCTGAAGTAATGACATGATTTTTGTTTTTCATTGGTTTTACATGCAAGTATATCTATATCGAACACATCAATTTGGCTATTATTTTCTTTGTAGCTCAAATTGCATAATATTTTCATACGAGTACATTTTAAGTGGAAGTTATTGTTTCTTAAAAAGAAAAGAGGAAATATCTTGTTATATTTTGCGCCTTGAGAGATATATCATAATCGGGTTTAGATCTTATTCATGATTGCAAGTGAAACCTTCAAGGATTGTCCAACAAAGACTTGATTGAAGTATGCACACTTGCATAGCCAATTTGCAATATTTTAATGATTCCATTGCATTTGACATGCTTTCAGGACTTTGTATTGTATAAGGCTAAGTCAGAGGATAGCATGGATGGAATCGTAGGTTTAAACGCGAATGATGTTAGTCACCACTCAGCAGACTTTGTAGGTGACTAATCAGAGGTATAGCTATAGCTATTATAAGTTACTGGTGCATAATAGAAACAGAACACACTTTGTAAGTTTTTCATGCTCAAGCTGGTATTGATTTTGAACAACTTTGTAAAATCAGCCTCATTGTATGAAACGAATGGCTTTACAAGTATGCCTTTAGATATATACAATTCACATAGTTGAAACTAGGAGAACTAGAGTTGGAATGGATTCCTTAATACAAAGCTCACAAGATTTCAAAGCTATGCATACCAATTACCAAAATGAATAACACTTCATTAGGAATAGCTTTAAGTGGGATAGAACGAATGGGGAGTGGAAGAGCAGCTGAGGGTTTCACAATCATGTGTAAAAACTGTCAACTGTGAGAAGTTTATGGTGAGTTGGAGATATGTCACGACTGCTTACGTGATAAAGGTCCTTTGTAGCAAACTCGGGGTTGGATATGAAGAACTGCCATTGTTTGTAAACACACATGCAACGAAATATAGATAAAACTAAAAGAAACGCTTAAATTAGAAAAGAAAAAATGAAGGGTTAAGACATGAAATGTAAGCTACTTTCTATAATCATGTATTTTTTTCTGTTAGGCTATCGTACTTTAACTTAGTTAGTATTCTCTATCTTGCTTAACTTTCTACAAGAGTTTGGAATCAGAATCAACATCATCCTCTAAAATGGCTGAATTGGCATTTCCAGTTAAGCAAATATGGTAGTTTAACTAGATTTCCTAATGTTCATTTGTGAATAAATGGGTCCATACGATAAAGATATTATTTAACTGTCTACGATGTTATGAATTAGTATTTGGTTTAATTTGCTAGGGAGACACATTGGCAGTGGATTCCTGACCCTTAAGCTTCCGGTGATCTTTTTTAGTATAAATGAAATAATGGGGGCCGAGTTTAACCAATGATATTCTATCGGGACCACTGGGGATTAATCTGATGGAGTTTTCTTTGATGCATGGTCCGTATGCCTCCTTAGAAACTTCTGCAACGGTATGTCCTTTGGTGAAGTTAAACCAAAGAACATCAGTTACCTTGAATTTAATTTTTGCTGCCCTCAAGGTGTAAAATGTGGCGTTTGGAGGTATTGTCCATCCGTTTGGAGGTATTGTCCATCCAACAGCATCCCCAAAGTGTGTACACAGTGGCAGCTGCTAGCGTGTCGTGAAATTGCAAAAACGCCACCATGACGATAGTTATAACCACCATCAGATTCAAACTATAACCTGCTATGATTAAAGATCACGTGAATTTTAATGATTGAGGTGTTGTTTTGGTGTTTTTAATATGGTTTTGTCAATATTTATAGGGGAATACAATATAATTTTGTATAGTTTTGGAGTTTGGAATTTTGGATTCACGCACACACTATAATGTAGTATCTCAACTGATCATTTAGTTTGTTTTCTGAATATCAGGAGGATTTCTTAAGAATCTAACGAGACTTGTTTTATTTACTTTCATCAATTTGAAGTGATTGTTCATAACTCGTATATATATTCATCGTTGAATACGATATTTCAGAGTGCACTGTGTTATAATACACTTTTTCTATTTAAAAACTTTGTTTAACCTCTCAAGCCGTACATATATTTACTTTTTGGTTAAGATTTTAGCCTCTTGTCCTAAATAGTTTATTTTGTTTTTGAGTTAAAATAATCTGTCTAGGTTTTATAATGTACAACATAACAACCTAATAAATTTTAAAGGGAAGGATAAAGATATGGTTTCGTTATTATTACGTTATTGCCAACACCATATTATGGTTTCTTTATGCAAATCAATTAAGAAAGTGAAGTATAACAAGACAATAGTATTATAATAATATGAAATAATCATATAACATTATACAAAAAAAATCAATCGATATTTGCTAATAACATAAAAAGGCAAAAGGAATATCTTAAACAAGAAATAATCACGACCGCATTTCATCAATAAGTCAGTTAGTAAAAGAAAGCACAGGCAACTGCCAAAAAGTAAAGGGTATAACTGATGTGAAAGATCGTGCAACACCACTAGGCGATGGTGGTGGTAGGATGGTGTTGCCATTGGGCAAAAGGGTAGTCCCATCTGAGGTAGACGGTCCAGATGTTGGTGGTGTGGTTGCTTGTTGCGAAAGAGCATGGAATGAGGTAGGCGGTGTGGTGGAGGTAGAGGGGGCAGGGGTAGGGACAATGTAGGTGAAGAAGTTGGGGCTGCCGTTGGTGGAAAAACGGGTGAAAGGGAAGTTGTTGGGGCCGCGGTTGGTGGAGATGCCAGTGAAGGGGTGGAAGAAGCTGTGGAAACATTGATAGCTAACTTTTGACCAATCTGGAAATGAGTTCCAGCGGTATAAATATAATAATGTGTTCTAGGTGCATTCAAAGTGAGTCTAGCCAGGCCCGTGGAAACAAGACTTTAGGGATGGTACTTGTACATGGACCATACGCAGCCTGTGCTACTTCCACAACGGTAAATGCACCGATGACAAAGTAGAAGAGCAAAGTATCGCCTACGGAGAAGGTTTTTGCTGAGATGGCCCGATTGGCGGAATGGTCCAGCCTATGTTAACCCCTACGGTATGAGTTGTTTGTGCCACAGTGCTATGAAAATGTATAGATGCAAGCATGAAAACTATGTTATATGCTACTAGAAAAATATTGGTTATTCCCATAAACTAAATATTTGTTTGCTTCAAATCTTCAATAAATTTAAATTTGTTTTGACTAATAAATAATGTCAATCAATATAAATTAAAGTAAGCACCCAATGTCGTTTTTTACGGAATTTGAGTTTCAATACCTCTCGACGATGTGTGAGGGAGATTAAGATGTCGATAACCTTAACCTTACCACAACCGTGTAGAGAAGCGGCTTCAATGTATCTAAGATAGACTAGAATCTCCAGCCTTATAAAACATATTAACCATTTATCCAATAATAGTACTAATGTCTTGTAAATTCTATTAATTTTTACGGGAAGTGATGTTTATCCATTCGCTTTCTCTACTTTCGGGGAATTCGATAAAAAGGCCTTGGACACACTTTCACGTATGAAGTCTATTTCTAGTATTCACTCAAATAATGCTAGGAGTGGTACTTATATCTTTCATAGGTTATGTTTTTGTATTAAAAAAAAAGTGGGAGCACAACTTGTATCTAGGCTCCCATTCAACTTCATGTAAAAGGTTTGTTTTAAAAATAATAATAATAATAATAATAATAATAATGTCAATCAATTTTTTTTTTAAGTTGTAAGGTTTGTTAAAATTATAAGATTATGTTTCTGCAATACATGCCAATTAATTTCGTTTGCTTGAATCATTGATGCATAATTCTAATATATGCATCGACAAGTATTTTCCCAATTCTTATATTTTGATTTTAAAGGTTTTTAAGTTTTTAAAAAGATCAAAATTCTAATCATATGTTTATTACGAGTAATATACAAGATCAACACTAACTAACTAGACCAATACCCGGTCGTTGACCGGGTTATGAAATTGACCTAAAAACAACTGATTTGACATACTTAATCAAAACCAATCCACTTAAAAGCATACTTGACTAACCAACTTATCTTACTTATCAACCCGCTAACCTATAATTTGATCAACTTATTTTACTTATCAACCCGCTAACCTATAACTTGGCCAACTCTGTAAACCCGGGTCGATCACGAGTTGAACTTTTGAACATGAAACTTTTAATGTTTAGAGTTAGATCAGAGAGTGGAACATGTCAACATAACTGGGTCGTGCTTATATATATTATATATTATCGTAATTTAAAAGTCAATATAACAACAAATGGTAATGTAAAAACAATACAAATAAAAATTCAACTTTGTAGTAAAAAAAGGTAATTGGATGGAAATCATCTAATGTACCATTTGGTATCCACTAATCCTCCAGTCAGGCTAGTGTCCAGATGATTCTCAGTCACTTAATAATCCTTTGATTATCTCAAATTTGACCTCCCCTGTAAAGTGGTGGCTAGTGGCTACTGGAGTATTACCCAAAGGTTTTCAACTTTGTAGTATGATACACCTTAAACTCTCTATGTTACACAACTCTCACGGATGCCAGCAGCCAGAAACCGTCACTTACTTTTTAACTTCATGCCCTTACGATAACATTTAAAAAATATTTGGATGCCATGTATTACACGAGCACACTTCTAATCTATGTAAAAACTCTAACATCTAGTTATTTTTGAATCTATGATTACAAAATTTTGCATGTAATGGGCTCCCTTTGGGGGTACCAGCGGTGTAAGGCGTTCGAACCCTAAACATACTGCCCGTTTGGATGTCATTGCTCAACTCGATGGAACGACCTTCCCATCCGCCGTTCAAAAAAAAAATCTATCATATTCTTTCTTATAGTATTTTTTTTCTTAGAAATTATAAATTTGGTGTGAAAATTTATAAGTTTACCATTTACCAAATTAACTAAAATAGAAAACTTCCATTAATTTGAAACTAATCGATCAAAAATGTGAAAATATCAAACATTATTCATCATATATAATTCAAAACTAATTAAATTCCCCCCCCCCCCCCATTGGGTATTTGAAATAGGCATTTCTACTTCGAGTGAGCTCTCTAGCGCGGACAAGGTTAAGACAACGTATGCTAGACCTCTCGCTGTCGAATCATGACACGAAATATTCAAGAGAAATTCACCTTTAAAAAAAAAAAATTATCTACTGTAGTGTAAGAATAACTAATTAAAGTATGTTGTTATACATAAACACTCTTATCATTGTCGTATGATTTGTTTTTTTTAGTGTACTATGTACTTAAATTTTTTAAAGCAATTAGTTAATATGTTTAATACAATTGAAAAGTTACCATGTTTATATCTTTTGACTTTTATAACTTTAGAAATTTGACTTTGAATTTTAAAGGCCAAGATTTAAAGGATTGTGAATTTTAATGGTTAGGATTAAAAGTTAGCTTTATTTTTTTCTCTATGCTATAGTAGCCATATATATATATAATTTTTAACTACAAAAACATAATATTCTATGAAATAATTAGTTTTAAAACTAAAAACTTGTTTTAGACTAAGGGATCCGCACAAACGGTGGAGCATGTGGTTTAATTCGATTCAAGGAGCATATGACCCAAAACCTAGAGACCGGACTTAAATCCCACTGAACCCCACCCGAAACAACCCCCCGATAGGGTACGAGCTGTGGGTCTTCGATTTTGCACTGCAGGGTTTCGGGTTGGATCGGGTAGAGTCGGGCATGGTTTTAACACGTGATGAACAAATGTCCTAACCCAAGAATTGAATCGAACCCGCTGAATCCAAATCGAACCGACTTGCTCGATAGGGTAACGGGTCGGGTCACAAGTTCGATTTTGTTGCACAATCAGGTGTTGATCCATGCTCATGCCTATTTTAGATCAATGCGCAGAGAAACAGCCATATGAATTGAAAGCCGCTTAAGTTATTAAAACAAGCGACTAAGAAAAAAAAGTTTCGCATTCTCCAAGCGATTGATTTTAACATCACTTTTACATCAATAGTAGACTATCCGATTATCTGTGTTTCTATGCTGAAAATGTCCATCTACATACATAAAAGGTACAGCTATAACGGCAACGAAATCCAATTTAGCAAAAGTCGGGTTTGGAAAAAGTATACAACATGAAATGTGTGTATACATGAAATGTATATAATTCTGATATATTACAAAATACAACTGGTAAAAGCACGTGTAAACTAGATAGTCATTTCAGATCACGATGAATGAAATCACAAGGATATGACTGTTGTACAACATTTACGTAAACTAAAATCTAATCCCCAAATCAAAACATTAAAAATATAAAATAAAATATCCTCTTTTTTACTAATATATTTTCATCCCAAAATATTTACACAATCGTTCGGTGCCACCAAAGCAAAACGGAAACAACAAGAACACTTCCTGGTCCCACACACAAACACATTTCAAATCCTATTCAGATCAACACTCCACGCTGTAAATCTCTTTTTTTTCTCGATATATATATAGAAATATACACATCTACTATATCTATACATTTACTTATATAATAAATTATTATTATTAAGCATTATATCCATTGTTGAATTTAGGAAAATATAAAAGTTTCAATCAAAGATGCAAGCTATAAATCTTGGTGTCAGCAGTTTCCATCTACACAACCACCGGAGCAGGGTTTTATCCGGTTCGGGTCATTTCAGTTACAAAAAACCCGCCGCGTGCGTGATTCGGGACGTTAAGGATTCTAGTCTCGGATTGCGACTCCGGTCCAGTGATATGGCCGGTTCCGGTGCCGGACGTGTGTTCCGGTCGTCTGTTAAGTCTAGATCAGTCAAAGCTCAAGCTTCATCTGGTTTGTTTATTTAATAATTTTTTGTTTTTATATTGTTTTTTAAAATTTATTCATAATATTTTATTAATCCAGTACAGTTACATAATAATGTTACTTTAATGACAAAGTTTTCAACGACAAAGTTTTAGTGTTTTAAAATGTATCCAATTTTACATATAGTGTTATAGTACTCCGTATGTATGTAGACCATATAAGTTGTCACGTTTATACAAGTTATAATAGGTGAGATACATAGAATAGTAGTAATAAATTGGAAGTTTGGGACCACAAAAAAAAAATGCGTTTTTGAAAGTTGGATACACAATAGCAACATGTTGACAAGTTGTATACATTGGTGGATGTACTTTCAGTTTTTCATGCACTTGCCTTTTGAAAATTTGAAGACTATGAATAACTTCTTGTGGTACAATCATAAGTTTTTTAACAAGGTGCATTATTCATTAAAATGTAGATGGAGACATCACTCATGTTAAATCTAAGTCATCTGGATCGGTATTGCCCTATGTTGGTGTTGCTAGTTTGGGGGCCATATTATTCGGATATCATCTAGGGTAAGAAGCTCTTCTGATTGTTATGTCTTATGAGAGTTTTAAGTGATGCAATGATGCATCTAATATCCAACTTGCTTTTTATTTGTTTCAGGGTGGTTAATGGTGCACTTGAGTATCTTGCGAAAGATCTAGGTATTGCTGAGAATGCGGTTCTTCAAGGTAAGGTTCACAAGATTTTTAGACGATAATGATATAAGGTCATAAGGATGGTATCTGATTGTTTTTATGGTATTCGTGCAGGATGGATTGTTAGTTCGCTTCTTGCAGGTGCCACTGTTGGTTCATTTACCGGGGGGTCTTTGGCTGACCAATTTGGAAGAACAAAAACTTTTCTTCTGGATGCAATTCCTCTTACAGTTGGAGCATTTCTTTGGTCTGTGGTCTTCCCGGTTTTATTATCACTAATGTTATTTCCTACGATTTCGTATTCACAGATGCTAAAATGATTTAATTTTGCAGTGCAACAGCAACAAATGTACAGACCATGATTATAGGCCGGTTGCTTGCTGGCATTGGAATTGGCATATCATCTGCAATTGTCCCCCTATACATATCTGAGGTCATCTATCACACCCTTTTTCCAGCTTCATAGTTATATATATACAACCACCTTATATCTCTCCGTTGAAAACATTTCTTTTAGATATCACCAACTGAAATTCGAGGCACACTCGGATCTATCAACCAGTTATTCATTTGCATTGGAATCCTAGCAGCTTTGGTGGCTGGACTACCCTTAGCGGCCAACCCTTTATGGTGAATGTTCCTCATTTTTCAAGGTTCTATGGTAAATGTTTGTAATGTAATTGTTTTATGTTTTTTTTAATCCCTGCATTTGTTTTCCAGGTGGAGAACTATGTTTGCTATTGGAGTTATTCCATCTGTCCTATTGGCATTAGGAATGGCATTTTCTCCAGAATCTCCTCGTTGGCTTGTTCAGGTTTTGCATAAACTGCCTTGCAGTGTGACCGCTTTTACATAAGTTATTGGGCAAATTAGAACATATATAATGTAGTATTTACTTTTTACAACATATGCAATGCACCTTTTTTAGTCATTTAATGCAATAATCTTACCATTTCTATACTTTGTAAGGCAACAATCTGTTTACTTCGGTACTAAAACCAAGTATGCTGCATTATATGATATGGGTAAAAGAAGTATGCTGCATATTCTTGCAGTTGCCCCTAAATTATTTTGTGTTAAGAAAATTGATCCAGGGGTATTTACTTGCAGCAAAAGAAAACTGCCCAAGCCGAGAAAGCAATAAAGACATTATATGGAGAGGGCAAAGTTACAGAGGTTATGGCTGACTTAAGTGTGTCTGGTCAAGGTTCTGAAGAACAAGATGCTGGTTGGTTTGATCTTTTCAGTGGTCGGTATCTGAAAGGTAACAGTAGTACATGTATACATGATATAGCACTTGATGTATTCTATTACTGTAGATATCAATCTGAAATTAATATCATGCAGTATTGACATGTATCTTGTATGGCAGTTGTGAGTGTGGGTGCAGCCCTTTTCTTGTTCCAACAGTTGGCTGGAATAAACGCTGTTGTATATTATTCGACCTCAGTCTTCCGCACTGCAGGAGTTGCATCCGATGTGGCAGCTAGCGCTCTCGTTGGGGCAGCAAATGTTTTTGGTCAGTTAATCGTATTTCTTTGAATCCAAAAAACAGAAATGACAATGATATTTGCAACTAGAGGTGGCAAAGATCAGCATCAGCCACTTGAATCCAAAAAACAGAAATGTCAGGACAGGTTGAAATGTGCAGCATGGGGTTGAGCCAACAACATTTATTTTGTCCCTCTATAAATCAGGATGTGCATTGATGTGTTAATTATGACTACAAAATAATATTATTACCATGGTAATCTAAATCTTAGAATAAAACAATTTAGGAGCTTGTTTTGCATCAAAAATAGCCATTATTTTGGTGACGGGTGTCTGTCAAGTAGTTTGACCCATTCCCTTTTAACGATTTATGGATTTGATCCGTTTGGAATAAAGCACAACCCAAATCGACCTACTGACAAGTTTATGGGTTTATATTGCCCCTCTACTTTCAATTATCACATAATATATCATAAATGATTCGCTGGATTCCATTGCAGGTACAATGATTGCGTCTTCTTTGATGGACAAAAAAGGAAGGAAAAGTCTTTTGATGACAAGCTTTTCTGGAATGGTATGCACAGTATTATCTTATAAACTCTTAAATATATACTACAGTTTGAAATTTTGTATACTATTCTTACTTGTTTTTTTTCATAAGGCTGTTTCAATGTTGCTGCTATCATTGTCCTTCACTTGGAAAGTTTTGGCACCGTATTCTGGACCACTTGCTGTTATCGGGACTGTTTTGTGAGTTAAATTAAGGATGCTTTTGCTAATTAGACTTGCTTTTTATTCAAGAGGCCTAATTTACTGATCACCTCACATGAATTCATCAGGTATGTGCTATCTTTCTCACTTGGTGCGGGCCCTGTTCCTGCTCTTTTGCTACCAGAGATTTTCGCTTCTCGAATTAGAGCAAAGGCAGTTGCCTTGTCTCTTGGAATGCATTGGGTAAGTTATCAATCATTGTTACCTTTGAATTGATTCTATTTATACCGGTAAATTATATATAGAAGCAATTTTACTCAAATGGTTACATTATGGTTTGAGCAGATATCAAACTTTGTTATCGGCTTGTATTTCTTGAGCGTTGTAACTAAATTTGGCATAAGCAAAGTGTACCTGGGATTTGCATCCATATGTCTTCTAGCTGTTATGTACATAGCTGGCAATGTTGTTGAAACAAAGGGGCGATCATTGGAGGATATTGAGCGTGAACTTAGCCCGGCTGTTTGAGGAATGCACAGTTTAGGTTGATATTAACGGGAATAATAAGGTAGCTTTTGCAGGCAAATGTTGTGCCTTACAAATGTTTTGTTTTTCTTTTATCATGGTCTGGAATCTGCCCAAATTGTAAATTTTTGCTACTATGGGTACTATCCGTGTTTTTAGATATCTGATCTTAATGTGTCTCCTGAGTTTAGCAAGTCATTTATCTAAAATAAGCGCAATTATTATTGTCACAAATGTTGTATCTAACTGGAATAACAGAAATGAAGCCAAAACATGCCTATGGTGAAGAAACAATTCTTGTAACATGCTAAACTAAAAATACTGGTAACGAAAACCACCCAGGTTACGATGTTTACATATGGAAAAATGCACACAGATTTATAATCTGCCTTTCATCTTTTCTTGTAATGTTGGTAGCAATCTTGAGCGTTAAGTGTTGAATTCTGGAGTGTGTAATCACTACATATTAGATTTCCTTTCCCATCTTTCTTTGGTATCGAGCCTACAAATTAAAATACCAAATGAACAACCACCCTTGCAGATCTACATGTAATTGAATATATAATCAGTTCTGAACTGCAAAATTAACTACAATATATTCATAATAACAACATACCCCCAATATAGCTTCTGTGGTCTTTTTGAAACTATTGGTGGTGCCACATTTTTCGTCAAAACATCATCCCGTTTCTCATCTAACGAGATAGAAGTACTCGTACCTTGATCTGTTTTACATTCGCTTGCACGCTCTTCAGCGTTCTCTTGTAATCTGATCGGCCCGGATGATCTCCCTGTAAAAGAATTCGCCTTTACAACAATGAAAAAAACATTTTTATTATATATCATAAACAAAGGGTAATTTCAGATGTTAAATGAACCTTTAGATTTCTTTTTTTTAATCTTGGATTTTTCTTTAATTTGTATACGCCTATTGTGTAGTTCCTATGAATAAAACAACAATACATCAATAATACATAGAGACATGTAGTAATATATTGTCTGAAAATAAGAAGAATATATGCTGAACCTGGAATTTGGATATCCGAGATTGAGTAACAGAAGAAGAAGAGGGACCATTTGATAATTTAGATTTTAAAGAAGCAGCTGCTATTACTGATGAAATTGCTGCTTCTCTTTTTCCGTCATCATCTTCATCCATTCTGCTTCTATAATAACTCTCATCAATTAGAAAACGCACGACCCTCGGTCCTTTTTACTAATTTATGGGAGAATTGCATATATCCTCAAATTTACACTCTAAATTACAAATTTCCCCAATTAAAAACCTAAATAATAAAAATACTCAATCTTTTCTTTTAAACACACATATTTACCCATTTATATCACCTTCATTATACAAATTTTATAAACCAACTAGGTTGGATCAGTGGTTGGAGCTCAGCCTCTGGAAACAGAAGTCATGGGTTTGATCCTCATGCCCAGTAAGGCTGAAGGTCCATTTCGGTAGAACCTGAAAACCCGTAGAAAACGGCGGGAGTTACTTACTTACTTTTTTCATTATACAAATTTTATATCATGACTATTATACCCTTTTCTATGTATAAACTTCAATTCAAGCATCTCTTAACTAAATTTCACATGAACACAGTGAGCTTCAAATTCATCAACAAAAAAATAAAAATAAATAAATAAACCCACCAAAATACCACTCGGCACATAAAAGAAATTTGACATAATTACAAAGATTCAATGCAATGCCAAGTAAAATACATCACAATCAATATTAGTATCTAATAAAAAAAATATCATCTTTTTTTGGGTCAAGAAAAATAAAAGAAAAAGATATCATCTTGATCATCTAATAGCTAAAAGCATCAAAATCATTCCTCTTAGATGACCACTTTGAAAATCATAAATAAAGCATAATGATCGAATAGATAGAATAAAATGACACTATATTATTTTTTAGAGAAGAAAAAGGAGGAAAAACTTACATTATTCAAGATATGTGGTTGCTGTGATGAAAAGGAATATGTGGGAATTAGAAATCTGATCGATTGTAGACTTAAGTAGTAGAGGGTTATAATTGTCTAATTCATAGTTAGGTTTTTCATTGGGGAAATGTCTGCCTGCCTGCCTGCAAATTTTTAATTGGGGATATTTATAAGTCAAAACACATCCTTTCAAATTTTCCACTGACCACACTACTGACTACTTGCATCTTCCAAAATTCATCATTTTATGCCTGCCTGCAAATTTTGCTTTCATTACAATGTCATCAACAATGTTTCTATCTCCCACAATGCTCACAAAATTCCCAAAAATCACCAACTCAACCCCACAAAATCAACCCAATTCAATTTCAGTCCCAACCCCTGAAAAAAACCATCCAAATTCAGCCACAAAAACAGCTCCATGGATGAAGGGTCCTCTTGTTCTTAAACCTAATCAAGTTATTGACTTTACAAAGCCAAAATCCAAGAAAAAGGCTTCTGATAACAATGACAAAAAGCCCACAAATTTACTGACCAAAAAAGTTAGTGGGGGAAGAGGGAAACAAGCGATGAAGAAAATCTTGTGTAGTATTGATAATCTTGAAGAAAAAACTGATGCCCAGAAAAAATTACAAGATTTTGAGTTTGATTTGGAGCTGGGTGTGTTGGGTGATGACGATTATGATAGTGGTGATGGAGATAAGAAATGGGTAAGGCGGAAAATGCCGTGGGAAAAGACGGAAAAGATGGTTTTTAGGAGGATGAAAAAGGAGAAAATTGTGACTGCTGCTGATATGAATCTTGATGAGGAGTTACTTGAGAGATTGAGAAATGAGGCTAGAAAGATGAGGAATTGGGTGAAGGTTAAGAAAGTTGGAGTAAGTGAAGGTGTTGTTGAACAAATTCGGTTGATTTGGAAAAGTAATGAGCTTGCTATGCTTAAGTTTGATATGCCGTTGTGTCGAAATATGGACCGAGCTCGTGAAATAGTTGAGGTCAGTGATGATTGATTGTTTACCACTGCTTTTATGAACATTTCTCTGTGTTATATATATATCTATATATATATACACATGGGGTTTTGGTGCTTTAGAAGAACTTAAGTTTATTAGCTTATGTTTTTGTCATAACACAAGGTAGGAGATACCATTTGGATTGGTTATCAGCTTACGAGTAGTGTTATAGGTTGAAACAAAAGGTTAAAACCTAAAAAGCCAGTCCACCCTGGTGTCTTCAAAAGAGCTGATTAACTCTGGAAAAACACTTAAGCTTAATCTGTTTTCGGTGGAAAGAAGATGAAAAGTGCTAGATAGCTTTGGTGAAACACAATACGCTAAGAAGCCCCACAAAGCGATGCCATATACCCCTAAGCTGTTTGAAGGTGTTTTTAAAAAAGCTTACTTAAAAGAGTTTAGCCCGAACACCACCTGAAGTGTTTATCAACTTATCTCGCTTTAGTGTTTGGCTGCACATTTACTTATAGAGTAGGGTTGTTTGGGATTAACTAGTATTTACTTATTGTGTTAAACTGTTAATCGAATAAACCCTTAAAAGTAAGTAGTTTATGTTGAAAGCAGATAAGTACTTTATTAGTGCCTAACTGCAAACACCCCTTAAGCCCTTGAAAATAAGAGGTTGGCACCTGCTTATGTGAAAGCAAATGAGCACATTTAAATATGCAATTCAAAACACAATTTTGCTTGTGTCGTTATTTTCAAAATGATATCTTTTAGTCTTTTGCGCATATGAATCAGACCAACAAATTGAAAATAACCAGTTGCCAAAATGCATCTTTTGTTGGCAGCTTAAAACGGGAGGATTTGTGGTATGGAGTAGGAAGGATATCCTTGTTATCTATAGAGGATGCAATTACAGATATATGAGCCGTTTTTCACGTAATATGTACAGCAATGGAACCATATATGAAACAGTTGATGGACATGATGATAAAGGGGAGACCATACCTGTACAAGGGTCACTTTATGAGAGGGAAGCTGATAGATTGTTGGACGGGTTGGGACCTCGGTTTGTTGATTGGTGGATGCCAAAGCCATTGCCTGTTGACGCAGACTTGCTTCCTGAAGTGGTTCGTGGTTACAAGCCACCATCACGGCTTTACCCGTTAAGGGGTAGAGCTCAGCTTACAGACAGAGAGTTAACTCACTTGAGGAAGCGTGCTTACTATTTACCTACCCATTTTGTCCTCGGTATGCACATTTGTCTATATGAAAAAGATGGTAGTTTCTTTTTGAAACTTTAAAGTGATTATGCCATAGGGAATAATTAGAATTACATGATAGATTGTAATACACCGAAGTGTAGGAGATAGTGTTTGGATGTGCTTTACTTGTTTGAAGTTGTGAAATTCATATAATCTGTTATACAGGTGTTTGGCAAGTTCTAATCAGTTTAAAAACAAGGATAAAATGCAAATCCGGACATTTCAATACACTAGACTTGTATTTATTTCTAATACATCAGTTTTTTTCATTTGAACAGGTAGAAACCGAAATCTCCAAGGCTTGGCTGCAGCCATCTTAAAGCTATGGGAGAAGTGTCATATTGCAAAGATCGCAGTGAAGTGGGGAATTCCCAACACAAGCAATGAGCAAATGGCTTCTGAACTTAAGGTAAGATGTTTGATATTATCGCTTGACCAAAAATGTAATGGTACTATTCATTTAAAAATGATAATGTGTTTACATGTGCAGCTTCTCACTGGTGGGGTGTTATTACTACGTAATAAGTTCTATATAATACTTTATAGAGGCAAAGATTTCCTTCCTCCCAATGTTGCAGACCTTGTTGCTGACAGAGAAATGGAGTTGTATAATTTCCAACTTCAAGAAGAAACTGCACGTGCTTATATAGTTGAAACCTTTGACTATATTGACCAACCATTATCGGATCTTAGCACTGTTGGTACTTTAAAAGAATTTCAGATAATTCAGACAGAACATGAGGGATCCAAGGCTGGAATTAGTGAAGCTGAAGTTCAAGTAGAAGCTGAGAAGTTGAAGTTAGAAAAAGAAATACGCATTCAAGAGCACAAGTATTTCATTGTATGGATGTTGTGAAATTTTTTTGTTTCAATATGTATTAAAAGTTGAAGATGCCCTAAAAAAGTTTAACTTGCAGCTTAAAACGAAGATGAGAAGGGCGTTAAAAGAGTTAGAAAAGCTAAACTCTTCATGGGATCCCATTGAGCTGAATGAGGATAGAGAGATCATAACAACTGAAGAGAGGGAGTGTTTGAGAAAGATGGGATTGAAGATGGATAGCACGTTAGTACTTGGTAAACAGAAACTCTCATACCCACAAAAAGGCAAATTACATAAAAAAAGTGATGAACTCGAAGGATTTCTGTTTTGGGTTATACTTATATTTGCAGTCCTAAAAACAAATTAATATATATAAAGGTTTATTTGTAATAACTTTATAAGTTAAGCTGCTCTCAAACACCACATCATATTATCTTCAATCAAAATTTGTAAGTCTTGAGGTTTTTTTTTTAGAACGATGTAAGTCTTGAGGTTCTCTTTAGGTCTTTTTGGAATGGGTTAAATAACGTTATTAATGTTGGATTTTAGGACGGCGTGGTGTGTTTGATGGTGTAATAGAAGGTCTGCATCAACACTGGAAGCATCGGGAAATAGTGAAAGTGATCACCATGCAACGAGTGTTTTCTAGGATCTTGTACACTGCACAATGTCTTGAAGCTGAAAGTGGTGGGGTACTTGTTTCCATAGATAAGCTGAAACTCGGGTATGCTATAATTATTTATCGGGGTAAGAATTATAAGCGCCCTTTAATGTTATCACGAAACCTCCTTAGTAAAAGGGAAGCACTACAAAAATCTTTGGGGATGCAAAGACTTGGGGTAAGGAAACCTCTTGCTTTCATGATGTTATCATGTTGTTATTTTCCTGATAAGATATTTGGTAAATATTGGTGTCTTTTGTGCTGTTTTTCTGCTACCAGTCATTGAGGTTCTTTGCAAATATGAGACAGCAGGCGATATATGAACTCAAGTGCAAGTTGGTGAGTCATATACCTCTAGTTTATACAGCTGCAAAATGTATATAAGTATTGGTACTTTGACAAATTTGTTTATGTTAGTTTTCATGTGCATCTGGTTGTGTATGCATATAATAAGCTTGATCTTTCACGTTGGTATGTCAGAAGTGGTTCTTGCTGTGGAACATAAAATTAAAATTGACTTTCAGTTCATCAGAATGATTAAAGTATTTACCATTAAATTCTTGTTTGAAGAGTGGTTACGTTTCTATACAGGACACTCTGAAGTATGGCGGGATGATTGAAAAAAGGTGACAACTTGAAGAAGAAAGAAAGGCATTGAATCAACTAAAATTATGTGGTATGAATGGTTTATGATTGTTTATTTTCTTTATTATTATTTTTTTTTAAATTGTTCCAGTTTAGAAAGACTCAGACTGTTATATGCAGGTGACTTATTCACCCTTTTACTTCTGTTCATGTCAATTTGGGTTATATTTATAAAGGGTCCGCTGATAAAAATGGAAAAAGGTTAGCTAAAAAGAAAACGGGTCACATTTTTAAGAGTCTTAAAAAGGTGTATTTGTAATGCATGCAACCTACTAAATCACCTTACTGATAATAGATTATTGTTGTAATAACATATATTTTGTAATCAGTATTAACCCACAAAGTATTTATAAAATGTCTGACAACCATACAGAAAGTCACCTATTTGGACTTTTGACCTACTATCTAAACCAGCCCTACCCACCTATTTTGCACCCTATTAAATAATACTTCTCAATTCTCATCATTATAGGATTTTTTTTTTGAACAGCAATCAATTAAATATTTAAATTAAAAGCTTCCTATAAATATCAATGTAGGAATTTTTAGTTGCTGCTAGGTCAAGTGCAGCTACTTCTGTCCATGCTCGAGTGTTGGGCTGGCTACTCTTTGACCTCCGTGTTAAATTGGTTAACAAGGAGTTGGATGCTATGTTCCATTGCCCGTAGCTCCAGTCGGCCTAATTGTATAGGCATACAAATTTATGGAGATAGAAAGCGCAACTCACAACTGTACCAACGGATCCAATCTGATTAAAGTTTTCAGGTGTCATTCCATTCTTCCTGAGAAAGTGAACGATGAAGCTTCATGTTATGCTATCTTACTGATGGATCATTTCATTCATAATGTCAATAGTTGAATCAAAATTTACATGACTAAAAATACCAAGTGGATTAATATCTATCAATATTCTTATTATATGCTTCGGTGCTTATAGTTTACGTAATATAGCTAAATAAGTACAATCAAGAAACTCGAGAAGAAAAAGTGTTCTTCGTGTTGATAGGTTTAGGACTGATCATATAGGAGCTGATCATCTTTGGCTTGTACTTCTCTTTGAGGCATTTGTATACTTTCTTATGTATAATCACTCCTTGCTCAAATCGTCAAAGTGATATATTCATTGCGAATATGATCGATGCTGTCATCTTAATACTACTAGAAGAGTTGTTTGTATATTAGAAGGAAATACACTAGCTAATCCATTATACATATACTTAATCTCTCATTACGTTAATTACTAAAATCTGGGTGTGATGGACAGTTGTATGCAAACGTCTTCCAAATAAGGTTTGTTTTTCCATCTTCCTCAAATGGCTGGTGTGATGCTGATATAGATACATGTAGCCATGTAGGTATGTGTATATATCCTGTGCTTGTACTAAATTGAAATTTGATTGGAGTGCCTGCTTCAATATTTTGCCACAGATTTTTTTTTTCTTTTCAGATGATGTGTTATCCTTTTTTTAATGTGTAAAAAGTTTGACATCTTATAGTTGGTCTATGAATACTATACCGTGGTGTTTGGTGTGTAGCTTACAGAAGCGTCTTATAAGTACTTTGTCAAACACATCTATATAAACGAAGTCTCAACTAACAGCCACTTTTACCAAATATACACTATATGTATTGTAGTTAAATCTACCATTACTGAATGGCTACATTATTAGTTGCTACTACAAGTGCAAATGAGTAAGTTAAATAACGAGCTAAAAACTTTTCTTTTAGGGATGGAAATTTATTAAAATGGCTTCAAAGATACCAATTATAGGACAGACACTCTTGAGCAAGACTTTCAAGGAGACTTTGGTATCTATCATTATACACCTCAAAGAGAATTTTCTTTTCCAGAACAGAATGTACAGAAGAAAAGAAAGAAACCAATTTATTAGGTCTCTCAAAGAGAATGTATAGAAGGGGTTCTTTTAATAGTACGTTTCTCTAAAAACCATTTTAATAATACTCTGTCTCTATAGTTGAATGGCTCACATTATATGCAACATTTGGAATATTGTACAGATAACTTTGGAATCAGATTCGATGTCATTCATTTGGATGCCCTTATCAGAACATAGTTTGAACCCATCTCTGAGAGCTTTAGTCTCAGCCATCATGTTAGTACCATTGTGATAGAATGAAGAGAAGGAAAAAAAATTTTTGACCTTAACTCTTTCTCAGGATACCAGCACCTGCACTCTCTCCCATAATGTCCCTTTTTCAACTTTAATAGAGGGTTAATGTTATAAAGATTTTTTTTTTTTTTACGGAATATTGTTTTCGATCGTAACTATAATGTTATTCTATCCTTTAGATATTTATAACTTCATCTGACCTGTCAAAACTTAACTTTCTTCTATTTTAACATGTTATCATGGATTTGTGTATTTGTGATTGGTACTAAAATAACTATATATATATATATATATATATAATAAAATAATAGTTATTCTGCCTTTTTAAAGTCATCCACCTCAAATTAAAATTATCTTTAAACATGTCACATAGGATTTATCCTACGTGGCACCTCCATATTTTTTTCACACTAATAGATTTTCATTAAATAATATAATATAATTATACATATATTTTAAATATGACATATAAAAAAGCATATATATATATATATATAATTTATATTTATATAAATCAAACATATATAAAAAATCATGACTAACATTGCATGACATTTTTTAACTTTTTTATTTTAACTATAAACACTTCATAATTCATGACTCATAATCCATGATATTTTATTACCTTTTCTTTCCTTTTTTTTTCATTTTCTATTTACTATATACACTTCATAATCAAACTATATATATTACGTTCAACATGTACACCTCAAATTACATAACCCTTTATAATAATCTATCTATACATATATTATGTTTCACAGTTTTCTTCATTGTTAATTTATCATAATTATGAAGTATTTTTCAATTTGGTTTTTAATTTATAAAGTTATTCTTAATAATCTATCTATACATATATTATTTTTCACAGTTTTCTTCGTTGTTAATTTATCATAATCATGAAGTATTTTTCAATTGGTTTTTAATTTATAAAGTTATTCTTCTGTCGTATACCAATCTATATATATATATTAAAACAGTAAAAATCCTAGCCTTTTAAACCCTTCTTTCAACTTAAAGCTAGCTTTAAACATTGCCACATAGGATTGTATCCTACGTGGCATCTCCATACTTTTTTTACAATATTTATCTTATAACCTCTATTTATTCTCAAACCAATGTAATTTATTTTATTAAATATAACATAGAATATTAAATCAAAACTATATACACAAAATTAAAAAAAAATCAAAACCCATATTAAGATATAAGAAGACGTCCAATACATCTATTAATTTGGCAATGATATTTGACATAAATAATATTATTTATTAAAATATATACTACTTTGAAGACTATATCAAATTTTAAAATTTATTTAAAAATATTATTAGGTTATACACGACCAAATAATTTTGTTGTTTCTCCTTCGTTCTCTTGGCCGAAACCTTAACCAAAATTGGTTATTTTAGCCACAAAAAAATGTCTATTTTATAATGATAATAGTAGTTATTTTGAGTTTTACGAATGAATTTCTTGATTGTTGGAGATAAAATATTTTATTTCCTAATTGTGTTTAGGATTATTTTTTCCCGTCACTACATAAGGTATTTTCTCCATCTTTTCAGCATAACTGAAAGCAAAAACTATAATGATTTTCTCTTATTTATCTTATTATTTTTTTACTTATTCGTATTGTATTTATGTGTATTTTATATGACTAAATTTTTGTCATGTTTAGTTTTTTTACTTTGTATATATTATTTCGTTTGATGAATATATAAATATCATGCTACATTATCGATTTACGTTTGATTTGTTAATGATATCAAAATATCTTATGTTAAATGTTGGTGTGTAATCACTATAGTAGGTTTAGTGACTATGATATCGACATGTCAGAAAATACAAAAGATGACCAGAGTAATCCGGGAATTAACCATTAGCTATAACATAATCAATTTCAACATAATAAGCCTATAGAATAGCTATTTATTAATGCATAAAATAACCTTTTTAACTAGCCGCGCATCGCGCAGGGTAAAATATCTAGTATATATATATATATATGTAGGGTAACACTCCGGTGAGAACACTTTTAAAATAAGAACGGTGAGAACACCTTAAAAACATCATTTTTATGCATTAAAAGTCCATAAAACTAACATAGTGCATAACTAATTATCATTATTTAAGTGATTAACAACACATTCATCCGTCAAAATCGAAATAATCATGTTTTTTGTTTTGTTCATCCATCTTGGATGCATATTCATCAAAATGATGAATCCAACAAAAAACGTGATTTTTTCGATTTTGATGAATCAATGTGTTGTTAAACACTTAAATAATGATAATTAGTTATGCACTATGTCAATTTTATGGACTTTTAATACATCAAAATGATAATTTTAAGGTTTTCTCAACGTTTTTATTTTAAAAATGTTCTTATTTGATTGTCCCCCTATATATGTGTATATATATATATATATTTGTAACCTACGTTACGGATTACAAAAGGTTAAAAATATGATTTAAGGGAAGTGATATTGCTACTATAAATTTTAGTCATCGACAACAAATCATGCATTATATAACTGTACACTGCATAATACATTTTGTATTTTGTTGTAGATGGCTAAATTTTGTTATATAAATATCATTCCCATATTTTAATACGTGTACTTTAATTGATAAAATAAAGCTATAATAACTTGAATGAATATGTAAATAGATAATTATGAAAAAGAAAACCCAAAAAGTTCATTGTTTCCTTTATTACATCAATAAACATTTTCCCTCCAACTCATAAATTAAAGATGCTTTAGATATTACAAAAAAATCGTCCCAGAATAGTGTCAATTTTGTTTTGTCCCAAAACTATTAACTTTACCATTTTATCTTTGACAGTTGACATACTTGTTTTTAGGAGTTTGTGTAAAATACAAAGGTAATATTTTTTATACTATTGTATACCGCCATGATTATATAAAACTTAGAACTTTATATTCTTGAACCACACAATTATTTAACTATTTTTCTATAAAAATATTGATAACCCCAAAATCCTTCTACTTTATTCACTAATGACTACTATACGAATGCTTACACGATGCGGTGACAATAGTGGTAGAGTCAATATGATGGTGGCGATAACGGTTAGTGGTGGTGACAACGATGTGAGTAGTGTATGTTATTGATGTAAAAAAAATGATAGTTATGTTAAGAATTAAGATATAAATATTATAATATAATTTTATTAAGTGTATATTGGGTATTAAATATACTCATAGATTGTATTAGTTATATTCGTAAAGACATTTTAGTTATTTTAAAGATAGAAAGTTGAAAAAGAAAGAATGATTTTGCTTTACAAAGGAATTAATATACAAAATCAAAATTTAACTATTAACTCTTAAAATAATTACACTACCCCTTATACAACTATAACATACACTACTTGGTCGGATCAAACATTAGCCCATATTCCCTTAACAGTTTCAAAAGAAAAAAAAACATTAGGCCATAAAATGATCTTGGAAAAGAAACAAAAACACAAAGGGGTGCATACTGCATAGAAGAATGAGGAAAGGAAAATGGCAGACGACTATGAGTTGGAAATCTACCCTCTCTCTCCTTTCAAGTCTTCCTATGAAGATCTCCCCAGACATACATTCTCTGCCAAAAAGCAATTCCTTCTCACTTTTTCTTTCTTCCCTCTTTCTACTAATTTTTATTCTCTCAAAGAATGCAAACATTTATTTATATTCACTCGTCTTTGTAAGTGACAATTATCATTGCAAAAAAGTTCATGAGATCAATTACTTATTAGACCTGTTTTAATTATAAATCAAACCTTTATTACTCTTGATCATATTTGAAGGCTAAGAGTATTCACAATGGTCCCGTTCACGCTCGTTCCTGGCTCGTTCTCGCTTGAGGGACGAGCGCACACGATTAGGTGTGGCTCGTCCCTATACTCGTTCTCGCGCGTTCGTCCCCCAGAAACGAGTCGACGTCTTTTGTTTTTTTATTTTTTATAAGTAACGATTTGTTTTTAAATTTCAAAAAATTTTACACAAATGGTCCCTAAAACGGCTGATTTGATATTTATACAAATTTTACACTTTTGGTCCCTATTTATCATATATATATATATAACACACACTCTTCTACACAAACCATTATCATACAAACAATTTATCTATTAAAAAACACACACTCTTCTACACAAACATGGCAAATAACATACCAAACATAACCGTTCACACTGCAAAAATGGGGATGCAGGAGCACATGCTTCAGAATGATGCAAACAGATCTGCAGTTAACAATGTCATTGACAACTTGACTGCCAACAAAGCGACACTCGTAGCCGAAATTGAACAACTTGAAGCTGCAGAACATGCTCGCAACGCCGTTGAAGTTGAGTACATTATTTATCTTCGACAACACATCGACTGGCACAAACAAGCTATTTTCCAGCTTACCGCAGCTACTAACACGTTAAACCACACCATAGACCATGCATTATACTAGCAAGGCGCTATCGGTGGTGGTCGTCCTGATGATTATCTGACCGACCCTGGGGAAGAGTACACATCTCCGCAACCAGGCGACCGTGTCGGGTCTCCTGAACGCTATCGGTACATTCATCGCAATGACAACGACAGTACTGTGGACTCGGACTACTCCGAGGCTTAGTCTTATGTATTGTGTTAGTATTAAGTGTGTTTATTAGTAACGTGTTAGTGCTAAGTGTGTTTATGTTTTTATTGATCACATGTTCGTATTATGTAATAATGTTTTTATTTTACTGTATTGTATGTTATTTATTAATGAAATGTTTAAGTGTATTTTTTTATTAAATTATTGAACTTGTATAAGTTAGAGGGTTAAACGTGTCTAATTAAATAGATGGTAGAATATTGGGTTGAAAATATAAAGTTAAATAAATAATGAGTCCTAGACTAGTTATGACATTGTGGGTGTTTTGGGGGATTTGTCCTTGGTTGGTCCTTGGATGATGCGAAGCTGATAGGGACTAGTCCTTGAAGAATGAATGACACCCACTGGGAATGCTCTAAGGTATAACTTTTGGGTGGATGAAGTTACTTATTGTTTTTATTCCGTTGCAAGCATCATTTATAAAGTTATTGATTAAATTTGAAATAATTTATGACAATGACCAAAAACTATCTTTTAGCAAAAAGGAAATCTGGTTCATTTGGAAATTAAATCTAATAATAAATTAATAATATTATTGAACAATAGTCTTTTTAAACAAGTTCACGAACAACTTATTTAAACGCTAAAACTGGCTGAATGCATGATAACTCACAATTACAAATATTGTCAAAAGATGCGAACTAAAATGTAGAGACGCTTTACCTAGATAAAGTGTGACAATAAGCGTGTTTTCCGTGGATTAATGCCTCAAAACTGGCATAGAATTATTAATGAAGTCTTCAAAATTCAAATAATGCTCAAAAGAGACTTCATTTGATGGCAACAACACCTATCCCTTGAAATTGGTCAAAAATTAAGCATATGCGTTTATTGGTTGATTAATCCACCTACATACGTACTTCACCTCATCCAAAGGCAAAATCATTCGGAGCTTAATTCTTAACAATTACGCATATCGCGCTAACATTTTTTTTGTCATCATTAACACAATATGAACCTATTGTTCCACTTTAACAATCGCATTGTAATCAGAAGATCCTTTCTCCCTTACATTTAGCGCCACATTAGAAACATGACAATAATTTGCATATCGGAACAACCCACGATGGTATTAGACACCAAGATTGAACAAAAACAACCCTGAATACTTGGTTAATCGAACCTGCAAAGAAACAATTCAGGAATAACAAGTAGATCATATTATTGATTATTTATCATAATCAATAATATGTCCAAAATGAAATCTATCTTCATCACAAATTCAACATTATATTATAATGCAGAACATTAATAATTCTTACCAATTTTTTCTCATAAAACCAGCACTATCTACCAGTACTCTACTAGTTTAACACACCATTCAATTATTGTAATTGTAGATATATATATTTCTGGAAATCACTAATCACTAAACTATATATTTATAGATACATCTCTACATTCTTTCCAAAAATAACAATAGACTAAAATTTAATAAATATCACATCATTCAGGTATTGTAACCAACACAGGTCTCCAAGCTCTTCTAAGTAACCGCTGCCGCAACAAACACCTAATTCCTCTTCCACCACCACCACCACCGCCACCGCCGCACCGTCCAATCAGATTCATCTCATCACAGCCGTCACCGTCGTGATCTTCCTGCGGTGGCGACGGAGACGATACAAACAAATCCTTTAACTTCCGGCGAGCTCCGTTATCCTTCTCATCATCATCATCATCTTCCGATGAATCAACATCGTTTCCTCTACGATCTACAAACTCCTCCGTTGCCGCCTCTAACCGCCGGCTTCCGCCGCCGCCGCCGCGAGTGAGTAGCATTCGGAGTGTTTTACGGCGACGGAGGTGAATGACAGGACTGGTGGAAGGACTACGTGTTGGACTTCCGGCGACGGCGCATTGCGTTGCTAACATTTTGAATTTCTGTAGCGTCGCCATGGATTTCCGATCAATCAGGTAAAATCGAATTTAATTATTATTTTATAAATTTTATTTTAAGGTGAATGAAGTCCTAATGATGAAAGGAAAAAAAATTAGATCTGAGATGCTTATCGTGTGACATAGATATAGATACAGCCATGGATGGATATATATTGTGTATAATTTAAGTGTAAGTATAGATTCTTTGTAGTAGTTTTATATAGAGTATGTATAATATGCTTTTAAGAATTTGGTAAAGACAATAGTAAGACAGAAGGAGAGAAAAGAAATGAAGGAAAGCAATGTTTAAATATAATTATTAAAAGCGATGAGATGGGATGGGATGTGATACTGACCGGGAATGACTGTGACACGTGGATGACTACTTGTAGTTTCCATCTGGTATTTTCAGACGGGTGTGATTACCACATACAAATAAATTATTATTTAAGTTAATATTATATGGTAAAATGTGAGGATGGTCACTAAGATTTTTGGTCTCTATTCGCACCCGGTAAAAAAAAAGAGATCGCTCCTTACTGACTCGTTTAGAATGATTCTGGTCTAGGCAATGCCACTTTGGTGGGATCCTTGTGGACATAGAGTTAATTAGATATGGATCGAGTGATGATTGTTTCTGCGACCTGAGTCAAGGAATCTTTTAGATATGATATAAAATGGATCTTGTTCTATCCTTGATCAGAGATATCTCTATTAAAAAGACAAATAGGAATTTGAAAAGGGGAAGAAAGATGATGTTATGAGTTTCAGGCTTCACTATGCTCGGTGTTATTATGAATTTGATATATAGCATATTGTACAATTTTATACGAGTACTAAAAAAAAACCAGAGTAGATTTATCAAATTCTACTTCCCATCTTTATATATCTCCGTTTTATTCAAAAGTAATATCAAAAGTTGTTTAAAAAAAGTACTAACATATAATCTATAATATATAATGACTAGTGTTCAGACCCATCCAATAGACGAGTAGTTTTAAAATATGTTAATCAAAGCTAAAAATTGGAATTCAAATATCTTAAACAGATATACCGAAATCAACTTGGAAATTTGCTAGCTGAATAGCCACTCCATCGGTCAAAATACTCCTAAAATTTTCTGTGCATTCACTATTGACCGAACGATGTATGATAGTGTCCTGCAAATAGCAAAAAAACATAGAAAAAACTGGTAAGTTCTGTTAGTGTGTTTCTATGTATTTAATCCAATTTTAAAAATAAACCCCAAACAAATTAACCATAAGAATCGAATAATCATCTTTGCATACAGATCTAGGAAAATTATTCAGGATAAAAAAGGAACCCAACCAAGGACATTCCAAACGTCGATCAAATGATTTTATCGGCTAATGCAAGAAAGATAGGGAAACAAATTGTTGATAAAAAAAAGGAGTCGAGCCAAAAACCTTGAAAAGCCATCTCCTGTTGTGTTAAATCATAAACATAACGTGGATCAAAAGGTTTTATCTAAATGTATTATTTAAAATTGATATCATGTTTTTCATAAGATCCGAAGTATATCTGTCATAGACAAACTAAAATGATGAATTGTTCCACCATGCTAAATAGTTATACTAAAACATTTAACATCATCTCAATATGTAGCATTTTCCCCTGAAAGAATAACAACGACTAAAAAATTACACCATTAATGATCTAGTTTCAAAACAAATTCAAAATAATCATAGTCGATATATTTAATTAATTATAATCTTACTCATAGCAAAATTCGACTTTTTATCTAAAAGCTTATAGAAAGATATAATCGTAAATATTAAGTATACACCATTAATGAGCTACTTTCAAAACGATATCAAAATAATCAAAATCAATATATTATATTATAGATTACCAATTAAACTAAAAATTGCAAATTAATTATTTTAAATTGGGTGAAATTGTAAATTGGTGATGGAAAACCAAAAAGTATAAATGAATTGTTTTTAAGTGTAAATTGGTGATGAAAAACCAAAAAGTATAATTAATTATTTTTAAATTGGGTTAAAGTGTAATTTGGTGACGGAAAACCAAAAAGTGTAAATTAATTATTTTTAAGTGTAAATTGGTGATGAAAAACCAAAAAGTATAATTAATTATTTTTAAATTGGGTTAAAGTGTAAATCGGTGATGGAAAATCAAAAAGTGTAAGTTAATTATTTTTAAATTGGGTTAAAGTGTAAATTAGTGATGGGAAACAAAAAAGAGTAAATTGGTGATGAAAAACCAAAAAGTGTAAATTAATTTAGATTAATATTAAAAAAATAGAGGATTAACAAGGATGGAGGATTAGGCTAAAGGAGAGGGATTAGGGGTGCCAAGTGTACTCCCAACCCCTTCTTTTAGTTATATTACTAGTCCTAATACTCGTACGATGTATGATAGCTATTTCGATTGTATTATAAAAAAATGCAAATTTGTCTCAAACATGATTTATAAGTATGAAATAAATTGTGGTTAAAGTAAACTGATGATCGAAGTTAAGTTATAAACAACAATGATAAATATAATATGTGTTTAGTTAAAGTTTTGGATTTACCTTAAAATTTCAAAATCAAATCAAAATCGGAAATTGTAAGCATAGAAGATGACGGTAAATAGCCTTGTGATTTCGGATCGTAAACTCAATTTTCTAAAATATTCATATTATTAACTTATTTAGAAAGAAAAAAAGACAACTTTATTAATGAGAAAATGATCAATTAAATAAGGTTATAATGTGTTTTGTATCTATAAGTTAAGAGTTAAAGTTTAAATCTAAGTCTAATAAGAAGTTGAATTTATATACAATTACAAAAGCTAATTTAATAAAATAGGTAATTAAATTAAAAGGACACGTGTCGATCAAATATTACGACATGTGTCGTTTTAAGAACGTATAAATCTTGTTTTAGTTTATTGTTAGATAGATAAGATGCATACAAATAGGGAAATGATAATGGTACCATTTCTTTTAATTAATTTACCAATATCATGTATTAAAAGCTTGTACAGTATGCTTTAAAAACTGTATAGTATGTTAAATTAATCAAAAGAGATGGTACGGATATCACTTTTCATACAAATAATACAATTGGTTTCTGCCGCATTGCGAGGACAGTTTTATTAGATAGTAAAATCGACCAAATTGCTTCAATAAACTATATTCTAAGAAGGATCTACGTTTGTTTAAAGATGAAAGAAATGAGGAAGATGATAAATAGTAAAATAGCATTATAGACACAGAGTTCCTTCCCTTATAAAACAGAACGATTTACAGAAAATAATTTTAGGTATCGAATCAAATAATACAGTTAGTTGCATGTATACGACTAATAGTCTAATATACGAGTAATATCGTAGTACTACTTAATAAACATTGCTCAGAAAATAAAAATATAGGAAACTGGTGTTGGATGGAACTAATAGACCATCCGATAGCATGCGTAGATATCACAATTTACTCATAACTCCTGAATCAGACGAAGGCGGATGACTACCATCATTATCCACCACAATGTCAACCACCTCCGGTTTCTGAACATTCAACTCCTGATTTTGTATCCCTCTTAAATTCTCCACCACTTCTTTCATTGTTGGCCTCATATCCTTCTCACATTGCAAACACCTGAAACCCAACTCGGCCACCAATGTCACCATCCGCCTGACCAAACCATTGCTCTCGAACCCAATTCGTTTGTCAACGAATTCCTCCAACCTACGGTTTTGAATCCTATTTATAGCCATGTTAGCCAAGTTTATATCATGCCTGTGTCTAGTTGTGTCAACAGCTTGTAAAGAAGATACTAGTTCCATCAACACGACCCCAAAGCTATAAACATCGCTCTTATCAGTTAACCGGTAGCATTGGTAGTATTCAGGGTCCACGTAGCCCGGTGTCCCTTGTGGTGCAGTGGAGACATGAGTGGCATTGATTGGAAACAATCTTGACAGACCAAAATCAGCAACTTTGACACGGAAGCTCTTGTCTAGAAGAATGTTGCATGTTTTCACGTCACGGTGAATGATGTCAGATTCATGGAGATAGGCTAATGCTTCTGCTGTTTCTATGGCTATATTGAGTCGTAAGGTCCAGCTAAGGGAACTAGTATTGGCTAGTTTTCCATGAAGATGATCGGCTACTGTGCCATTGGATACATACTCGTAGACTAAAAGGAGTTCTCTGCTTCGTCTTGAAGTGCATCCAAAAAATTTCACAAGGTTTTCGTGATTTAACATTGTTAAGATCTCGATCTCATTCATGAACTGCTCCACACACTTGAAACTGTTCTGGTATAACCTTTTGACTGCTACTTCTTGACCCTCCATGAGTTTCCCATAATAAACAGTTCCAAAGCCACCATCTCCGAGTTCTTTTGATTCATCAAAACCATCTGTAGCTGCTTCTAATTCATTGTAGGTGAAAACTCTGGTGCCGAAGTAGGTACTGGTACCTAATTCCGTTGTTGTGGAAGCATAAGAAGTGATGGTGGCTGGAACAAGAGTTGAAGTTGTGGTTGCGCTGTCTTTGCTTTGAGTTTTATCTGCTTCCACAACATGTCGTTTCTTCTGTTTTCTGCAAACAAAGAGTCCCGAGCCAATGCCAATGGCAGCAAGAATTCCGCCAGCTATTGGAAGGCCTGGAATTTGACAAAAGAGTCAAATTTGTACATGAAATCCGGTTTTAGTTAACTAGTTACAGTAGAAGTGGATAAAAAGATGGGTTAGACCAATTGATCATAGATCAACTGGTACTGTCACCATGTGATCACATGGACCCACAAGATGAAGACCACAAGGTCACATGTTTAATTGGCCAAAGGCAAGTGGAGAGATATATCTTGTGCTCCATGTGTGAGGATGGTGCTTCACCAGGTATGAGTTTTATGCGGTGTGCAATCTGGGTACCAAGATGGTACATGGGACCAGGGGTTTCCCTCCCATTTACCCTTATAAAAAGATGGGTTAGACAGTTCGGGTCAAAGTGGCTTTTACTACATGTGACATTTTGGGACATGTGGATACAATTCGGATCAGACCAAGTTGATCCGAAATAATCTATTTTGGGTAATAGCTAGTGTGTATGAAATAAAGTTATAATAAGGAAGTATTTGAATCAAATGATTAACATAAAAAGCACTTTCGGAAACAATGAACCAATAAACGAACTCGTTCACAAGTAAATGGCTTAGATTTGCCACCTCAAAGTTACACAATGCATATCATACCTATAGTCAGGGACCTTTGTTTGGTTGAGGAACTGGTTTCACTTGTTTTAGCCATTGCACATGTATCTGCATCCAAAGATGAACCAGGGCAGGCACACGAGGTTCGATTTGTATCATAATTGTAATAACACCGGCCATTAGACTGGGTGCATTGGATGCAACCCGTGGTGTCCAGCTTCCACCTGACCTCAAATCCTTCCCGAAGAACCTGATCCAAACCAGTTGAATTCAGCAACCCTGTGGACCCGATTTCCATAAGAGGGACAGGGACGATCACACTCTGATTACAGATTCCCGGGCCTTGTTCTCCAGGCAAAACCAGAACTTTATCAATCCCATTCTCATGACAAGAAAATGGGTGCCCATGAGGAGTAAGAGAATCTGGGCATCCATAGAGGAAAGTAATATTCATATAAGTTGGAGAGTAATCAAAAAGGTTGTGATTGATAGTGGTGTTAACAAAATCATGTGGACAGATCGACTCCTTCACATCTTCTCTAATGATCTTTAATATCTGGGACGGTTCATCGATGCTTAAAATATGATAAGTCATGTTGTTTATCTGGATGCTAGGTGAATTCTTACCATTGCAGTTTAGTTCAAAACCAGGGTACCCACAGTAACTGGGATCTTTGGGTTTCGAGAAAGGGTATTGGAATCCGGAGATGCTCCCACATGAGAACGAACCAGCACAGTTCTCATAAGATTCATGCAGGCCGCTTGAAGCCCGTGCAACCATAATCAGTGCTAGCAAGGTTATCGTGATTGTAGATTTCATCTTAATGTAGTACCAGATCATTATTTTCGAGCCTTGCTTGTTAAATTCATGAGGTATATTGCTACTTTTTCCAAAGTATACCTAATTACCTAACCACAACTGCAAGTTTCATCTGAGTTGAAATTTGATCAATATAGGTGAATTTTGGTAGGACTTGTTTGATTATAGTTAATATATAGTCCAACTTCTAGTATATTCATCACTATAGTTTACCAAATGTATTTAACTATTATTTAAACATAAGATTTTATTGATGTACAAAAATAGATTACTAGATAATAGATAGATATAAAGGCAAGTCTTGTTGACCAAACTAACAATAGTAAGTCAAAGCTAGCCCAGCTGCCAGCCCATTAACCATACTCATTTCTGAAAGTCAATCTTCACCAATGAGAAAAGTAAAGGTGGTAATGACAAGTTGACAACATGGATGGATGTGATTATGAGCAAGTGATTTGTTATTCGTCACTCGAGAAATCCTGGAACTGTACTAAAAGTTGCAACTAGTGAAAAGGCAATCTTTTGTCTTATTTCAATTTATTGAGATTTCATGTGATGCTTTAACAGAAATAGTAGAGATTACCATTTCCATATGCTTTATAGAATAGATTAATGGCTCTAACATTTTGTCTTATTTTGAAGCTTCTTCTCCAAAATTAAGGTGGCCTATTGGTTAACATAATGGACCTCTTTACGAGAGGTCTCTGGTTTGGATCTTGTTAGGTACAATCTTGGAGGTGACCAAGAATATGTTCAAAAACGGTAACAGGATACCTCATTCATACATCTCCGTCAAAAAAGACTTGCCTTCCTTAGGTTACCAGAAATAGGAAAACCTTATGCGTTTACCCGTTTTCTCTCTAATATTTCTGATGTATGCCCCCTCATGTTACAGAACATATTCCGATTTCTAAGTTCAGATAGAGCAATTAATTGACTTAAAAGAGAGCAACCATATAACAAACCATCTGTTGTGACAAGAAAACTTGATTTACAAATAATCGGAATAATAGATGAATATGTGAATAAATGACTGCCATTGTTATTGTTCTGCTGGTTAAATGCATAAAAAATTTATGAAACTAAAAGGCATTACTACACATTCTGTTAGCCTTAAACATATATAATATGTTTTAGTTTTCTCTTCAATCTATTGCTTAGGAAAATGAAAAAATCTAGCATAAAGTCAAATATATGTTCCAAAGTAGAAACCTTTTTCTGCCAACACTTGTAAAGATTAAGAAAACAAAAAAGAAATTATACCTTCATGGCACATATCACATAGCAGAAACTTGCTGCTAAAAGCTTATGCCACTCATTTCTTTGGTCCCATGGCTTCTTTTTGCAATGTAGTCCATGACCTCTAGTTCCAACTCATTCACCGCTCTTACAAGAGATTTCCTTACCCATTCAAATGCAACGGTTTGTTCCTTTTTCTTTCTTTTTTTTTTCTTCTTTTTTTTTGTGGTCATTTCTTCCATTAGCTTCACAGCCTTTTTGAACTGTCCAAGCTTGCAATACCCAATAATTAATTAACTTGCAGTGGTTCTAAATCACCTCGACCAGACGACCAATATTTTGTCAGCTTCTTTCATTTCACCTCCCTTTGTGTACCCGCTCATAATCACACTACAATAGATAACGCATCACGCTTGAGTCCCAGTCTCCCATCATTCTCATTGTCTCTGTAGCTTCTTCTATGTCTCGACACCTTGAAATGGCATTGATAATTCACGTTGAACATTGATGAGTAGTATTAATCATTTTTCACAACTAAGCTTTTGCCCTTTTAACTCTGCACAATCGTGAACCACAGAAGAAAACTGTTTGATTGCGTATTTTTGCTTTTCTCCTCCAGAATAATCTCCTATATCTACAAGGTCAGTGAACATATTCAACATCATTCTTCTTCCTATCAGATAAACAACCAATCAAAAACTTAACAGACGACCGAGGTTCGCATCTTTCTGTCACCTGCCCCAAGAAACAAACAGAATGAGTTTCTTTCACCATCCCACCTTTGCATAAAAGATATATAACATGAGAGTTGCAATAAATTGATTTCTTAGACCAACTTAGCATGTTCCTCCCCGGCCTCCTTTCCATCATGCATCAATCTCTCTTGTGCATCTATTCCCATGTTCCGTGTGGCAAAAATGCAGAATTAGGCAAAACCATGTGAATATAATAAATTGATGCATGATTGAAATGAGGCCAAGGATATAAGAACACACATTATATTACTTCACAAAAGTTCACAATCAAGCCCATATAGTAGTTCCATGTCTTCTAATTATTCCCTGTCTAATCTAAAATGTGAAAGGAAAAGAAAATGATCGAATCAATTCTGGTCTAAGTGATCATGAAGTTTTAACTACGTAACAAGAGCTATTTCACTGTCATGGGAATCAAAGAGTTTCGAATGAAATCAAGGTATAAATGGATCTTATTAAACTTACTTGATACTTATAAATGACCTTGTAATGGGTGAAACAATAGAGCGAGTACGTCTAATACCAGCTGCAGTAGCTATGTCTCTCTGTTCTTGGACTACATAAAACTTATGGACTGTTAATGTGTTTCAATAGGTGTTCTGTTACAGAATGAATTAATATTTTCAACCTTTTCCTTGCTATATTCAAATAACTTGCAATATAGGTATCAAGATATTATAATGATCAAAGGTTGTTCATTATCCCCTATTTTACAAATGCATCATAAGATCGAGAGCGTAATCTCATTACTTAAACAAAGGCGTTGGACGAATATCCCACTTCAGTTTCTACACATAGTAGGCAATTAACAAGCATATGTGCATACATATACGCAGTCAAACGACAACATTTTGTTACTTCATATGAAATCAACAAATTGCATATATACGTATTCATAACAATAGGAAGTCTCGATCAAATGCGCGCTTTTATGGTCCCTCATCGATAATGTCCAATATTGGTTTCTAGCTTTTACGGTTATTGCATGTGACAGGAGGTTTAAAAGGGAAAGAAGTTGCGCGACTTGTTATATGTGAGACCTTATGAAAAAATTACTGCAACAAATTAATAAAAGTGTTACGAGTAATAACTAATACGAGTAATCAATATTCTACATCTAATTTATGCTAAAATGAACCATTTTCAATGACTAAGGGTTAAAAACTTTAAATTTAAAAAGATATAGGAAAAAATTGTAAACTTTATATAAAAAAGGGTTTATAAATTATATACAATGTACTATTATATACTTCCTCCTACCCACTAAACTTGTCCACTTTAAATTTTCAAAGTCAAAGTTTACGAACTTTGATCGTAAATATTTTTGTTTGTGTTATATTATATAATATTTGATGAAAGTTGTATAAATTTATTGTGTTTTAGAGTGTGTGTTACATTGATATAACTTTCATCAATATTATATAGATCAAATAAAAATATTTATGGTCAAAATTAGTAAAGTTTGACTAGTGAACAATTGATCAAAATTAGTAAAGTTTGACTAGGGGACAAATTTAGGAAGTAAATAAAAAGTTAAACTCAAGTCAATGGACTTGAAACGAAATAAGAATTCCCAGCCTTTAAAATAAGTCCGTCAATATAGATATAAAGTTATAAACTACTTGTAAGTTACAAATCTTGTTGACCAAAATATATAAACCTTCACAAGTCAAAACATGCGAATAAAAGTATAAAACCCCAAGAAGATTCAATTCCAATGCCCATTTCAACAGTCAGTTTCAACAAAAAGGAAAGACAGAAAAAGAGTAGGTAGAAGATAGTGACAAACATGGATGCATCATGCATATGATCATGAAAAAGCAAATTGCAATTCACAGTTCAAAACATCTTTAAACACTAATCACATATGGATCATATTTGTTCTCCTTAATTTCATTATTTCTTGTGATTCAATAAAAAGAAATAGAAAACATCATAATCAAACATATATAGCCTTTTAATTAGCAGATAAGTCAAAGAAGATCTAATTAGCATTTTGAATCTTGTTCTCCAACATTTCAGAACATATCTGGCCCATCATGTGATAGAACAAATTTAGATCAGATAATTGTTCAATTGTCATTTTGCCCATCAAAAATCTTGCCACTTTCTCTCTTTCTTCATTTTTCTTCAATCTCCCCATGTATGAAGATGCATTCCTAACTGTTGCTCCCATTTGCTTCAACCTATTCTCTTGTTGCAAACTCAATGCTATATTTGACTGAATACATTAAACCAATTCAAAATTTAACCACATATTACTAATCAACTAAATTGTTAACTAACAAACTAAAACTATTGTTAATCCTTAATCATGCATACCTCAAGAAAATCCGCTCCTGGTCTAAGATCAGACTCTTTCAGTTGACTAGTATTATCGCCTCCTTCATATAGGTTTCGCGCAAGAGAAAAGCTACGAACGATAACATTTCTCTTTTTCTCCAACTCTTTATCAAGTTCTAAGGATTGCGGTACCTTAGTTGTACTATTAAGCTTCTTTTGATATGCCACTACCGCCTTTACAAATTCCTATATATAGACCATGTTAACAAAATAGTTCAAAAAACACGTACTCATTTCGTGACAAAGTTCATAAAGAACGAAATAAACAAAATCATGGTAGTGTTAATTGATGATATATTAGTACTACCTTATAAGCAGCAGTGCATCCAGGATAATCGAATTCATCAGAATTCGCTTTCCTCATTCGTTCAGGATGAAATTGCAAACCCATAATAAACTTACCCTCTTCTGGATTATAAGCATCCGGGTCATAAAAACCTTCAATCAAACCATCCGGTGCAAACGCCATGGGCTCAAAGCGTTGTGCTAGCCTTTTGACACCTTGATGGTGATAACTATTAACCCGAATCTCCATATCATCTTCCAAAGAATCCTTAAACCAATGATGCAATGGGGTTTCTTTCACAATTTCAACCACATGCCTATGCCCATCATAGTTATCATAATCCATATGTACTACTTTTTTCTCTTGCACACAACTTTTAGTTAGTTCCTTACCAATATCTTGATAAAGAGTACCTCCACATGCAACATTCAAGATTTGTGATCCTCTACATATACCTAAATAAGGTATGTTTCTTTCTAAACAAAGTTTAGCTAACGAAAGCTCTATCGTGTCCTTTTCTTTGTCAATCGCGGTATCACTAGCGTGTAACCGCCTTATCTCCTCTAGTTCTTCTTTAGATAAGTTGCTTTCTTCGTCTTCGTACAATGATGGATCAATGTCTTCTCCTTCACACAAAAGGACTCCATGGATCGGCTCGAAACTATGTAACAATGTATGGACACCGCTTACCCTAGGTACAATCACTGGGACAGCTCCATATCCCACTATTAGATCAAGATGATATTCACCTGGATATATATTGAACAAATGTTCATTACCATTTACTCCATTACTTAGCATCTTTTTCAAAAAAAAAAAAAAAAGTATTATATCTAGGTGTCTAAGAACATTGCATCTTCAAAACAGATTATTTTTTTTAAATCTGCAATTGAATTTCATTTGGAAAAACATCTACGTAATAATTATCACTTTTGTAACACTTTTATTCTAATTATAACAGAACGTAATAATTAAATAATCTCTTTGAAAGCACAAACTCAGACACTCTAGTAGAAATTATCATATATGAAATTATAATGTAGCTAATATATATACTCGTACAAAAAAATGATATATAAATATCACAAACACATGAATGAATGAATATATATATATATATATATAGATATATTATGTATATAGATATAGATATGGATAGATAGAAATATATATACCAACAAAATCAACAAACTTGTTCTTGCGAAGGCTACGACGAGATACGATAATAACACGAGGTAAGATGACAGCGAGATCGGAGGTTGACATTGGGTACGTACGTACGTAGGTTGTGTGAGATTTAATTAATTTTGAAAACTTGGACGGGACGCCGCGTATAGTTTGCTACAATTGTGGAGTTTGTTTTCGTTTTCCTATATTTTATATCGATGATGACATTCAAGGTGTGTGAATGTGGTTTATATATAGAGAGTGGAATATGAAGAAGCCACGTGGAAAGCCCATATGAGGATTGTTGGGTAGACACGTGAGTCATGAGATGTGGCCGGGCGAGTCAAAACTGAGGGCATTCTGATGTGTCAAGGTTTGTACAATAGGATATGCACATTACGTTTTCGATTACGATATTACTTGATTAATAATTATTAATTATTAATATATAATATATTCTTATGTTAATTTAATAGTAACAATAACAGCTAAATATAGTACGTACTCGTGGAGGTTTTATCCATTTGAAAGCTAGCGGTTGCTCTACTTAAATTTAGGGATTAACTGGGAAAGAGTATCGATCATGCACTGTTAAGTTCGTTCCTTATTTAATTTAAGGTTTTGCTAAATAAATTCTTAAGGGCTTTCGTTAAGATGCAATAATTAGTTGTACATTTAATATAAAAATCAGAGTCGATATTTTTGTTTATACACGTTAAATGAAGCTCTAAGAAATTCATTTAAGAATTTCATTTAATTTATTGTGTATGTATATCTCATTCATCGATTCACCTTTATCATTATGTCATGTCGGTTTACGTTACATTTTTATCCTTTTATTTTACCGACCCCGCACCATGCAAAGCAAACCCGAGTACTTACTATATTAATCCAATCAAGCGGCCCATGTCTCAAACATGGGTATCGATACAGGAACCCCATAAGAAAGGGAAGTACTTCAAAAAAAAAAATTTTTTTTAGAGCTTAATTTTAAAGCATACTATAAGAACGAAGTAATATTTTAGCTTATTTTTTTTAGAGCAAGATCAACTTACGCTATTAAAGTTAAGGATGAATGTAGATGATATTGTTAACAATGTAAATGAATAATTGGAGTTTTTGGCCATGTGTATTAGTGTATATGATAATATGATATGTTAATTAAGTTACGTTTTCAATATTAGTGGTTAATTAATATTTCAAATTTATGATAACATCACGCAATAAAAAAAATTATCAAACACATTTTAATAATAACGTTTAAAGCTGTACATTAACTACATAATATTCTATCATGTGGATATTTCCATTTATGGATAATATAAACTAAACAATATATATCAACCAAAAAAACCAAACAATATATATAGGTTTGGGATTGGGGTGTCAATACAATATTACAATTTGCGGCATATTCTTTTAACTATTCGTTCAAGTTTTTTGTTCGGTTGGATATTCATTTAACGAGATACATTTGCTTTTGTTTTAGTATATATGTTGTTTGATCTTTGTGCAAGCTATATTCCAATTCTACATATTTAAATTAAAATTTGTGAAAAAAGTAATAGAAGAAGCCCTATCCCGATAATAGAATTGGATATTTATCGACTCACTCGTATAGCTTAGCCATATTTTTCAAAGCAATAAATTAAAGTTTCTAATAAATATTAAAATATAATGATGTTGTGTATTCCTAAGTTTTACGCCTTTTACCTTTGATTTCGACTCATTGAAGTGATAAGTTTGTACGTGAATTTTTGTTTTTGACATGCATGTCTGTGTATTTTTTTTGAACCCTACGAAATTAAATGAAGTGGAATTAGCAAAGACTAGATGTGTTTCTTGATATCGCTGCTACTCGAACGATCATTCTTTTTTCTTTTTTTTTTTTTTTATGTGCATTGTGGAGGAGTGTTCATTTATTTACGTATTGCAACAAAAAAATTTTTGCATTTAAAATGTGTTTCATCTTATGGAGGTCATAAACGTGTTGAAATTGGATTAATAGTTAAGCTAGATAAGTCGAATTAGAGTCGTTGCCATCGCTCTTTGTTGACTCTTTTAATCCTAATCTTCTATTCTTTCTTTGTTGTGCTTAAACTTAAAATGTTTCTTATCACACCCTATTCTTCAACTGGATGCTAAAAAAAATCCTAGATTCGTTCATAACATTGCTTTACATAGATAGTCCTCAAGCATGTAAGCCTTCGTCAAATCCATAAGATTGTAATGTCCAATAGAGTACCCAGTTTACTGTTTTTCGGCTTGAGGCGGTCGGATGGGACCCCGTTGGGGGGGGGGGGGGGGGGGGATTATCTAATTAAAGTGTCGGTCTCTTAACGAATGTATCAAACCGCAAGGGGGCTTACAGAATACTTTAGAAACATGCATGTTTATGGCCTCTGTAGTTCATGAAAAGCCAATGTCTATGTTCAATGCATATATGTCGGCATATGCATCATGTACACATATTTTTCAAACACAACAGCTAGTACATTAGCATCAAATACATACATTATTGCTTGTTTGTAAATATGTTTTTATATGAAAAATAACCACTTCGATCATACAAGTTATGAAAGTCAAAATCTGAAATTAATAGTGATTTCTACTCATAACATTAGAGATGGGAATATTGTAGTGTAACTTTAATTTGAAATCTGTTATACATATATATTCATATAATATTATGGAATTTTGATTATACTTCAAAGACATTTCAAAAAAGTGAAAAACTTAACCTCATATTCTTTTTTTTTAGTGAACACTATTATTTCCTCACTAATAAATTTAGTGATCATTAAAAAAAAAAAAAGTTTCACTGAATTTGGTCTTAAACAAAATTAGTGACCAAAACAAACTTTTTGAAATAGTAATAAATGGTTACGGTTAACTTATATCGGTTAATAATTTATTTCTAGGTTTTAAAACTAGAACCTATCTAACCGATTTCGATTAATAATAACTAGTTAACCGATACCGGTTAACCTATTCGGGTTTTTTTAATCGCCCATTATAATATTGCGAACGTGGTGAACAATGGGGAAAAACAATCATTTCCGACAAGTCTGAGCGACGAACCCATATTCCAAATAAACATCATTTTCTAAACACAAAACATAATTTATCATCCAAATCTCAAAAACAATCAAAAATTGATATTGTGTCTGATGAAAGAAGCATTAATCTATATATAGTATAGATATATTGAAAGCTTACAAAATTATCTGATAATGCGATATTTCAAGTTATATACCAATGTATGTATATAATATGATATATAATATTGTAACATCTCAAACTTTTCAAGTTTGACTGTTTGACTAGCTAACGTTAGGTTTCGTTAAGTTATGTGCCCTAAACGGGATTATGTGATTAAATGCTTATGTGTTTAATATGATTAAAGTATGTTTAAAGAAAGTAATTAAAGTAAAATTATGAAAATCGAGTGCTTGGTAAGTCATAAAGTATTCCCGATAGAAACAAAAGCCTTAGATGTGAAGTTTTAAAGTTGAGGGACCTAATTGTCATGTTTTGGAAAGTGGGTACAACAAATATGGGTCATATAATTGACCTATTATTCCCCATAATCAGATTTTATTCTCCATAATACTCCCTCTCAAAACCCTAATCACTCTTATCTCAATTCTTGCGATTTCGAGAAGATTCGATAGTGTTTTTCAATAGATTTCAATCCTATAATCTTTCCTACGGGTAATACATCATTCTTTGATCATATGGTAAGTCTTTTTGATGATTCTCATCCATTCATTCTGGCCATAAGGGTTGGGATTAAATAATCATGATGTTTTAATCGATCAATAACGTTTTTTTTCGGTAATTAAGCGATCATAGATTTGATAAGTTGAATTCCGGATCAATTGGTGGTATCAAGTCATCAATTGAACCTTAAGTGTATAAGTCGTGGGATTAACCTTGGGTGTGTTTGGATTCGTTTAGAAGTGAAAAACATTCAAAATTGAACAAAACCGCAGATGCTCATAGCGTGACCAAGATGGTCATGTCGCATCTGAATTACATAAGTAGCAAAAGTTGGGTTTTGGCTAGAGGTCATGTCGCATCCCGAGTCCAGAATGCAAACTACTCAGTTTTTGAAAAAGTCATAACTTTTAAATCGTAAATCCATTTTTGACGAGTAAGCTATCTACGAAATTATGAGAGAGTCTATTTTCCAATGGTATTGTCCTTTAAAGATGACTTAAAAATAAAAGTGATCGTATGAATGAAATGATGGGCGAAGGTCAAGTTTTAAGCATGTAGGCTTGGTTTTGATCATAAGTAAGTAGGTGCTTAGTTTATTAATAATCGTTTAATGGTTATAGGTAGCCGGGAATACTTGTCAAGCACGGTAAACCTATTTGTGATTGTTGTGCATACCATTGAGGTAAGATAACATCTTTTGTCACCTGATGGTACAACAAAATACGATTTTCATAAGTAAACTTCCCAAATGGACATGTATATATGTTTATACGTTTTGGGTGATTATGGGAGGCTACTATGGGATATGATACTTACCCTTTAATACGTATAACATGCTGGTGCAGGTTGCAAATGTATGAGATAAGTATATACACATGAAATGATGAGATGATTATGTTAGGTGACTATGAAATGATGAAATGTTATGTTATATGATTGCATGTGTGGCTTGATCACCCAGTCACTAGTCCTTTGATCAGGATTGTCATGTTCATGTGCACGTTAAGGGCCCTAAAGTAAAAGATGATATGTGATTAGCTTAGGTGAAGTGTAACCTAAACTAATATAAAGATTAAAAGTCTCGAGCAATATGTAAAGTCATGTGTTAAGCTTAACCTATGCTAGCTCCTCGGAGTTGGTGTGTACGTGGTCACGTGGTTTGGGAATCATGATACCTCCCGTGACATAGTTATGTTTGATTATTCTGGGTGGAGTAACTAACCACCATTGCATAAAGGCATAAACGGTTTATTCAATTGGAAATGATTTTGTCAATTCCTTAATGACGCTGATGGACCACCTTATGGTTTACGCATCATGTCGGGTGTGAGGACTCCATGTATGTTCTACGACTATCTACACACAAACCCCACATCCTTATGTAAGTGGTATAAGTCACTTAGCCTACGTCTAGGTAAAGAAATAAAAAAAGAAAGATAAAGAAAGTAAAGTTAGGTACATTTAGGAATACAATGATCCTAATGTGTATGATATGATTGTTATGCATGTATGTGATATTAACAAATAACGATGATTTTGTTAATACTTATTAATTGGTAAATTTTTTCAAATTCATGTTATCTTACTTATTAGCTAACACTTGTTCTTTGAAAATGTTGTGCCTTCCGGATAATCAAGTTTGAGCTAAGCGAAGATTAGCTTGGTGAGTTTGGGTAGTATGAATAAAGAAGAATAGCAAAGACTTTTGAATGCTTAGAGACTTGTAATAATGTGACATTTATGTTTTGGCTATCTCATTTACGCTTAAAGACTTGTAATAATGTGACATTTATGTTGGTGCCAAGACTTGGATTTTACTTTTATTATTTTGATGATGCTTATTAGTAACACCATTTATAAAGGTACCATCCATTATGGATGGGGCAGATTTTAAAGTGATCTTTTCCGCTACATTTTGAACGCCGTTTGTCAAAGTTTTTGAAAATACAGGTTTTTAAATAACAGGTGTTACAAATATGTATATAATATGTGATTAACCGGTTAACCGGTTATTATTTGGAATAATTAACTGGTTATAGGTTAAGCGGTTAATAATCGGTTTTGGTTTTGAAAAGAGTAATTGGTTAGTAACCGACGGTTTCTGGTAACCTATAATCGGTTTTTACTATTCCGGTTACTAACCGGTTTTGGTTATCGGTTACAAATCGGCTCGGTTCGGTTAATCGGTTTTTTCTTGCACCTCTACTCCGAACCACTCAAAATTTAGGCCTTGTTTAGTTTCTACTTAATAAGCTTAATAATTAAGAACTTAATCATTTAGTCAAATTTCATGTTTTTTTGACTTAATAAACAAAAATAACCATCAATTACCTATATTTTACATAATACATACAGACATTATTTATGTATTCAGCCACTTAATACACTCAGAACTTAATGACTAAAAAAAGAAACGGACCCTTAGTATCTAAACGCAATATTGACCAAATTTAGATTGTTAATAACGAAAATTTGGTCATTATGAAAAATAAGTGACCGAATGTTTTTCATTAATCTACATTTTTCTTATAGTATATTCTTTTGGGGATTTAAGCCATTCCACCTTTGTTTTATGGATTAGTGCGCCGGAATGCAACAAACTATGCCCAAAAGGTTATAGTGTGCACGAACTAACGTTTTTTTCTATTGTATGCATAAACTTAGTAAAAATGTTCAAATTATGCAATGTGTATACGTGTCAGCTCACACGAGTTGCCACGTGTAATTTTTTTTTTTGAACAGGCCACGTGTAAGATTTTTATTGGTCGGTCACAAAAAGTTGCATGATATAAACTTTTTTATTAAGTTTATGCATACAATAAAAAAAACGTTAGTTCATGCACACTATAACCTTTTGGGCATAGTTTGTTGCATTTTGGCACACTAAACCCTTTGTTTTATTCTATCACTCGATATGTCACCAGTCTATATTTCAACCATACATATATTCGACCATACATATATATTGACCCTACATACATAGTTAGGATTCGTGCGGAAATTAATTTTGAGAAGTTTGGTGGTGGTTTCGTGGTCTAATTCGAAGAAACGAGTGAGATATCGACATTTTAAGTTTTCCGGCGAACTTTGTAGACGAAAGTCAGCCGAAGAAGATGACGATGATGAAAACAGAAAAGTAAATTTCAATTTTCGTCCCTAAACTTGTCATTTTTTGCAGTTTCAGTCCCTCACGTGTGTTACATGTGTCTGACTTAACGGCTGAAACTTAACGACGTTTGGCGAGGGACGATGATTGAAAAAATCTGCCAACTTTAAAGTCAAAATTGTAATTTTTTCACTTAAGGGACGAAAAGTGAAAAACGTAGCAACTTCAGGGATAATAAGTGTAATTTACTCTATTTTATATTATAAAGTAAATAAGATTTTAATTTTTAATTGCAATAATTTAAATATGATAATGCATGATGTACCATACATCAATTTTTTTTTTCTATACTCCATAAATCTTTTTATTCATCTAATTCATTTAAAAATTTTTATCTCAAAAACTGTATATTGATAAATTATAAAAATTATATGGGTGTTCTTAAAATTTCATACTCTTTCATTAGAAAAATGTCATTCGATATACTTTTGACGATTTTTAAAAGACATTTGGTTATCACACTCTATGACCCCCCACCATCTCACTGCCGCAACGTACGGGTACTTTCACTCTTGGACCTATAAAATTTAGTTATATCGATATCATATTTATCATTTTTGTTAATTCATTAGTTTTTTCTATTTATATGTAATCGCAAACTACAATGTTTTCCATGTTAACAATGTATAATAAGTACTTTTATAATCAGATTCCTTATAAATTTTACAGACTAAATTTTCATTAATAATTATCGATACAACTTTAAGGTTATTTATAACTTTTTGTAATCATGTTACATGTAACAACTATAGTTGTTGGAACTCATAATAACAGAATGAATATAACTACTTGATTGGGCAAACCTAACACGTTTTGTCACGTCCAATCACTAGTTCACTACGGTTGCTCTGGACGTACATCTTGTGGTTGCAAATCGATCGATCGGAGAAGGTCAACTAGAAAAGTTGGATGGTTCAATTTCGACGATGATTGTATAGCTTTTTATGACTGTATATATATAGGTGTTATATTGGATCACAAGTTGGTAGTCTAAACATACATTCCTTGATTATTTCGACATGCTCTAATAAATATGTAAAATTTTTATCTTCTGTATGAATTGAAGAGGCTCTTTTTATAACATTTTTTAAGGAATAATTTTATTATAATAAACAAATAGGAAGTCGCTAAAAATTAGCCGATCGGACCATTTTTCAATCTATATAGTTGAATTCATTTGGTGACACAACTAGAGCGATAAATAATAAATTAGACTCGGTATCTAATCAAAATATAAGTTCAATAGCGTACGTTGATTGACCAATAGAATATAGTGTATTTATTTGTTTATTCAACCCAAAGTTACACTTGTGTATAATGCAATCAAGTAGTTACAAATAATCAAATCTTTTTACATTTAGGGATGGAAACACCACAAGTTTTCATGACCTTCTTGGCAAAAGGGGACTTGACATACTTTGCAAAATGTGGGTCTTTGGCGTAACCACATAAGCAACGCTTCTGCTCCTTGAGATTGCTACAACACAATGGTGTTGGTGGAACTCCTTTCATGATTGGAGCCATACAAGGCGCAAGAGCCGTGGGCATACATGTCGTCTTTGCCATCGTGTGTGTCGTGCCAACAATTAGTACGACCACCAACAAGGGAAGCACAAATATGGCTATGAACTTCTTCATCTTTAAATGTATATGATGTTGTGGGAAATGTGATGAATTCGTATTATTTATACACGTTTGAAGTATTTACGTGTAGGAATGAGACTTTAAAAAAAACTCATTCACAACGTATGAGCAATTTTTGTCTGCGACATATAGGATGCCATAAGGCAAGAATTGTATCCCTCACATGAATATGATTTTTCTTGTTTAATTTGCACATGATAAAAAGTTTCGCTTAATTAGGATTAATTAATTTAAGTTTCGCTTAATTAGGATTAATTAAGTTTCGCCTTTGAATTTCGGCCCAGTTTCTAATATTCCAAAACATTTGGGCCTGAATCGTCCAGTCCAGCCGCCATGACTCTATGATAAACATTAACCTTTTTTTTTTGTTCTTTTTTCCATTGAAGAATAAAATTTAGGGTAAACTGCAATTGATCTGTAGGTATCGTATTTGTAACAAATCATCCCTCCCACTTAAAAATAGCAAAAATCATATTTGTGGTGGCTATTTTTTTTCTTCAAAAATAGCAAAAGAAAAACGTTTCTTAATCATTCAGTCAAATTTTATGTTTCTTTTTTACTTAATAAACAAAAATAACCATCAATTACCTTTTTTTACTTAATACATGCAGACATTTTTTATGCATTAAGCCATTTAATACACTCAACACTTAATGAATAAAAAAAAAAAAAAGCCCTAAACTTAAAGTTTACAAGTAGTCTAATATAACTAATAACATTATAATACACAATAATTTGTTTGCATTTTGAGACGAAGTGAAACCAAACATCAAATTTACACAAATATAACATCAATATTCAATAAACATAAGAATGTTTATCGGAGAGCGTAACATATATTTCAATATTTCAAGGGTTCATAAGGTTTAGACTAAAGTAAAAGTACAATATCACATCCAATGATATTATGTCCTATAACAAGGACGTATAGCCACACCACAAGCCTCCGCAACCCTACGAGGTCCAAGTGAGCCTAGGTACTGGCCGATGTTTGAGTTTTGGGTGAGATCGCACAAGCATGGTTCTTGATCCCTTATCCTTCCACAACACAAACCCGATGGTCGGGTGAAAAACAAGGCTGGTCCTATACAAGGACTCAATAACATTAAGTTACAAATCGCTGCATTAGTTTGGTGTACGGCTGCAACCATTAGAAGTGCCACTATGGTGGCCGAAGCCAAATTATTTTTCACCATGAACGAAAATGGAACTAGAATAGATAGTTGTGGTTGATTTTTTTTTTATGAAAAAATTAAGTTCGCTTTTTTATAACTTCAGAAAGAACAATGAACTGAAACTTTTGACTTCATTTTTTGTGCTTTCGGTTGTAAATTGTTAAGCTTTTACTTTAGCAATTTTCTGCATTAAAAACGTTGGTCTCGCATTCCAAACAAATTATTTGAAATGGTTTATTAACTGGGGAGGTTTTTTCTGAAAATTTCAAGTTATATTTTTGATTTAGATTTAGATTTAGATGTAGCAACTTTGACCAAGTTTAACTAATGTTTTGCCAATAGCAATTTTAAAGATCTTCAATATTTATATTGCATTATAAATCATTTCAAAAAAGTTACTATTAAATAAAAAATCAACTTTATAAATCTACCAATGAACTAAAACAGGATTGAGATGTTCTTAAAACGACACGTAACGGAATTCTTGATCGACACATGTCATTTTAATTAATTTATTTATTTTATTAAACTAGCTTTTTTTAGTTGTATATAGATTGATCGTTTTCCCATTAATAAATTTTCTATTTTTTCTTTCTCAATTATTCAACTCCTATTACTAATAATAATAAGCTATTAACATGAAGATTTCAAAAAATTGAGTTTACGATCCGCACTGCCGGCTCAATAGCTTTAGTGGGCCAAGCAATAGCTTTAGGCCTCCATTTTTTTAGGGTCCCCAAATTTTTTAATTTTCGGGCTTTCAGTTTTTAGATCAAACAATGTAAAGTCTTTTACCACAAGAGTAAATTAATAATTGCTGTAAATATATAAAGAAAACATATAAAATAAAAACTCACAACCCCATAGAATTGGAAAAGCACACACCACGACCCTAAGTCAAAATGAAAATCTCAATCTGTGGTTGACAATTTCAAGCCCAACTTAGCGCAGTTAGTCCAACTTTATAGTTTTTGTGGTTCACAATTCCGAAGACTAAGAATCTGTATAATTCGAAGTTCAAAGTGCGGCTGATTTAGGTGGTTCACCATTCTTACGAATCAGTATTTCTTTTTTATTTTTGCACTCTAAAGTTTTCTACAGATTTTGTGATTTGTTTCATTCAAAAATGGAAAAGACTTCGAGTCCGAATAGAAGAGAAGAGTTTTTTGTATAGACTTGAAAAAAGCCCCCAAATATGGTTCTATTTAAGGCCACCAAAAAGGTTAAGTCGGCTCTGACGATCCAAACTCACAAGAATATTTGTTATCATCCACCATGCTTACAAGTTTCGATTTTGATATGATTATAAAAGTTTAAGGTAAATCCGAAACTTTAACTAAACATATTTATGGTTATTTTTTATTATAATTTAGCTTCGATAATCGATTTACTTCAACCACAATTTATTTCATACTCACGAAACATGTATGAGGCATATTTGAATTTCTTTATGATACAATTTATATAACTACCGTACATCGTACGAGTATTACGACTAAT